>NC_044306.2:15219766-15519766 GCF_007474595.2 Lynx canadensis | reverse complement strand
CGGTTAAGCGTCCGACTTCAGCCAGGTCACGATCTCGCGGTCCGTGAGTTCGAGCCCCGCGTCGGGCTCTGGGCTGATGGCTCAGAGCCTGGAGCCTGTTTCTGATTCTGTGTCTCCCTCTCTCTCTGCCCCTCCCCCGTTCATGCTCTGTCTCTCTCTGTCCCAAAAATAAATAAACGTTGAAAAAAAAAAAAAGAAAATATGATTTAAAAAATCATGGAGATGATATTTTTAGTAAACACACCAGAATTTACCTATCCATGGCTTTTCCTTGGAAGATGTGGGGGATAGGAGGAAACTATTGCCCCAAATATAAATGGTGCTAAATGTGTTCCTTTGGACCTTCACAAGCAATTGCTAGACATAAAAGACAGTCAATCTGTTTCGGGTTTTTTGGTCAGACTTCAAGTCTGTTAGTTTGTTTTTAACTAAAAATCAAACTACATACTGATGTGTGCCCAGCACATACTTGTAGGCCACTAAAATGTTTGATAAATGTTCAGTTATCCATCCACCTCCATCCCTGTGTTTCCCCCAAATCGAATCTACCTTTGAAGATTCACCACCACCAGTAAGTCAAAAGGATGCTCAGTGGAGTCTGGATGGGTTTCCAAAAGGGCACCTTAGAAAGCCATAAGCAAGATGGCAGCATTGGGATATTACAAGGTATCCCAACGGGACCACTTTGAAGGAGACAGAATTCAGTTGGTGTCCACTTTGAAGGGGGCAATATTCACCAGGTGCAATGGTTTTAAATCAAGACCACACATTCTTTGACACTTTCCCCGTGAAAGGTGGGGTTTGTGCCCCTTCCTTGAAAATGAGCGGGCTTGTGAGTGACCAGCCGGGAACAATGAAAGTGATATGTGACTGCCAAGGCTAGCTCATAAGAAGTCATGCTGTTTCTGCCTTGTTGACTGGAATACTCATTTTTAGAGCCTTGAGCTACCACGTAAGACGTACAATTGCCCTGATCCCATCATACAGTGAGGAGGCTCAATACACATGGAGAGGTCAGATGTAGATGCACTTAATCAACAGTCTAACTGAGCCGGCCTTTGAGGCATTCCAGCTCAGACCTTGGGCATATGAGTACAGATATCTCCAGATGATTCTAGCGGCCAGCTGTTCAAGCTGCTCCTGGCTATGTGAGTCTCTCCAGCTGAGACACGAGCTATTGTGGAGCAGAGAGAGACAATCCCCAGTCTGTCTAAATTCCAGACCCAAAGAATTTGTGAGCATAACAAAACAGTGCGCTGCTAAATTTAGCGTGGTTTATTATAAAACAATAGATAACTGGACCACTTGGTTTAAGAAGTGGATATCTAGTAAAGTAAGTCCTTATTTTAAGATCGTACCTCCCTCATCTCCCACAAGTACACTGAACAAAGACTGTAAAAAGTGGTACACTCATTTTACCATGATTCTGCCAAGTAGTGAATTCAAGTTTTCTGTCTTGTGGTATTTGTGCCTCCTCTTCAGGCTGTCATGAGTGAAGGGTTGGTCTTTCTGGGCCTTTTTTTCTTCATCTCTAACATGAGCAATACATGATCTCCAGTGATGTCAGGATTCTAAGGTTTTAGGCATGAACTAGGTGCAAAAAGTATTATGCCCCCAACAGCATTATTTACACCAAACAAAATAAAGAAAATGTGGCATGTACGTATAATAGGACGGTATTCAGCTTGAAAGAGGAATGAACTACTTATACATGCTACAATGTAGGTGAACCTTGAAAACATTATCCTAACTGAAATAAGCCAGGCACAAAAGTACAAATATTATGTGATTCCACTTAAATAAGGTACCTAGAATAGGCAAATTCATGGGCACAGAAAGTAGAACAGAGGTTACTAGGGATGAGGGGGAGGAAGGATGGGGGGGTCAATATTTAATGCGCACAGAGTTCCAGCATGGGCTGATGAAACCATTCTGGACACGGTTGAGCAACATTGTGAATGTTCTTCTGGCCACTGAATTGTACACTTAAAAATGGTTAAAATGCTAACTTACACGGTATGCCTATTTTACTACAATTAAAAAATATATTTTTTTAAAGTTTAATTCCTATGAGCTTTGACTCTGGAGCCCTAGCCTCTGATCACTATGAGGAATGAGGATATATGCTCTGGTTCACCTTCATGCAGTCATGTAGGATGAGCTGGAAATGCCATCAGCCTTCTCAGTTGTCCCAATTGCATTCACCTCCTCAACAGAGATTTCTGGAAGCCCTTGAGGGATAGCTGAAAGAAGTCTCCATTATTACATGGCCCAACACCCTCACTTTGCAAATGAGGAAAGAGGAAATATAACTCAAGGAAGCATCATCTGAGGAAATAAAGGAATCCAGCTAGATACCTTAAAGCTCTAAATAAACCAAGTCTGGCATTTTCTCTTGTAGGATAATAGCCTATTTTCCTCTATAAATCTCATTTTTAACTTGCTTGTCATTTTTGTGTTCGTCTCTAGGTCATGGACCCAGAATAGGAGTCCCAGAATAGGTCTCTGGGAAGATTATTCTACTGAGGCTCTAGTTTGAACATCCTTCCCAACATATTCGTCTCAGCAGACACTACCAATTCACTAGCGTTGGCATAAAAGATGAAATCTCGCCATTCCTGTTATAATGTGGTTTATTGTGATATGGTGGCAGGGCCACTGACGTTCAGTGACCTGAATTTAAATCTAGACTCATGCCGTGACCTGGGTCAGTCATTAAACCTCTCTGTTGTTTAATTTGCTTCATGGGTAAAGAGTGCAATCAGAGGAGATAAACCCTAAAATGCCTCCCAGCTTCTAGGATTCTGTATTCTCTGATTCTGTATTTATTTTTGTTTCTGCTTTGAAAGTGAGGAAGTGACCTAAATACTTGAAATTATCACGCACTGATCACTTCTACTATGTTTTCCATGCATATGTAAAATGAGCTTTGGTGGCTGGATCATGGTGGATGCTCTGTGGTCCTATCTAGTTCTCCATTCCAGAGTGGAGGACTCACTTCTCCCACTGCTGGGTGTTCGCCTGCAGACAGCTGCCATTTTCAGCCCTTCTCCAGGAGTTGCTTTTGGCTGAAGTAAGCCACTTTGAGTGAGGCATTGCCTTCACAGCGGCAGCCCATATCCAGCAACTGACCCATCTCAGGGTATAAAGACCTAGTCCCTCTACCCCAACTCTGGACAACTCTGAAAGGTTCTCCCAGCTTCAGAGCTCCTCAAGGGTTGGCTGAGGCTTTTGATAAGACTAAACTATAATCCAGTTTCTCCCTCTGGGTTCCAAGTAACAGCTTATCATTCACTGACCTCTCCCAATGACATGATGAGGTGGATACAATTGTTAAGGAGCTTGTGGAGGTAAACTTGAATTTGCTGGTTATTTCTGTTAGTTGATAGTTCCCTAAAGGATTCCTTACAGCCTTCCACCAAAGGTCTTTGAGACCAATGCTATCTTAGAATAGTCTCTGGTATCTTGTTCTGTTTCCTCATTCCTACTGCTACTGGTCAAAATCTCCTCATCTTATCCGTGGAATATTACCTCATTGGTCTTCTTGTCTCATCTCTCTTTTCCTCAGTTTATCTGTTTTACTGGAACCCAAATTAACCATCCTAAAAAAAAAAAATCAAATTTAGGGGCACCTAGGTGGCTCAGTCAGTTGAGCATCCAACTCTTGATTTCAGCTCAGGTCATGATCCCAGGGTCATGGGATTGAGCCCTGCATTGGTCTCCACACTGAGCGTGGAGCCTGCTTGGGTTTCTCTCTCTCTCCCCCTCTCTCTCCCCCCCCCTCTCTCTCTCTCTCCCCCCCCCCCCCCTCCCTGCCCCTCTCTCTAGAAAATTAATCAGCTCCCTCTTCAACTTATAAACCCCTGCTGGTTCCTGTTTCCTCAAGGATAAATTCTGAGCTCCCTATGAAAGACCCTCCCCCATCTAACCCTACACCACTGCTCTATCCCCATCCTCATCACACACGGTTCCTCTCTGTTCTCCACATATACCCTGGCCTGTCCGGGCAGGATGGTCTTCGCATCCTCTGCTCCCTTAGCCTAGAATGCACTGCCCTCAGTCAGGCCTTGGGATTTCAGTTCATTTTTTTTTTTTAATGTGGGAAATGTGTGTGTTGTTTGTATTGGGCCAAGCAAGAGAGACGATATCTTATGATAATACCAACTATTAGCACCTTGATTTCATAAAAGAAAGAAAATTGACAATACTCCCAAGGTAGAAAGGACATCGTCTCCTACCAAAGTTCCTTCAAATTCCATAAATCTAGCTTTCTGAAAGACTTACAACCTTGCCCTTATTTTTCTCATTTCCCCTGAGGCACAGTGAAAAATGAATCACCAGCATCTGTCCATGGGCTTGCTTTTGAGACCTTCTTCCCCACCCATCTCTTTCTTTCTAGAAAATTCCCTCCCATCCTTTGAGATAAAGTTGGAATGCTGCTTCTTGAGTGGAGTCTTTCCTGACTCCCTGTGTCAGAGATAGCCCCTATCTCCTTGTTTCTGTCCTTGTTACTGTGTAACACACGTGGGCTTTTCATAGAAGTTTCTGGGCACATAAGTTTCTGGGCATAAATCACTAAAGCCCCTCAAAAGTCTTCTTAAACCTACCCTCTCCTCCCAGCTTTCCATTCCCCATGGCAGCAGTGCTCAGTCTCTCTCTGTAGAACTTCTCCTTCAGCCCTTCTAGGTATACTCCTACACCCCCATTACCTAAGACTGCCCTGGAAGAGAGTTTAGCAAACACGAAATCTGCCTCCTGCTCAAATGACAAACATCCCTCAGGCATCCCCTTAATCCAATTTGCCACCTGTCCATCTACTTATAGTCTTGTGGCCCCGAGTAAACTGATAAGCTGAGGTACTCGGGGCAGAAAGAAGTCATCTTTGCAGGCTGCACCTTACACACTCACGCATGCGCACATGCATGTATACACACACGTGCACACACATATGCACAGTTCTAAGAAATGAAACCGACTAAGTTCTATAGCCACTATTGACCTAGTCCATGAGATGCCACTGTTCAGTTCTCAGGGATATGCCTGGTAGCTCTTCCATTTGATACATTTCCTGTTCCTATAACCACAGTCTTCATCTTCTCTAGAGTGAGGAAGACATTTTTTTTTTTAATTTTTTTTTCAACGTTTTTTATTTATTTTTGGGACAGAGAGAGACAGAGCATGAACGGGGGAGGGGCAGAGAGAGAGGGAGACACAGAATCGGAAACAGGCTCCAGGCTCTGAGCCATCAGCCCAGAGCCCGACGCGGGGCTCGAACTCACGGACCGCGAGATCGTGACCTGGCTGAAGTCGGATGCTTAACCGACTGCGCCACCCAGGCGCCCCTAGGAAGACATTTTTAAGACATTAGGGCGACTTCACTGGGACACCAGCATCTGGGAACCCAGTCATTATGAAAGATACAATGCTGAAACACAGATGAAAATCATGCTCTCTCTTAAGCCCAAATCAAAGGTGGGGGTCTTTTTTTTTTTTTTTAATGTTTTTACTTATTTTTGAAGGAGAGAGAGAGAGAGAGCGAGAGAGCATGAGCGGGGGAGGGGCAGAGAGAGAGGGAGACACAGAATCTGAAGCAGGCTCCATCTAGGCTCTGAGCTGTCAGCACAGAGCCCGATGTGGGGCTCGAACTCACGAACTGTGAGATCATGACCTGAGCAGAAGTCGGACGCGTAACCGACTGAGCCACCCAGGCGCCCCAAAGGTGGGATGGAATGGACCCTGACGTGCTTGCCAAATGGGCTCAGTGTGAATGGGCTTATATCACCTGCATTCACTGCCTATTCCTCTGGCCAGCCTCCGGGCCCTGGCTGTCATTCTAGTGTCAGAAGCCAGAGAGGAGAGGCCCCACGTTGGCATTGGCCTGGGGATCTGAGAAATCGACACGATGACTGTTCCCGGGGCTTCCTAGAAACTGTCTGTAGTTTAGCCAGACCTGCTGTGGGCAGGGTCTTATGCCAGCTACACACACCAAGGAAGCCACAGCTTGGTTGATGAGAAATTCTGGGAAGGAATCAGGCCCTCTGTGCTCTTTCCTCTTGCCAATCATGGCCACTGTTGGTTCCCAGAAGATTCTTTCACTCTGTTAAACCTGTTCCTTACCTGTGTGGAGGCAAGCCATGCTTTGTGACACTATGGTAAGACCAAAGGGCAGCAAACATGTGTGGCCTGTTGGAAGGAATCTGTCCACTTGATTGCTCCTTATGTGTCTTACTACTTATTGGGAGTTACAGGTTGTCCACAGAAGGCAGTCTGTCCTCAAGGTGCTTGACAGAGGACGTACAATTTCCCTCCTTTGAGGATAATTTATTTCTCCCCTTGGGCTGTTTGTTCAAACCCACATAGGAACAGAAACACAATTCCATTTTCCCAAAGAAATGACCTGATAACCCAGCGAGGTAAATGTAAAGGACAAATTCTGTCGGGCCGAGCCTATGAAGGCAGCATTCTGGTGGCAGTGATTTGGGTGATAGAAATGGTCAGGGGTTGATGGAGGCCTTCCTCCTTGCTGGTGAGTCTGGATTTGACCTGCCATGTGCCTTACTGCTAATATTATGTTCTGTTTTTGTTTATTTGGATGGACAAACGGGCAGATGGGGCAGAGAGCAGAGGTGGGTTTAATTTTTATCAAAATCACCTGATTCAAACTTTAGCCACAGAAAGAAGCAATATCCTTTGGGCAGCTTCTCTGAGGATTAGGCAAAGTGTAGTGATGGAAGAGATGGGCCTGGTTTGGAGGGCTAGCAGGTCCCTCCCCACAGTAGATGAAGTCCTGAGGGCCACAAGGAAGCCTGTCTTTAGGTAGGACCTTAACACTTACTGTCTTACATTGTAATTCTCTTTTCTCAAGTAAATTTTTAGAGTGAAATAGATATAACATAAAATATGCCATGTTACTCCCTTTAAGTGCAGAATTTGGTGGCTTTTTTTTTTTAATTTTTTTTTTTAACGTTTATTCATTTTTGAGAGACGGAGAGAGACTGAGCATGAGCAGGGAAGGGGCAGAGAGAGAGGGAGACACAGAATCTGAAGCAGGCTCCAGGCTCCGAGCTGTCAGCACAGAGCCCGACACGGGGCTTGAACTCACAAACCGTGAGATCATGACCTGAGCCGAAGTCGGACGCTCAACCGACTGAGCCACCCAGGCGCCCCCCAGAATTTAGTGGCTTGAGGTACATTCACAATATTGTGCCATCATCACCACTCTCCATTTCCAGAACTATTTCACCATCCCAAGCAGAAATTCCGTACCTGCTAAACAATAACTCCCCACTCCCCCTTCCCTCACCCCCGGGGGCCTCTATTCTACTGTCTCGGCGAATTTGCCGATTTCAGGTACCTCATATAAATAGAATCGTATGGTATTTGTCCTCTTGGGTCTGGCTTCTTTCGCTTAGCATAATGTCTTCAAGGTTCCTCCATGGTCTAGCATGTATCAGCACTTCATTCTTATTAAGGATCAGTAGTATTCCACTGAAGGTACAGACCACATTTTGTTTCTCCATTCCTGTTGATGGACACCAGGGCTGTTTCCACCTTTTGTCTGTTGTGAATAATGCCGTTGTGAACATTGGTGGGCAAGTCATTGTAATTCCTTTTTGCCACTCTAGTGGAAGTGGAAAAGGTCAGGCGGCAGGGGGAAAGGAGGCTTGTCCTAGCCCTCTACCCCCACCCAGCACCTCCTCCCAGACTCCAGCTGGAGGGGACCGTAGCTCAGGGTCCCACACTGCAACACGGGCATAGGGAACATCCAGCAAGAGAGAAAATGCGGCCGGCTTTCCAACTACTTGTTGGAAAGAGAGAATGCTGCCCCTCCCCAGCCCCCAGAAGAGGTGGTGGGGGAGGGGTTCCCATCTCACATCCGTTTGGTGATTGCATTTATAGTATATAGTCTGGAAAGATACGAACCAAAATGTTTCCCGTGCTTATTTTGGAGGACGGAGTTATTGGTGATACTTTCATATCAGCTAAAAATAGAACTATTTCTGTTTTTTAAAAAGCGAATGCCTGGTTGAGATCATTCAGACAAAAAATAACAAAATATTCCACTTCCGTGCTTACGTTCAAAATGCAGCCATTGTCAACAATCTGGTTCAACTGTCCCTTCTGCTAGCTCTGCCCGGCAGGGACATTTTCTGCATCGAACCATCACAAGTTGTATTCAGGTTTTTCGATGTCAATGTTAAAGACGGTGACCCCATAGCATTAATCTGATAGCCATTGTGCACGTCATGCTGTGTTAGGAAAACACAAATAAAATAGATACATATTTGTACTCCGGACTTAATATAATCCCGTGCAATATGCAAAAAATATAAGAGCCAGATCAGTTTCCACATCAACTTTAGTAGAGATGCTTCTATCACATGCTATCTGATGTGTGGAAGATGGAAAGTCTATGTGCCCCATGGGCATAATGTCCTTGGGGTACAGTTTTAGGGAGACCCAAGAGGCCCTGCTGCCCTTCCTAGTCTCTATGGAAACCATGTTCCCACAATGGACAGGAGCACATTGCCATCTCACACGCCTCCAGGGCAGGAAGTTAGAGGAGCAAAGCAGCTGGGGTGTCGGACCCTATCGTTCATTTTCCAAACGCAAACACTTTTAAGTGTGAGAAGGGATGCTGTTACCAATTGCACAGGGATAACTGGCATCAACTGGGACCGTTCAGGTAAATGAGGATGTACACTCTTCCTAAACACAAGGTATGTGGAACGAGGGAGCCTCCTGCCCCAGCAAAACAGCATAGCCCTATCTAGAGATGGTAAGAAACAACATTCTTGAAAATCAGGTTCCAACCAAACACAGAGCCGCTGACTCACAGTATTTGAAGGCAGACCCATCCCTCGCAGCTCCCCAAAGGGATCAGAGCAGGGCATCCAGCCACATGCTTTCTTTTAGGTTACACTGCAGAAGCTTGGCAACTGACACATTCGAAACATGACTCTCCCTTCTGCTCTACCCGAACAGGGAACAACTGAAATGTTCAGTAATAGGAAATGATTGGGGAAATCATGGTCCATTCATATCAGCTTTTACTGATAACATCCGTAAAGATTTTTCAGTGGGATAGACAAAAGTCTCATGATATAATGTTGAATCCAAAAAGCAGACTATAAACAGGATATATAGTATAAACCCAGTTATGTGAGATATAAATCACACACATATACATATACATGAAGGATAGAGATGTAGGGGTGTCTGGGTGGCTCAGTCAGTTAAGCGTCTGGGTCTTGGTTTCAGCTCAGGTCATGATCTCATGGTTCATGAGTTCGGGCCCACATCGGGCTCCAGACTGGCAATGCTGAGCCTGCTTGGGAGTCTTTCTCTCTCTCTCTGCCCGGCTCCTGCTCATGCGCTCTCTCTCTCTTCCTCTCTCTGTCAAAATAAATAAATAAACTTAAAAAAGAAAGGATAGAGATGTATAAAAATGTAGTTTGAGGGGTGCCTGGGTGGCTCAGTTGGTTAAGTGGCTGACTCTTGATTTTGGCTCAGTTTATGTTCTCAAGGTTCATGAGTTCGAGCCCCGCATCAGTCTCAGCACGCTGACAGCGTGCGCCTGCTTGGGATTCTCTCTCTCTGCCTCTCCCCCGCTCACGCTCACTTTTTCTCTCTGCCTCTCAAAATAAACTTGAAAAAAAAAAAAGTAGTTTGACTCTGGGCAATGGGGGTAAGGAATGATTTTTTTTCTTCTTCTAAATTTTTCATTAACTTTTAAGTTTACAATAAGCATATGTTTCGGAATCAGAAAAAGCACCCATATGTGTGTGTGAAAGCTGAATACACATCTGTGTGTGTGCATATATAATATATACATGTACATAGTACATATATATTCTGTTTTCTCATGTGGCCTGTCCAGCACTAGCCCATCTGACCAGAGGAATTATCCAGTGTCACATTCTTACACTTGGCCTTGAGTGGTAGCTTATGTCAGGATCATGGGGGGGGCTGTGGAAGAACCAAAAAGAATCCTCAGAAAATACCTGCTCCCTAAACTCTCTGCCCAACCTACTGCCAGGAAGCAGGGAGGATGGCATCTAGTTATGACATTGGTAAGAATGGCTGTACATAAACTCGCCGTGAAAAAATTTTCTATTATTACATGATCTTTAAAAATGAGCTCTCCTTAAAAAAAAAAAAAAAGCTTTCCTCAATTATCGCTCTCTCTCTCCCTATCCCACACACAAAAAGACTTTCATTGTTGTTTGTTTGGGTTAAAAGCCGTTCTGTTGGTAAGACTGGATCCCATTGCTTGAAAGGAGAGCCCTTTCAAGACCTCTGTCCCCTCTGGTTCCGTGGGCTGCACACACGGGGAGGAGCCTATCAGTACACAGTCTAGCAAGAGAACCTAACATTCTGTGTTGACCTACTGGTTCTTTTGGATTAAAAAACATCACACAGCAAAGAGGCTGGCGAAGTTGCTGTATTCTTCTCTTTGAATTCAATGGCAGCGCATTTTCTCCTTTTTAAAAAAATGTTAATTCCAGTATAGTTAACTTACAGTGTTATATTAGGTTCAGGTGTACAATATGGTGATTACTCTGTACTCATCACAATAAGTGTACTCTTAATCCCCCTTCACCTATTTCACCCATTCTCCCCCCCACCAACTCTCTGGTAACCACCAATTTGTTCTCTAAGAGTCTGGTGTTTTTGTTTGTCTCTTTGTATTTTGTTTGTTTTGTTTCTTAAATTCCACACATGAGTGAAATCATATGGTTTTTGTCTTTCTCTGACTTATTTCACTTAGCGTTAAACCCTCTAGCTCCATCCACATTGTGAATGGCAAGACTTCATTCTTTTTTATGGCTGAGTAATATTCCATTGTGTGTGTGTGTGTGTGTGTGTGTGTGTGTGTGTGTGTGTGTGTGTATCTTTTCAAGTTAGTGTTTTTGTATTCTTTGTGTAAATACCAGTAGTGGAATTAGTGGGTTATATGGTGATTCTATTTTTAATTTTTTGAGGAACTTCCATCCTGTTTTCCACAGTGGCTGCACTAGTGTGCATTCCTACCAACAGTGCAAGAGGGTTCCTTTTTCTCTACATCTTTGCCAGCCCTAGTTGTTTCTTGTGTTTTTTATTTTAGCCATCCTGACAGGTGTAAGGTGGTATCTCATTGTGGTTTTGATTTGCATCTCCCTGATGATGAGTGATGTGGAACATCTTTTCATGTACCTATTGGCCATCTGGATGTCTTCTTGGGGGAAATGTCTGTTCATGTCTTCTGCCCCTTTTTTAATTGGATTGTCTGCAGGTTTTTTGGTGTTAAGTTACATAAGTTACTTACATATTTTGGATACTAACCCCTTAGCAAATACCTCATTTGCAAATATCTTCTCCCATTCAGTAAGTTGCCTTTTTGTTTTGTTGATGGTTTCCTTTGCTGTGCAGAAGCTTTTAATTTTGATGTAGTCCCAGTAGTTTATTTTTGCTTTTGTTTTTCTTGCCTGAGGAGACCTATCTAGAATAAAGTTGCTACAGCCAGTGTCAAAGAAGTTACTCCCTGTGCTCTATTCTAGGATTTTTATGGTTTCAGGTCTCACAGATCTTTAATCCATTTTGAGTTTACTTTTGTGTGTGGTGTAAGAAAGCGGTCCAGTTTCATTCTTTTGCCTGTAGCTGTCCAATTTCCCCAACACCATTTGTTGAAGAGACTGTCTTTTTCTTATTGCATATTCTTGCCTCCCTTGTCATAGATTAATTGACCATATAATCATGGGTTTATTTTCTAGTCTGTTCTACTGACCTATGTGTCTTTTTTTTTTTTTTTTTAACTAGGCTCCATACCCAACATGGGGCTTGAACTCACAAGCCTGAGATGAGGAGTTGCAGGCTCTACTGACTGAGCCAGCCAGGCGTCCCTATGTGTCTACTTTTGATTACTGTTTTGATTACAACAGCTTTGCAGTATATCCTGAAATCTGGGAATGTGATACCTCCAGTTTTGTTCTTCTTTTTCAAGGTTACTTTGGCTATTCAGGGTCTTTGGGAGTTCCATACAAATTTTAATATTATTTGTTATAATTCTCTAAAAAATGCTGTTGGTATTTTGATAGAGATTGCATTAAATCTGTAGGTTGCTTTGGGTAGTATGGACATTTTAACAATATTTGTTATTCCAATCCATGAGCATGGGATATCTTTCCATTTCTTTGTGTCATCTTCAATGTCTTTGATCAACATTTTATATATAGCTTTCAGAGTATAAGTCTTTCACCTTTTTGGTTAAGTTTATTCTTAGGTATTTTATTCTTGTTGGTACAATTGTAAATGGGATTGTTTTCTTAATTTCACTTTCTGCCCCTTCATTATTGTACAGGAATGCAACAGATTTCTGTACATGGATTTTGTATCCTGCAACCTTACTGAATTCACTTATCAATTCTAGTAAGTTTTTGGTGGAGTCTTTAGGGTATCCTATATAGAGTATCAAGTCATCTAAAAATAGTGAAAGTTTTACTTCTTCCTTGCCAATTTTGATGCCTTTTATTTCTTATTCTAGTGTAATGGCAGTGTATTTTATTTCCATGTATTTATTTATGCATTTGTACTTCATCAGAAAAGGCTTTGAAGGGACATAACAGCAGTTATATTTTTGGGTTTGGCTTCACTTAATAAATTTATATATTTACCTTTCCAAAATGTATACATTAGTAAGATTTTATTTATTTTATTTTATTTAAATTTTTAAAGTGTTTATTTTTTTAGAGAGGGAGGGGGAGGGGCAGAGAGAAAGGGAGACTGAAGCAGGCTCCATGCTCTGAGCCATCAGCACAGCGCCTGACAAATTGTGAGATCATGACCTGAGCTGAAATCAGATGCTTAACCAACTGAGCCACCCAGGCATCCCAGTAAGATTTTTAAAAAAGAAGAAGAGGGGCGCCTGGGTGGCGCAGTCGGTTGAGCGTCCGACTTCAGCCAGGTCACGATCTCGCGGTCCGTGAGTTCGAGCCCCGCGTCAGGCTCTGGGCTGATGGCTCAGAGCCTGGAGCCTGTTTCCGATTCTATGTCTCCCTCTCTCTCTGCCCCTCCCCCATTCATGCTCTGTCTCTCTCTGTCCCAAAAATAAATAAACGTTGAAAAAAAAATTAAAAAAAAAAAAAAGAAGAAGAAAGAAAGAAGGGTGGCTTAGCCAGGTGAGCATCCAACTCTTGATTTTGGTTCAGGTCATGATCCCAGGGTTGTATGATCAAGCCCCATGTTGGGCTCCACATTGAGCACAGGGCCTGCTTAAGGTTCTCTCTCTCTCTCTCTCTCTCTCTCTCTCTCTCTCTCCCTCCCTCCCTTTGTCCCTCTCCCCTACTTGCACTCTCTCTCTAAAAAAAAAGAAAGAAAAGAAAAGAAAAGAAAAGAAAAGAAAAGAAAAGAAAAGAAAAGAAGAGGGAGGAGGAAGGGAAGGGAAGGAAAAAGGCAAGGCATCAGAGTAAAGGGAAAATAAAAGTAGAGAATGAGAAGACCCAAGAGGAAGTTCATGCCCAGAATGCCTGTGGTAAGGTCCTACGAGTTATGAAGGTTGGATGGGACACTCAGCCCTGAGTCCCCAAATGCTTGAAGAGAATGCCAAGCAGAAGACTCACCTTATAATGTGATTCAGTGAGAGGACCATAAAGCAATCTTGCTTTAAGATTCTAACTATTTTAAATCTCTATCAACAGATAGCTTATACCATGTTCTTGCATCACCTGCTGAAGGAAAGCTGCCCAAATACCAGAAATTTATATTACACGAGTGGGGGTTTTGTGTGTTACAGCAGTCAACCGGCCCTAACACACCCTAGAGAACTTATTCCATAAATTGGTTTAATTACCTTTCTCTGTGTTTTGGTGCCCTGTCTTCAATTAGACTGCAAGTTTCTTTGGGACACTTTTTAAAAATTTTTTAATTGAATCCTCTATCCACCGAGAGCCTAGCATAGAGCCATGCACATAGTGAGCCTTCAGTGAATGCTGAATGATTGATTTGACAATGATCAATTTGAACTAATGGGGTGAAATGGAGTATTTGTGGTTTGTTTTCAATTGCACCCCGTATAGGATTATGTGCTCTCAGTCACTTTTAAGAAAGGTTCTTGCCCTCAAGGAACTTGAGACCCCATATATTCCTAGAGAGTGGAGATCTAAGGGAAAGAAATAAAATTGATATGTCTAAAAATCCATTTAAGATTTCTTTAAGAGATACTTATCTCTTTAATCCTGGAGGTTATTGAATGTAATAGAGGCTTGAGCGGATCTGAAACAGGGCTGCGAGCTGGGAGGAGGCCTGGGGCTGTTGGCTGAGCTCTGCAGCAAAGCGTGTGCCTTCAATTCCCTTGCCTGTAAAATGAGGTCAGTAGTTCCCAAGTGAAATTCTTTGGGTTAAGGTACACTGACTACCATTTGATTACATGTCTGTATGTCCCCCATGTGGTTTTGATGCACATCCAGATTTGGGAACTACTGCACTAGGTAGGTAGGTGATCTTAATGAGTGGGTTTGTCTTCTATAACATGGAAACGTAGTTTTCCTTTCTTGACCTAAGGTTGTAGAATTTAGAACTGGAAAGAGACATAGGATTGAATAATCCATCTCTTTGTGGGGGGGGGGGGGGGGGAAGCAAAAAGCACAATAATCACAAACACCTTTGGCTAGTCCAAAGATGAAATGGAAAAATAAGCAGGCTTTAAGACGATAGGGTTATTCTTTCACAGGATATGAGAGAATTCATCAAGTGTTATTAAACAGGGAAGTCAAAGTTTCCATTGCAGCAACTTAATAAATATTTGTTGACTAACTGATTAGTGTGCTAATTCAAGCAAAGAAGGAATTTTGGTTACTGTTTGTTATTGTTTTAAAGCAAGGGTAATTCAGGATAAAAATTCATTGTGGATAAAAATTCATTCAGGATAAAAATATGCATTGTGTTCTCCTAAGCAACCTAAACTATCTATTCTGTTATTCAAACAAATACCAAAAAGGATTTAATGTATCCTTTGGCAACCAAAGATAGAACTCCCACTTAAGCTGCTTTCAAGTAGATATTGGTGGTTACTTTTGGTTATTGAGAAATATTGTATGATCCGTGCCCTGTGTTTGGCAAAGTAGAGTTTGGAAATTCTGCCCCTGTCCCCACCACCATTCCAGGAATTTTGGGCAGAACTTAACCTTTGAGGGTGGCTTCCTTCCCTGCCCCTGGGTGCTTATCATGCTGCTGAGGGATACAAAGGCTTTGAAAATAGGAAGGATCCCAGCTTCCTTCAAAAGTGCAGCCATCAGAAGAACAACTATTGATTCTGAAACTGAGCAATTTCCAGTGGTACAAAAAGAATTGACATATTATAGTAATTAGGCTATGTCTTCTATTCAACACATTCCAAATTATTTTCTATTCAGACATGTTCAAAATGTATTTTTATTCAGTGTATTCAAAATGTTCATTCTTCAAAAAGTATTCCCCAATTAGGGGAATGGCCTCCCTCTACATCAAGTCGTTCCCACCTTTATTCTCAGGGCTTAGAGGCCCCTTAAATGTTATTTGCCCTTATTCAAACCATGCACTCCCATTTCATGTATACTTGAATTATGTAAATTTTGAATAATGCTATGTAAAATAGTAACAAAATACCACTGAACAGGCAACATTTAAAATAGTGCAAAGTTCCTCCAAATTTGTATGATTCGTCTGGAATGGCATAACAGAGCCAGAGCACCAACTCAGTGAAATTTAAACCACATTTAGTCCCTTGTCTGGTGGCCACTTACATTAGAGGTAAACAGAAACCCGCATGGGCCTTGGTCATTATCATGGGAAACCATGGTGTGAATCTCGGGCAGAGGCTTTTGTGAGTGATTTTGTTGACACCAGTGCTGTTATTTTACCATGCATTGCTCCCATAGTTTGATATCTTTTCTAGCCTATGATAGTACCATCTAAACTTCTATAAAGTAGCAATCCTGAAAACGTGCTGTGACTTACTATGAAATGAAGTCAGATGGGATAGAGGCAGAAGGCCTGGCAGTGGCCGTGACCCTTGGTGCTGTTAATTTTAGGGAAAGACCACAAAATAAAAGGGATATTGCTAGGGCTTTTTAAAAGAGCATCATTAAAGCAAAATTAGGCTACTATTACTGATGGTACACTCTGAGAACCTATCTCCTGGCCCATTTTGTGATTATAAAAAAATTATCCTTGGA
This sequence comes from Lynx canadensis, assembly GCF_007474595.2. Taxonomy (NCBI): domain Eukaryota; kingdom Metazoa; phylum Chordata; class Mammalia; order Carnivora; family Felidae; genus Lynx; species Lynx canadensis. The sequence continues at coordinate 15,503,576 of NC_044306.2, read as the reverse complement.
TTACGTGCGTTTTGAATGATGTAGTTCTTCAGGAATGCAGTTGACTTGTGAACATAGTGAATATCCCTCCTCGATTGCAATCTCTCAAAGAGGAAGCAGAAACCATCTGTTATTTCCATATTCCACACTCCACCTCCCTAATGATAATAATGGTGACATTGTTATAGAAATCCAGTGTTTACACAACAATGGTCTCAATTCCCCCTCATGATGACCCTGTGAGGTGAGTGTTCTTATTCTTTGCCCATCTTACCGACCTGGACCCAGAGATGTACAAACATTCATTGATTTGCCCATGTGGCTCGGCATGGAGGAGCATGTAAGAAAACTTCTAGAGTGATCACTGTGGGCATGCAAATAAAGTTGCAAATTGTGCCTCTTCACAAACTAGCCCCCATGCATTCAGGAAAAGGAAAGACCAGAGAAAGGGGTGGAACACTCCTGATTGGCAGGTAGTAGATTTAATAAGCAAGGGAACTTATTTATGTGGCCTATCTTGGGTGGCCACAGGAAGAGTAGATCTCCATACCCGGCTACCAGATCTTAAAAGCTTCTAGAGAGGCCTTAACTGGGTTCAGTCAACACTACCATCCAGATGGTTTCAAGACCACATCAAGGCTATGTTCTTGGGGAAGTTTCTGGCATGAGGAAGGCAAGCAGAACATGCCAGGGGAGGGGGTGACAGGCCTCTGATTACCTAGGTTCAGCGCATCCATCAACCAGTGGTCACGTTCTCTCAGTGACCTCTTCCAACACTCTCCCTACGTCTCTCCTGCATTATCTGTGACTGTGGCCCTGTATCTGTTTCCTTAGAGAATCACTTAGTGAGGACAACAGTTTCATTTGAGGCTGGCTGGTGATCAAGAAGTTTCCCTTGTGTGTATTGATGTTCCATGAGTGGAAACATATCTCTGGAGATGGAAAGGGGAAAAGAGTCACAAGCCATATCAGAGCAGAAGTGTCATGGCTACGGGTCCCAGTGAAAACTGCAGAAAAAGTCAGGGGATAGCACTCTGTTTCCAGTCATAACCAATCATGAGATCTTGGACAGGCCCTTTAATCTCCCTGGGCCCTAATTTCCTCATTTGCAAAATAACACTTATCTAAACTAACTTACAAGATTGTCGTGAACGATGGAAATGTTTTCTTTCTAGCACACGTCATCTAAGGCAGGACAGATCTAAGGACTTAATGTGAACAAGCAGTCAGGAAGCCCTCCCCACTCTGCCAAAACCTCCATCTGCCCAGCCCTCCACAAGCTCCCTGGTGGCATGGGCAGGATTATGTTGTTGCTGTTGTTTATTTTGAAAAATAAACTCAGCTTTTTGGATTCAGAGAACAAATAACAAATATGATAGCTGGTTAAAGAAACTGATATACATATTTATAAACAAACATACTTTGTTAGTTTTTACAGATAAGAAATTTTGTCTCCTTCTGGTCTATAAAATCTATAAAATTATCCAGGTATAAGGAGTGAAATCAATTCAAAAGACTTTATTTTGGGAATGTCCAGAATAGGTCATTTAGATGCACTCATGAGGAATCGCCTCTCCTTGCTCTGAAATGTGTCCAGGTTGGAGTTTTGTTCAACCACAGTTGGGTAGGGGACTTGTCCTTGTCATCCAGAACACAGTATGTGGCTGTGCAAGTAACAGAGGGACATGTCAGTCAAGCCTGAAAAGGCTCGAAGCTCCTAGAAGCACACAACCCTGGGGACAGAGCTGAACAAAAGGCAAGAGTACCTCTTATTCTCTCCCCGGGCCACTGTCAGTCAGTTCCTTGTCCTTCAGTGCCAGCCCCCTCTTCCACAGTATCTCTAGTGTGTGCATGGAACTTGATGTGAGTTAATATATTTTGGGCAATGGTTATACACAGTGGGATTTGCTCCAGAGAAGGAGAAAAATAAGTTTTATCTTGTGATCAATTGATTTTGGCTGCCTGGAGCACCTTGTTGAAAATGAGTCTGAGGCAATACTGGGTCAGGGGCAGAGAGTAATGAGAACCCACTCCACATAGCTGTATCGCTTCTCTTGGGCCTCAGACTCCCTGGAGATTGTCTTGGCTGGCAGCCTATGGCAACCAAGCTTCTTTGCTTTGTTCTAGACACACCAGAATTGCAAGCATATATAGAACACTCTCAGAGATAGACAGAGACAGGGCCACACAGAGAGACAGAGACAGATTTGTTATAGGAATTGGCTTGTGTGGTTACGGAGGCCAAAAAGTTGGCCTGAGAACTGGGGGCCATTTGAGTAAATCTCAGTCTGAGTCCAAAGGCCCAAGAACCAAGAACACCAATGTTTGAGGGCAGGAGAAGATGGATGTTCCCAGCTCAACAAGAGAGCGTACACACGTGAGAAAGAGAGAGAGAGAGAGAGAGAGGGAGAGAGAGGGAGAGAGAGGAATAGAGCCTGTCTGCCGTTCTTCCACCTTTTTGTTCTATTAGAGCTCCCAGCAGATTGGATGATGCCCATTACTGAGGGCAATCTTCTTTACCGAATCTGCCTACTCAAATGCTAATGTCATCTGGAGTCACACTTGTAGACACACCCAGAAACCTGCCATCTGAGCATCACTAAGCCTAGTCAAGTTGACATATAAAGTTAACCATCACTGGTGTGTCAGTTTGTATATTGAGAACAGTGGTGTTCCATCTTATTCATTGTATAAACCAACTGTATAAATGTGGAGCTCACACAGTGCTCAAATTCCAGATGATCTACCAAAGTTCCACACCCTCCCCCATACATTTAGCACCTTTAGTACTTACCATTCTGAGGTTAAGAGAGGAGGCTCAGGGAGGTCACTTGACTTGCCAGGGGCCACTCAGCTAATTAGTAGAAGAGCCAAGACTGGAAACGTTTCTCTGTACGCCTCTGTCTTGGATGTGGCTTGCATGACCTGGTTACTGGTCAGATAGGACAAACCATGAGGATCAGAACCTGGGACTAAGCATACCTACCTAAATGGGACAGACACCTGAACAGAACACATTGAGAGACCTTTGCTAAAAGCAGGTACAGTCTGGGAAACAATGAGGTCTGTGAAGGTTGTGGCTACAGAAAGAGGTGGTGTGGGGTGCCTGGGTGGCTCAGTCGGTTAAGCGCCAGACTTCGGCTCAGGTCATGATCTCGCGGTTCGTGAGTTCAAGCCCCGCGTCGGGCTCTGTGCTGACAGCTCAGAGCCTGGAGCCTGTTTCAGATTCTGTGTCTCCCCCTCTCTCTGACCCTCCCCTGTTCATGCTCTGTCCCTCCCTGTCTCAAAAATAAATAAAACGTTAAAAAAAAAATTAAAAAAAAAAAAAAAAGAAAGAGGTGGTGTAACCAACAGCTGTTGGAACCCAAGGACAAGCTGGGAGGAAATGATGTTGAGAGATCCTGCAGGCAAGTGGTGCCCTGGTGGCAGGGAGCAGGTCCCAGGAACTGGACCATTTTCAGGAACAGGTGTCTATCTCTGGGACAGCCTCTGGCACTAGAAACTCAGAAACTCAGCCCCACAGGGACTGATATGGTTGGCAAGAGATAAACATGGATATTTAAGTTTAAGTAATAGTGGAGGAACTCAATAATCAGGTGGAAGATGAGGTTCATTTTAGAGAGTAAAGCAAGAGCATTCAAGGCAGGGGCTAGAAAAGGATGTCAGTGTTGGGCTAAACCCACTGAGATGTGGACAGGACTGGCCCTAGATGTCAGACTGAGTTGAGCCTGCAGATCTGGGGTGTTTATAGGGGATGGTGCAGGGACAAAGGTGAGGGCTGCTGACCAGGAAGAATGTTGCCTTGACTTCCAGCCCAGTACCCTTTCCTATTAAATATGTACCTGTTAGCAGTTCTGCAGAGCTGGAGACTTTTCACCCTTGTACCTAAAAAAAAAACAAATGAAAGAAAGGGTAAAGAGATGAGGTTCTGATTTGCTCCTGCTTGTTTGAAGAAAGCAGTTGTATTTACTCAGATTTGGTGGCTGCATATTGGCCAACTCAAGCAAAGGAAAGTCATAGCCCTCACAAAGATTCTTCCATGGCCAAACTTCAAGTGCTGCACAAATCATAGGAAAGTGGGCACTTAAAAAATGTAGTCTGTCGTCCTCTTAAAAAGTCAAGCAGGGCATAAAATGTGGGATTTAATCAGTGAGATGATTGTCAGGTATGCTCATTGTGCAGGAAGAGAGGAATTGAGACCTATATCTAGCAGGATAGAGGAGGGGAAAGAATACTGGTCTTGGGATCAGAAGACCTGGGTTCTGAGCCAGACTCTATCCTTGTAGTTGCTCTGAGCAATGTCCTCCTCTATGACCTGAGGGACTCTACACCCCAGAGAGGGATAAATGTTAAATGGAATCATGCCTTTGTGAGTGCATTGAGGAAGTTGCAGAGAATGGTTCCCCTATAGTTTAAGTCCACAATCCCTTCCTTCTTTCTCAGCTATTCAGATATTCTTGTCTGAGTTGTGGAGAGCGTCCTCTGATTTGGCCTTTGTAGACTGAGCCTTGTGACTTACTTTACTGTTGCAGAAGCTTGGTGGCCAGTCCTTCCAGCAACACTTCACCTATTTCCAATCACACTCACGCTCTTAGAGCAGTAGGGAAAGGCTAAAATTCCTGTCACTATCCAAGCCCCTAAAATTATTGGGATCAAGTCATATCAAACTAGGAGTGAGGAGGGACTCCTGGGTGGCTCAGTTGGTTAAGCGTCCAACATCAACTCAGGGCATGATCTCGTGGTTCATGGGTTTGAGCCCTGTGTCAGCCTCTGTGCTGATGGCTCAGAGCCTGGAGCCTACCTCAGATTCTGTGTCTCCCTCTCTCTATGCCCCTCTCCCACTTGCACTTTCTCTCTCTCTCTCTCTCTCTCTCTCTCTCTCAAAAACAAACATTAAGAAAAAATTTTAAAAACCAAACAAATTAGGAGTGAGGGAAGTTGTCAAGATCCAAGAGAAGAAAATGAATGTTTACATGGAATCCTCATAACTTCTTTGTAATTTCTCCATAAGCACTCTCTCTCATCCCTAGTTCTCCTGGGGACACATCAACTGTCCACCCTTGTAGGGCATGTACCTCAAGCTGGACTCACTTCTGAAAGTCGTTAGGTAATACGTTGCCCTCTGGAATTGGCCAAAACCAGCAGGCAAAGAACTGATCCTATTAGAATTGGCATGGTCCAGCACAGGAATCAGAGAAGGTGCCGGTGGGCCCTTTCAGGGAAGATGGCACTTATTTTCTGGGCAGTTCTCTAGATAGATAGATAGATAGATAGAAGATAGATAGATCGATCTACATATCTATATATCTATATATATACTAATTCTCACAAAAGCCTTGAAGGTATGTTATTACAGAAGTGAGTAAGATGAGGGTGATAGAAGCTAAGTGGTTTGCTTAATGTTGCCAGCTAGCAGGTAGTTGAGCCAAAATTCAAGCCCAAGTCAGCTTGAGAGCAAAGCCCATGCTGTTTATGGGACACCATGCAGCCTCCTTCTCACAGAAGTGCTAATTAACTTGGCTCAGGGGGGTAGGGCTACGTGCTGGAGAAGAGTCAAGGGCTTGTAGTCCGTTAGATGAAAGCCAAGAGTCCAATATTGACAACTTAGACCCTCTCTTCCCTCTTCTCTTTCCTCTCCTACTTCTTGTTCCAGGGAGACCCCTAGGTAGGGGGAGTTTGGGTTGGGTCTGGAGGTGCATCCAGAGAGAGAGGCTCTGCAGACCAAACGACTCAGCCAGACTTGTGAATACAGTCCCACAAGCAGTCATTGATCGCGCACCAAGCACTCGATGCAGACGGCAGGATATTCACCCCAAGTTGTTAAATGACAACCAGGGCTGTATATGACTGGAAGTCAGAAGGAGGGCTCCAGGCAGCAGGGGCTCAGCGTGTGGTTGAGATCAGAGGAGGCAGTGCGGATGAAAGGAAAGGCCCCCTTTCCTCCCCCCCGGGAGGCGTGGGGACCCCACCCGGCTGGCTCAGGGTAAATGTTTGTTGAATGAAAAATGGAAACTGAAGGGTGGCTTGAATTCAGACAGGAAGAAGTGAGTTGAGAGGACACTCTGAGAACGAGGAAAAATGCCAAAGAACTCCTGGAGGCAGGAATAAGTGGGAGAAAGGGAGGCAAACACCATGATTCTTTTGAAAGGAGCAAGGATACCACTGGTGGTAGTGACACGCTGATGAAGGCGGGGTTGTCCTACGGGCAGGCACTCTGGCCTCTCCACTTGGGTGTCTAACAAGCATCTCAAACTTGTTTCAAGCTGAGCTCTTGATCTTCCCCCTCAAATCCCACTTTTTCACATTTTAGTTGACAGGAACCCCACCCCTGTACTTGCTCAGGCCCCACCTCATCGAACCATTCTCTCACAAACTATACCCAATTCGTTAGGAAAGAAGACTGGCTCTGCCCTCACAATCAGTCTAGATTCTAGAATCTTCCCTCTCATGTTCCATCGTTCTGTGGCATTCTCAGAGAGCTAGGCCTCCGCGGAGGGCAAGAGGAGAGAATTGGATTAGATTCATTGGTGACCATGAAAACATTTTCAAAACAACTATTCATTTTCAGAGCCCAGTGAAAAACTTTGTAGGTACGTTCTCCTCAGCTGGCTTTTCCTCGGCATTTATTTCTAGCCTGGGCTGATGTCATTGATAAAATGAATGGAGAGATGAGTCAGTGGTTGAGGACGGCGACAGGCCCTCAGTGGTAACTACTAAATTAAGCTAGCTGTAGCTTCTTAAGTTCAATGTAAAAGCAGAAATGGAAAAAAAAAAAATATCACGGAAAGGAAGAGGCCCAGGGGAAGATAATTTTCAGTCTCTCTTCGAGAACAGATTTATGCCGAGGGGCCCAAAATAATACATAATTGGCAGGCTTCTTGTCAACTTTGCTACTTTAGTCCCAGCTGAATTACATGTCAATTGTGTAAACTGCTATAAATAATTATCGGTTTTGCAAAAATTATATGCAGACGGAAAAGCCAGTGTCCTGTGGGAGCTACGTCTCAGAAATATCCAGATTTGGAACCAGGATTAACTGCCTCCAAGACCTGCACCACAGTCTGCAATCACTTAAGTGTTGCAGCAACACTAATGGAGGCAAACCCATGACCCCCAAATGTGTGCGGTGACACGGGGTTGCTGTGTCAAGTGAGTCTGGATAAGACACAGCTGCGTTGAAGCTGGAAATGGCAAGCTGATGAGGCAGTGTAAGCCACCTCTCAGAATATGACCAAATGAAAGGACTTTCTTCTTGTTTTTGTTTTTGTTTTTACCAATTCATTCAACATATCCCCTGAGAACCTACTACTTCCCAGGTGCTAGGCCCTAGGGATGCAAGACAGACACCATTCCTGCTTTACAAAACTTACAATGTATAAGACTTACAATTTCTTATCACAGCATGATATGAACTGTGAAGGAAACAGGAAGTAACAAGGGCACTTAACTGTGCCAGAGAGAGCAGGGAAGGCCTCTTTGAAAAGGGGAAATTGAGACCTAAAGATGAAGAGGCGCTGGCCGTGTGAAGAACAAGCCCATTCCAAGCAGAGGGAATAGCATGTGCAAAGGTCCTGAGAGGGGAAAATTAAATGCCTGCTATTGAAGTAGAGTGAAATAATAGAGAAATATTGGACAGAGAATTATGGATCTAGAAGTCTCACAGATAGCAATTTGCCAAACACCATTACTGCATACTTTCTAAAGTTTAGACAGTCTTATTACCTTCCCTAGAGTCTCACAGCAAGCCAGTGCAAGAACTGGTACCCAGAACTCTGGAATATTCTATATCATCAAACCCTCTTGTCAACTAGTCAGAATAATTTGAGTTTATTCATTTTTGTTCTTCCAAAATATTAGTAGCTCCATGTGTCATACAACAAGCAAATTGCAGATTTGGAAGATAAAAGAGGTCATTTTATGCTACTGTCTTCATTCCTTCATTCTTTCACTCATTCAGCTGTTCAGGGATGTCCTCAGGGAAGCTCATGTGCCCACAGCATTGCTGTTTTCCTGGCCACCAAACTTTGTTATGCTTTTCTTATGACCTGTGTACTATCTGTAGCCTCCTCTGGATGCAAAGTTCCATGAGGAAGGAGGTCAGTATCTATCCTACCTCAGCACTTAGCACGTAAAAGGTGCTTGATTAATATTTGTGGAAAGCTGAATGAATGACAAATGGATGGTTGAATAAATGAAGGCTGACTATCTTCCACTCTTCATTGGAAAATTCACCCGTGAGGATGTGGTTGTATTCATGCATGCTCCAATCTTGTCTTCAAACACTGCCAATAGGGAGTTGATATATCATTAAATGCTTCTCCACCATACAGACCATTAAAATCCAGTAGTCCATTTTACCATGACTGTGGTATTCACAGATATTTTCTAAATTTTATTTCTCATTGTTTCCAATAGGTAATATATATTGATGATTCTAAAGTCAAAGCAATATAACAAGGAGTACTTTGTGAAGTTTTTACTCTGTTCCCCATGACCCGTCCCCACCCATTCTAGGTGGGGTGACCATGCAGACTGGTTTGTCTAGGACAGTCCCAAACTGTACCAACTGTGTCGATATAAATATTAATGGTGATTCCTTTCCCTTTCAAAAATATCCCATTTAGACAAAAAATAATATGGTTACCCTATCTGTAGTTAACTATTTTCACTACTTCCTTCAAGCTTTTCTTTATGCAGAATCAAGCAAATAAGAGAGGAATACGGTTGGTTTCTCTTTTCCCCAGAACCTGACCTGGCTCCCTAGACCTGCCAAAGAAATGCTAGCATATTAATATTTTGTTCTAATAAATGATAAGTTTTATTTTATTCTTTAATGTTTACTTATTTTGAGAGAGAAAGAGAGAAAGCAGGGGAGGGGCAGAGAGAGAGGGAGAGAGAGAATCCCAAGGAGGCTCTGTACTGTCAGCACAGAGCCTGATGCAGGGCTCGATCCCACGAACCGTGAGATCATGACCAGAGCCAGAGTCAAGCGTCAGACACTTCACCAACTGAGCCACCCAGGCACCCCAAATGATAAGGTATAAAACATTCTTTAAATCAAATACCTTCATGAATGCTAAGAACTTTCAATATATTCCTATTTTTTCCCTTAATAATTAACAGTTTTCCCACTAAATCTCCTAATAAAATGGTTGCTAGCCAGTGGTTCTTCTTTAGTCTGATATGTAAGGATTTTTAAGAACTACAGAAGGCCGTTCTGCCAATAAATTTTCAGGGAGTAGAATAATTGTGTGTGTAGCATTTAGGAAGCACTTACCTCTCATCACACTTTTCAGATCCTTTGGGCTATTGAGGTAAATTGAGTTAATTGCCCACATCCTACTGTTAGAGTGGCCTTGCTTGAATAAAGGAAATTAGCCCAATTGGAAGCTAGAAATCAGGCTATGTCGTATAAGTCATGGGTGAAGAATTTCTCAAACTGTGGTCCTTGGGCCACCTATGTGTGAATCAGCTGAAGTACTTTATTAGAGGATAAAGTCTTGGACTGCCTTCACATCTACTGAGTTTCTCTGTACCACTTTTTTTTCCATATGTCATTTTTCTGATCATTATCAATGTTGTCCGTAGTTATTGAACAAAAGCCATGTGCAGGACACCGGACCAATGCTCTGCAGGAACCTCCTAGCTCCTCACACCCTGAGTTTTAGAGATGATTTCTCTTTCTTTCTTTCTTTCTTTCTTTCTTTCTTTCTTTCTGTCTCATGATTTTTAAAAAGTATTTTCTTGGGGTGCCTGGGTGGCTCGGCTGATTAAGCGTCCAACTTCAGCTCAGGTCATGATCTCACAGTTCATGGGTTCAAGCCCCGCATCAGGCTCTGTGCTGACCGCTCAGAGCCTGGAGCCTGCTTCAGATTCTGTGTGTCCCTCTCTCTGCCCCTCCCCCACCCATGCTCTGTCTCTCTCTCTCTCTCTCCCCCTCAAAAATAAATAAACATTAAAAAAAATTTTAAAAAGCATTTTCTTATGAAAATTTTATTTATTTATTAACATTCATTTATTTTTTGAGAGACAGAGACAGAGCATGAGCAGGGCAGGGGCAGAGAGAGAGGGAGACACAGATTCTGAGGCCGGCTCCCGGCTCTGAGCTGTCAGCACAGAGCCTGACGCGGGGCTTGAACTCACGAACCGCGAGATCATGACCTGAGCTGAAGTCGGATGCTTAACAGACGGAGCCACCCGGACGCCCCTCTTATGAAAATTTTAAAACACAGGTGAAAGGAGAACAGTATAATAATCTCCACGTAGCCATTATCAGCTTGAATGATGACCAACCCATAGCCAACTTGGTTTCATCTGTGTCCCCACCAAGGTTTTCACATCCTTGGGAATCCCAGACATCCTCCGTTCCATCTGTATATATATGTTAGCATGTATGGAGAATTCTTCCCTCTCCTACAGAGGGGCAGCTGATAGGAGAGGGACTTGGGCGGCACCTGGCATGGGTGGAGGGAGAGCATCTCAGGTCCAGCTGGGCGTCCTGTGGATCTCCTCTGGGCTGGCTATTAACCTACGAGGCGTTTGTACTAGGCACATTTTGAGGTCCCTTTGGCTCTAAGACACAAGTTCTGTCCTTTCCCCCGAGGGGCTGTCCCTGCTGGGTTGTTGGAGGCCCAGACATGAGGGCATTCACTGAGGCCAGTTCTGGGCTGGGGTTTCCACATCTCCATTGAACACGGGTGGCTGAAGCACATTCTTGTCATAAGCTAAGTGCTTCGTTATGGCTCGAATACCGCGCCAGACTTTTTCCACCCTTCACTAGGTTTGTTTCTGAACCTCATCAGCATTTTGCCCGCATTCCTTTGCCCTGTACAAGCAATTTGTTCCAAAAAGCATTCGCTCCTCTGCAACACGCGATATCCTGCTTGAATTGGAAGTAGGTCTTTTCTCCTTTTTGAAGAAAAGATGGCCCATCTGCAATATAACAATTTGTTTTTACAGAGAAAACCCAAGCCCTTCATTGTGGGATAAAATGCCACTTTGTGATCTTGTGGCCATGAGAGGCTACCATTTGTAATCCTCTAAAACCCTAAAAGCCTGCAACCCAGTGTGTTACTGACCTAGGCAAGCCTGGTGCATAACAGTGGGAAAACCGAAGCTCGCACGGCTTTGCGTCAATAACAGAGAGAGCGAGAACAAACCACTAACCCAAACTGCAGGCACTACAAAAGAAACCTTTTAATTAGGTCAGCGTTATAAAGTTTCCTACTAAATTGTTAGAGGGGATATGTGAAGAGTAGGCTCTTGATTGATCTTTGGCCCAGAAAGGAAAGGGCTTCTTGCCGTCGACATTGCTTTTCATAAAGTGGTGAAGTTGGCAATATCCCATTCTCGTTACTCTGCTTTCTGCTACCCTGCAGAAAAGTTGTTTTCTGAAAGCAAAAAGTTGGTTTTTCTCCAATACATTCCAATAGCAAAGGTCTTTCATCATTAGGTGAACTCTGTTTAAAAGAGGTACATTTCTGGGGCGCCTGGGTGGCGCAGTCGGTTAAGCGTCCGACTTCAGCCAGGTCACGATCTCGCGGTCCGGGAGTTCGAGCCCCGCGTCGGGCTCTGGGCTGATGGCTCAGAGCCTGGAGCCTGTTTCCGATTCTGTGTCTCCCTCTCTCTCTGCCCCTCCCCCGTTCATGCTCTGTCTCTCTCTGTCCCAAAAATAAATAAACGTTGAAAAAAAATTAAAAAAAAAAAGAGGTACATTTCCTCAGCCTTAAGACGCTATTCTGCTGTCTTGTGAAAGATCACAGTTTCAGGGTAAGAAGCAAAGGGTTGGGACACAGGCTCAGATTTCTCAGTCTCTTCTGTGTCTTGCTGTGTGACTGCCCAGATGCGTGGGTCCTAAGACCCTTGGTGGGAGCCTGTTGAACAAAATCTACCACCGTACAAGATACCCTGGAGAAAAGAAGCAGCACTAGGTTGCATTTTTCTTGTTGCATCTTCAACAGCTTGAAAAATTGGACCTGAATAAAAATGTAAAAAATGTAAGCAAAGAAACGTAAATTTTAACCACAGTCAGCTACCTTTTTCACCCAAATAATTGACAAAGATTTCAAAGAACGTTAATGCTCTAAGTTAGCAATGGAGTGGGAAAAGGGGTCACTGATAACGAGAGGACCTGTTGGTACAACATTTCGGAAGAGCACTTTGGCAGTACATGTCAAAAATCCTCTACAGTGAATATCCTGTAATCTACTAATCTCTCTTCTAAGAATTTATCTCAAGAAATAATCAGACAGGGGTTCAAAACTGTCCACAACAGATGTTTACGAGCGGAAAAAAATCGACGTCCAAGAATGTAGATTGGGTGAAGGAAGTTGTTATACATTTGTAAAATGGAATCTCTGAAGTCATAAAAAATTATAAGGTAGAGCTATATTTATGGTCATGGAAATATCGCACAACACATTTTTTTCCTTGTGCATCTATCCCTTGTCTGTTTCCCTCCTCCTCTTTGCAACGATGGGTGCTCCTATCAACTCTAGAGAACATCAGTAAACAGGTACTCTTCTCCACTGCGATCTAGATAGACATTAGAATTCCAAGAGGATATGAGTATTGTTACCATTCCAGTTAAACAATACAAGGAACCCGCTGGTTCCTTTAATGAAATCACACTCAGAGATCATCATGAAGGTCAAATCTCCATTTGGGAAACAGCTGAACCGTGTGGTCACTGCTCTTGTTGTCAGATAATCATCTTCCATTACTGTCCTTGGAGGTATTCCCTGCGGAGGGAATATTTCCTCATTCAATATTTTCTGCATAAAGGTCTTGATGGAAAAGTGAAATTAGTCCCAGCTGGAAAACTAGAAATAAAATGACAAAATGCCAATTTAATATTGAGACAGGTAAAAAGGAAGGATGTCCCTTTTTACTTAAAAGTCTTTAAATCCAAAAGATATATTTGTAGACATTTGTAGACCTGCAAAGGGAGAAGAATGGAGAGCAAGCATTTGAGGTGGGTGGAGGAAATGCTCAACAACAATGAGAAATTTGGTCCAAATTCTCCCCAAGCTATGGAAGTTTATTTATAAATGTAAAAATGTGTTCATTAAATAGACACTGGTCAAGCACCTGTTGTGTGGCAGCTCAGATATGTAAAGAGAAGCAAGGCAGCCTCCCCTCAAAGATCTCCCAGGAACCCTGACGGCCCTGGATTCGGTAGGGGGACTAGAATGTGTCTCAGTTCTGCTCTAGGTAGGCAAAGCCCCCTTCTACGTAACCTCCAATGCCCTTTTTTTTCACAACCATGAACTAATTCCACTAACTGATCGTTTCAGTGTCACGTAGATAAAACCTGTCCTCCATCTGTCGAGATGTCCTGGAGCTCTTCCTTTTCTGCATTCTTTCTCCAGGTAATCTCACGTAGTCTCATGGCTTCAAATACCATCCAGGTCCCATGAGTCCAGTCTGGCCTCTCCAGTCCCTACCTTTCCCCTGAGTTCCACAACCAAGTACGCGCCTGCCTATTTGACAGCTTGGACATCGGATGCGCTTCTCAGATCTCACCAGGGGCGGTGGCCCAGGTCCTCCACTCTGCCTGGCCAGCCCTGCCGTCACCGGGGCTACACTCTGTGGCTGCTGTCACTCGGCACGAGAAGGGGAAGGAGGAGAGGTCCACCTTCCTCCGTGGTTCAGTTGCCAAATTGCTTATCGACTCCGTTATTTCCCTCCTTTTCCCTTGACTCTGCGCTGGAAATTCTGTCAGAAGTTCTCCTGGACTCCATAGCTGCCTTCTCCTGCATGTGTTTTGGATTAGGGTTTCCTCAATTAACAGGATCCCATCTGCTTTTAATCACTCACGAATTTCCTCAAAGTTTGAAGCTTTCTGGCTGTGCTTCTTATTTGTTTTTCTCTCTCTCTTTTTAATGCGTTCTTTGAATGTTTTAAGATTTTTTTTTTTGGACATTTTGGGTAGAGAAAGATGCACTCTGTTTTTCATCTTGATTTAATATCTAACCTTTCTTACAGATTCAATGTTGTTCTGAATGTAAGCCAATTGAATGACTCAATCATTTTGTTAATTATCATCGTGTGCTCTGGGACTATACTACCTTCAGGGGATGGATAGCACTCCCGTACCCAAACACTATGTGACCCCCAGTCGATTACTGAAGAAGTAGAAAGCAATCAGAGGTCTAAGGGTTATTGTTTCTTTTAGCTATGAATTGTCACTTCTCACTTCTTTCAATGTGTCTTGCTATTATAATTGGTAGTCTAATGTTTAATACAGTTGCTTTTCCTTTAGAAAAAAAATATATGTGCTTTATAGAAGCTTTTGCTTCTTTTAAAAAAAAATTTTTTTAATGCTTATTTATTTTTGAGAGAGAGAGACAGAGCACCGGTGGGGGAGGGGCAGAGAGAGAGGGACACACAGAATCCGAAGCAGGTTTCAGGCTCCGAGCTGCCAGCACAGAGCCTGGCATGGGGGCTTGAACTCACAGACCATGAGATCATGACCTGAGCTGAAGTCAAATGCTTAACCAACTGAGCCACCCAGGTGCCCCTAGAAGCGTTTGCTTCTTAACCCTCCCTTAAGGGGAGGTGATTATTTCTGTTTTTGCAATTACATTTAATAAGAAAAACTTCTCAGATTACTTCTTTTTAAATAGGTGATATTTTACTATAATTATACTTTTTTTTAAAAAGACAACCTTGAAACAAAATACAATTGGTTTGTTTCAGCTGGACCCTGCATTTGAAGAGAGCACTACATAATTTAGTTCTCAAATTGTTCTATTATCAAAGGGAATAGGAGTTCTCTGGAGACAAAATAATTTGTTCTATTGTCTTCAGGATACTGGAGGAAATAAAAGCTTATAGCAAGGCTATGTGAATATCCTCTGCTCTTAAAATATAGTATCTTCCTCTATCTCATCAGCTAGGTAAGAGGTTGTAACGGTCAATTTTGTGTCACCTTGGCCGGACCATGATATCCAGATATTTGGTCAAACATTAATCCGAATATTTCTATGAGGGTGTTTTGGATGAGATTTACATCTGAATCAGTGGATTTTGAGTCAAGCAGATTGACCTCCATAAGGTTCATGGGCCGCATCCAATCAGTTGAAGGCCTTAATAGAATTAAGACTGACCTCACCAGAGCAAGAGGGAATTCTGCCCGCAGATGGCCTTTGGACTCGAACTGCAGCATCAGCTATACCTGACTCTCGAGGTTCCTGGCCCATCCTGCAGATTTTGGATTTGCCAGCATCCGTAATTATATGATCTGACTCCTTACAGCAAGTCTCTTTATGTATATAAATATAAATATATTAAGTACGAATATATAAAGCATTAATGTGTCGAAATATATAAATATAATATTAAGCATGTCGTATATTACATATATTTTGTAGATGTATTTAACCCTAAATGGACTCGGAGTCCTTGTACACTTTCACACTGAGGGATAGAAGTTACAGAAATCAGAGTGAACCCTACACATATTCATGTAACTGCTTTGAGAATAGAGATCAAGCCCTTCTGAAGAGGTAGTTTTGTAGATCGACTTGCTCATTACTACCTTTGTAGACACCCCTGGACGATGAACTCTATTTTTCTACTAAAAACCACGATGGCAGTCTTGCTTCTAATCCACTAGGCATTTCTTGAATGTTGGATTTAATTCAACAACCTGAATCACTCTGTATAGCTATGATTTCATGCCTCTGCTAAATCCCTAGAGTTGGCACTTGACCTTGTCTCCCAGTCTTCCTGGCCTTCCCAGTTACTGAATTGTACCTTCATGTCCAGGTAAGTAACATTCGCTCATTTCCTCACTCACCAGACTCCTGGTCTCAGCCAGACCAGGTCTTCTTCTCTGCTTCCCACACAATGACCATAATGAGTGCCACAGACCTTACGCTGGGTTTTCCTAATTTTCACAACAACCTGACAAATTGGCAAGTGTCTTTTGTCTTAATTTCTAATGTAGTTCATATGTTTTAATGTTATATTCTGCAGTGTAAAGTTGGCCTAAATAGGAAGACTATTTTTAAAACATTCCATGCTAAGTATGTCATCACAAACTAATGGTAACCTTGGAGAACACAACTGAGACCTGATTATTCAAACAAAATAAATAATAAAAAATAAAATAAAAGAAAACAAAATAAAGTAAAATAAAATAAAATATAACTGAGCAGCACTTAACCTTTTAATAACGCAGAACTAGACATCCAGCTCTACTTGAATCAGTCAAGGTCAAGTCAGGAGATTCAAACCCCCACAGTTAGTTTAACAGACAGAATTTAATATAAAGTATTCTAAACTAGGTAGGTAGGTTTAATATTAGTCTAGGTAATGGGAGTTGGCTTCTATTACCGCTATAACAAATTACCTCAGATTTAGTGGCCTGAGACCACACAGTAACAGATTTGTTACTGTAAATTTCTAGAAGGTCAGAAGTCCAAAATCATTTCTAGCGGGCTAAAATCAAAGTGTCAGTAGAATTGTGTTCCTTTTGGAGGCTCCAGGGCATTTATGTTCCCTTGCCTATTCCAACTACCAGAGGCCACCTGCATTTTTTCGTCTCGTTGGCCCTGGCTTCACTCCATCCTCTGCTTCCCCTGGCACACCCCCTTTTCTGACTCTGACCCTCTGCCTCCCTCTCATAAGGACCCTTGTGATTACGCGGGGCCCATGCAGATAATTCAGGAGAATCTTCCCATCTCAAGATCCTTAACTGATAAATTCTTTTTGCCATGTAAGGTAACAGGTTCGCAGGTTTTGGGGATTAGGATGTGGATGTCTTTAGGGGGACCATTATTCTACCCATCAAAGTAACTGACAAGGCAAAAATGGAACACTAAGGTGTTGCATTTTATAGACTGACTTAGCAACTGCAGGAAGCAGCAACCCATCTAGGGTTCCAATGAAGGGAAGATGTTGGAATGCTGACAATTTTGAAGCTTAGAGAAAAGTCCCACGGAGCAGAAGCGCAGACCTCTGAGGACAAGAGGCCGGCAGCTAGTGGTGGCGTCTCTGAGGGGGCGGGGGTGGGACACTGAGTTAGGTTCTGTAAAGGTTAAGAGAACTGGAAACTGCTGCCTGTGGCACAGAGTAAGGCTTCAGGAGGCAGGAAGCAGGGCTTCTGCTGCTGACCGGAACAGGAAGCAAACAGGAAGCTACAAAAAAGAGTAGGTTTCTTTCCTTCCTCCTGCCTACTAGGCGCCCTCTAATACTCCTTGTTGGCACTCTAAGAGAGAGCCAGCTGGCACGAGAAAATTGTGGGTAGAGTACCAGCCCCACCATTACGAAGCAGAGCACAGAAGGTAAATCAGAACTTGAGAGACAATAGTTGTATAAGTGGTACATGACTCAATGTGACAAAAAGCAAAAAGCATAAATCCACCAATTGTTTTGATTATGTATTCTTGAGACAAGACTTTTTCTCTCAGTTCATTGTTTTGTTTTGTTTTGTTTTGTTTATATGTTGTAGCTTCAGCTCACTTTAAGACACATGTATGGAGGGGCGCCTGGGTGGCTCAGTTGGCTAAGCATCTGACTCCAGCTCAGGTCATGATCTCCCGGTTTGTGGGTTTGAGCCCCACGTCAGGCTCCGTGCTGACAGCTCGGAGCCTGGAGCCTGCTTAGGATTCTGTGTCTTCCTCTTTCTCTGCCCCTCCCCTGCTTGTGCTCTGTCTTTCTCTCAAAAAATAAAACATTAAAAAAAGAGACACATGTATGGAAATTATATAGTGTTTTTAGATATACTCTAGATAATGCAATGATTATCAAACTTTTAGAAAAGATGTACCCTTGGATTATTTTGTTTTCTAACACTCCAGGCAATCTCCTTCAATCCCTTCTCATATATGTTTAGTTTCTAATTAAAGCTATTCGTTCATTTGTCTGAAAATTTCATACCTTTCTTTGAAACAACTAAAGATAATGCAGGATAACTCAAAACAAGAGGAGAATTTCTGGGTCAGTACAGTAAATGGTTTCATCAAACCATTTCATAACAGCAAGTGCAAAGAAATCCATAGAGGAGACATCCTGAGTCAGAAGTTCAGAGTAAGAAACATATATCCTATTTTGAGAGTGCAATCTCTGCATTTTTACTCATATTCTGATCTATTTTGATGGCTTGTGTGAACAGTCTTTCCAAATGTAGTTTCCCATTTTCAAATGCCAGATTTGTGTTCAACATTACTAGATATGTTGTCTAATATACTCCCCATATTACCAACCTGCTCTTCAATTATAAAAGCAAGACTAAAAGAGCTCAAAGTTCTTGGGTCTGTCTAGCATCATGTGCTCCCCATGTTGACTTCCAAAATGTACCAGGTTAGAGCACCTGCAGTACTGTGCTTGGTGCCCTCTTTTGTTCTCAAGTAAACGAATCTTGAAGCTCTGAGGTCCTACCTAGCCTGGGATGGCTTGTTTGGCTTTCAACATCATTCAGTACACTTTCTTGTCATGACAATGAAGAAAGACCTCAAGCTAAAATATTTAACTGCTTCTCATACTTCATTCTCAATAATTCTGTCTCCTTTCCTCTCCCTCGTTTATAAATGCATCTTTTGACTTGGTACAGTGACACTAAATTGCTACAACTCTGGAAATTGTACTTTTCTTTCAAGTCATGGATCAACCAGTTCACTGGAGCTGGACTGGATGACAGTTTACTGAACTGGAAAGAGTTCACTGGACCCCTTTGTAAGCAGATTTTTAAGAAAAAGAAGCCAAGGCAAGGAAAAAAATTATGCCAGGAATTTATTCCAAAAAATATTCTTCAGGATAAGTTGGGTCTGTGTAGACTCATCCTAGTCCCATACACGTTTGACATCTTCCATCTCTTCAATAAAGGCTATGATCAAAGTGGTAATCCTAAAAAACTGATGATAAAGTCCTAACGTAACAAAAATTATTGAAATACATGATATGCCTTGTAATTACTGAAGCAGAAAATAATAGATTAACTTATGGAAAAGTTATTTTTCAATAGGAATTTATATTTAAAGGAGTTTGGGGTTTGAGAACTTTTATTTCCTTGATTTCTATTTTACCACCACTTCATTTTCTATTATTTTTCTTGATGATAAAGCTTCTTTGAAGATTTGTTTATTTATTTTCAAATGCTACTGCCCTTTTGCTTTAGTAATACTACTTTGCTCTTAGTTTGGCTTTTTTTCCCTCCACCCTCACAACCACCATGGAGTTATCCTAATTTTTATATTTTATATCTTTACTATTCCTCACATCTCTTTATCAGTTAATTTTTTGAGTGGCAATTGTTTTGTCCCTAAGAATTGATCAACCAATTGCATCTTATATTCTTATTTTATTACCCAAGTAACCGTAGTATATATCATTTACTTTCCCTCTCTCAATTTCTTGTATGTTCTCACTAATAACTTGACAATTGAGGTTTATATAACAAATTCCATTACACTTCCCAGGCAAATGTACCAAAGTAGGGAGGTGACTAGTCATAAGGTAGAATATATACAGGAGATAAAACATATAAAAGATAGCATATAGACGATAACAGAGATATTGAAGACTACCTAAGAGGCTATAGCTGTATTTCACTTGTACTGTTTATGTTCTTTGTTTTCATGTTCAAGTGCATCTGATTTCTAATACTTTATTTTGTAGACTTTTTCTTCACTCTGATTCATTTATACCTAAACATTTGTGTTCTGGGAGGCCCCCTTCTGATTGTGGTAATCTAAGTAATTCAGATTAATCCTATTGCTAACAGCTAGAAGAGCTGAACAATTATTTTTTAAAAATGTTTGAAGGCATCAGGGAATTAAGAAGCCAGTGAAGAATCATGGAGCCAAGATCTTAGAAAAGAAGGAAAACAGGAAGATGGGCATTGCATTCAGGACTCTGGAGCTTCTAGAAGAGGCAGATGAGAGGCTGAGGAGTTCAATAGAGGGTGACAAGGATCCAAGTACCCCTCTAAACTTTGGATAAACTACATGGCTGCACCCTAGGACTAAGTGTGAACTATAAATAATCTAATCTCAATAAGTGAACTATAAATAATCTAATCTCAAAGGGACTAAAGCAGCTTCAAATAATCCCAATCCCTTGTTAGACTCAGGTTATTTAGGATTGCTAGAACCTTTAGCTCTTACCAAGAAGAAAAACATAAATCCTCTCTACTGAAAGAGACTATCATCTTAAACTTCAGTGTTTCTCTACAATTTTTCATGTACTATATCTAATATTCGCTTTTAAATAATCAAGACTATGACGAGACAAGTTAATGTAATAGATAACCAAAGGGGAAAACACACACAAAAAATGACTTATAGGTATCCGGATAATCAGACACAGATGTTAAAATAACTGTACTAATATGTTTACAGAAATAAAAGACATAATTGAGAATTTTTACAGAAAACTGGAAATTATTTAAAAAAAATTTTTTTTCAACGTTTATTTATTTTTGGGACAGAGAGAGACAGAGCATGAACGGGGGAGGGGCAGAGAGAGAGGGAGACACAGAATCGGAAACAGGCTCCAGGCTCTGAGCCATCAGCCCAGAGCCCGACGCGGGGCTCGAACTCCCGGACCGCGAGATCGTGACCTGGCTGAAGTCGGACGCTTAACCGACTGCGCCACCCAGGCGCCCCTGGAAATTATTTTTAAAATGAAACTTCGGGAACAGAAAAATTTGGCAATGAGTTTAACAGCTAGAGAGAGAAATAGGAAATGGAAAGATCAGTAATAAATATCCAAAATAAAAGCACAGAGAAACAAAAGTACAGTAAATGAAGAAAAGGGACTAAGAAACATAAAAGATACAGTGAAAAGTTTTGTGATATGCATAATTGGTGTCCAGAAGGAGAAGAAAGAAGAGAATTGGACAGTATTGTTATTTGCCAAGATAACACTTGAGAATTTTCCAAAATGGATTGATGATATCAAACTACAGATTTAAGAAGCACTATAGAACCAAGCAGATAACTATAAAAACACACCTAAGCATAGTATGGTACAACTGCTGAAAATGAAGGGTAAAAAAGGTCTCAAAAGTAGCTAATAAAAGAAGAAACATTACCTTCAAAGTAATAGCAATAAGACTGACAGTTTACTTTCCAATAGACACAATAAAAGCCAGGAGACAATGGAATGGTGTCTTCAAAATATTAAGAGATAATAATCACAATCTATATTTCAATACCATCCAAAATATCCTTCAAAAATGTAAGCGAAATAAATACATTTTTGGACAGATAAAAATAGAATTCATCAGCAGCAGACCTACACTAATGAAAATAAAGATGTTTTTCAGGCAGAAAGAAAATTATTCCAGACAGCAGCTCAGAGATGCAAAAAGAATGAAGAGAAAAATATAAGATACACAGAAAGGAGAAATAAAAATAATTATTGATGACTGAGATCATAGTGATAAAATTTTATGGGGTTTAAATATATAAAAATCAAAATGCATGGCAAAACCACTTTGAAAACAATTTGGTAGTTTCTTTAAAAAAATTAAACAAACATATGAGACCTAGCAATTCCAATATCCATCAAGTGGTGAATGTATAAATAAATTGTGGACTATTAACACAATAGAATATCATTCAGCTATACATAGTAGTGAACTAGCGATATCTGTAAGAACATGAATGAATCTCAAAACATGAGATAGTCTTAAGGATCATGATGATCTTAAAGAAATCAGTCAGGGGCGCCTGGGTGACTTAGTTGTGTCCAACTTTGGCTCAGGTCATGATATCTTCATTGGTGAGCCTGGCATCGGGCTCTGTGCTGACAGCTTGGAGCCTGGAGCCTGCTTTGGATTCTGTGTCTCCCTCTCTCTCTGCCCCTCCCCGACTCATGCCCTGTCTCTCTCTCTCAAAAATAAATAAACATTAAAAAATTTTTAAAAATCAATCACAACCAACCAATCTTAAAGAGATCAATAGTTACCTAAGCATGAGATGACTTTTCAGGGTGAAGTAAATGTTCTATATCACGATGGTCACATGGGTGTATGCATTTGTCAGAACGCCTCAAACTGTACACTTAAAACAGGAACATTTTATGCCGTGCCAACTCCTTCTTAATAAAGTTAATTAAATTGACAAACATATGGCAAAATAGCATCTAAGTTGGATAATAAGGTAAATATAGTTAAAGTGCTATAAAGTTCTAGTACTGTCCAGGAAGAGATAAAAGTATTTCTATTTGATGTTGATTTTTTTTTTAAGGATGTGTGTAATAATATCTAGGGTCACCACTAAAAGAATAGTAAAGTAATGTATAAATGCCAAAATGAGTGGGAAAATGGGATAACAGAAACAATCAATTTGAAAGTAATAAAAGAAACATAGAATATGTGGGACAACTAGAAAGCAAATGGTAAGATGGTAGATCTGGAGTGAGAAAACAACTATATGCTGCTTATAAGAAACACATCACAAAGATCAGGACACAGAAATATTGAAAGTAAGGTAATAAAAAAAAAGATGTATCATGCAAATACTAACCAAAAAAGCCAGGGTTATTATATTATTATCAGACAAAGTGGACTTTAAGGAAGAAATAATTGGTAGAGATAGACTATTTTATAAAAATAAGTAGTTTAATTTACCAGAAATATATAGTGATTCTAAACTGTATGCGCTTAATAAAATAGCCTTAAAATGTGTAAGGCAAAACTCAGCATAACTACAGGAAGAAATGGATAAATCTCCAAGCATAGTGTGAAATTTTCACATGCCTTTCTCATTAAGGAGATAAAAAATATAGATTTGGACTTCACAATTAACAAATCTGGCCTAATTGGTAGATAAACAATATTTCACTCAACACTGTAGATTTCATTTTTAAAATTACATTTGGATTATTTATAAAAATTACCACATGCTAGGTTTAAATCAAACCTTAACAAACACCAAAGGATTGAAATGATATAGCTTATTGTCTGGCAGTAGTGGAATTACATTAGAAATAAATTATAAATAGACCATTTGAAGATCCCTCCAGGTATGAAAATTAAGAATTATCCTCTGAATAACCCATAAGTCAATGAAGAAATAACAATGGAGGGGTGCCTGGGAGGCTCAGTTGGTTAAGCGTCTGACCTCGGCTCAGGTCATGATCTCAAGGTTTGTGAGTTTGAGCCCTGCGTCGGGCTCTGTGCTGATATCTCAGAGCGTGGAGCCTGCTTCAGATTCTGTGCCCTTTCCCCTTTCCCCATTCTCTGCCCTTTCCCCACTTGTGCTCTGTCTCTCTCTCTCTCTCTCAAAAGTAAATAAACATGAAAAAAAAGAAAGAAAGAAAGAACAAGGGGAATTAGAAAATATTTTACTGGAATGATAATGAAAATATTGCAAAGCATATTGGTTGCAGTTAATGCCATACTTAGAGGAAAATTTATACCCTTACAACACATATAATAGAAAAGAAGAAAAGCTGAAAAATCACTGATCTAAGTATCTATCTCAAAAAGTTAGAAAGTTATCTAACTCAAAGTGGAAGAGAGGAAAACATAATAAGAAGAGAACTAAATGGAATATAAAGTAAATACAACAGAGAGAGGGCCAACACAACAGGAAGTTGGCTCTTTGAAAAGACTAATAAAGTCCTAATTCCCTGGTGAGATCAAAGAAAAAAAGGTAAAAATAACCCATGTCAAGAATGAAAGAGGGGACTCTGTTATAGATCCTACAAATATTTAAAATATCATAAGAGGATATTATAACAATGTTATGTAAATAACTAAATTTTTTTTTTACCAGTGGAAAATTTTCCAGAAAAGCAGTGTTAACCTAAACTGACACAAGAAAATCTCTATAGTCCTATAACAATAAAAGAAATGGAACACATAATTTTAAATTTTCCATAAAAAAAATAAATCCAGATTACTTCACTGGTGAATTTTACCAAATATTTGAGAAAAAATTATGCCAATTGTATATAAACTTCTCCAGAGAATAGAGACACTTTCCATTTTGTCTTCTGAGGCCAGTGTTACTTCAATACCAAAACCTGACAAGCACATTATAAAAAAGGAAAATTACAGGCTAATAACATGATGTTTTACATAAATGTAAAAAATAAATAAATTAACTCCTAGCAAAATAAATCCAGCAATGTCTGGTGAATACACTGTGACCAAACGGGGCTATTCCAAGAATGTGAGAATGGTTTAATATTCTGGTTGCCCTGGCAGAATGGGGACAAGCCCTCTGGCTGGAGATACATGTAACACACTGACTTAGCATGACCTGGGAATGGCTGCCAAGGATGTCTTCAACAGAGGATTTGGTTTTGGTATAGTCAGTAGATCTGAGAACCAAATCTTGTAGCGGAGTGGAATTTTCTACTTCTGGTCATGCTTCCACGGATACAGGGAAAGCATCAGACCACCTAGAGACCAAATAGAAGATCTGTAACTGGGGACTTACTTCCAACCAACAAATGGAACATGGACAATACTCTTGGGACGGAAGCTTCTTTGTAGAGTAAGTTGGCTGAAGGGTTGAAACTGACTCTCGGTACCATATTTATACTGAGGGAGAGCAGAAAATTGAAATTCCCTATAAATAAGATTGTTTCTGTCTTGACGGTGATGCGGATACAGATTTTTCTGGACCAACCATCTATGACTGGGCTGTGTTAGCCACTGGAGGTTGCTTGCTGGCTCTCAGATAAGTTTTGACACAGCCAAATCCAAACTGTCACAGGATCATTTTGCCCTGGGCTACAGGGATGCACACCTCCAGCTGCACACGCATGTAAACGATGGCACTGAATTTGGAGGTTCTATCTACCAGGGGCTTAAAACGAGAAGACTGAATTGCCAGTGAACCTGGCTTGCGTAGCTGTCACCAGCACCTGTTTTGACGTTGCTGCTAAATACACACTGGCTTGTAGAACTTCTCTATAGGCCAAAGTGAGTAATCCCAGTCTGATTGGACTGGGTTATACTCAAACCTTTCAGCCAGTAGTCAAACCTACCCTATCAGCTTTCACTGATGGAAAGAACATGAATGCAGGAGGTCACAAGTTTGGGGTGGGGTCCGAGCTATGAAGCTTCACGTGGTTTTGAGTAAAGCATCCGTTTTGTCTCTGGACATGAAGAGAAATGGACACACTGTGTTCGGGCCTTAAAACTCTTCTGTGAAATTTCAGAAGCGTGAACTTTTTATTCTTCCCAAGAATGGTAATAGTCTTCCCCACACTGAAGTCTAGAGATCCTAAGTCCATCCCAAGGTTGGTGCTTGAAGGCAGGCCGAGAATTGTCACGTCTGTGCCACATTTCAGTTCAGTGCCACAGTGTTATTTTCACATGCGTGCCTCAGTGACAATGTAGTGTTGGGTTATAAAGGAAGTGTGATCCAAGCTTCCACTTTATACATCATGTCTTGCATGTCCCACACGTTTCAAGACCTTTTAAAAGATAATGGTCTCTGTGCTGTACTGGAACTTTTGTTTTGCAGCAGAGTAAAATGAAATAAATCCATCACGTTTGGAACAACAACGACAACAACAACAACAACAACAACAGAATCGTTTAACGTTTGAAAAAAAAATGAAATTTGTCACTTTAACGGAATAAAGGGGGAAACAACATGTTACCTTCCAGATAATTTCTGAACAAGAACTTGCCCAAAGCCAATATATATTCATGAACAGAACTTTTACCAAATATAAATAAAATTGCTTGAATCTAATAAAATGTACCTATAAATAATCTTACACAAACACGATTGAATGTTAAAAGCTTTACCTCTGGATATGAGAATGAGATAAGAATGTCCTACCAATCTGATAAGCAAGATAAAAGCAAACAAGTATAAGAATATGAACACAAGAATAAAAACTGCTCCTACTCGCAATTTGGTGATGTACGTGGACTACCCAAAAGAACCTACCAATCAATTATTTATTCATTCATTCATTCATTCATTCATTTATTTTTGATAGGGAGTGACAGAGCACAAGTGGGGGAGGGGCAGAGAGCAAGGGAGACACAGACTGCGAAGCAGGCTCCAGGCTCCGAGCTGTCAGCACAGAGCCCGACGCGGGGCTCGAACTCACAAACCGTGAGATCATGACCTGAGCCAAAGTTGGACGCTTAACCAACTGAGCCACCCAGGCGCCCCTAAATTATTTATTTTTTTAATTATTTTTTTAATGTTTATTTATTTTTGAGAGAGAGAGACAGAGCATGAGCAGGGGAGGGGCAGAGAGAGGGGGAGACACAGAATTTGAAGCAGGCTCCAGGCTCCGAGCTATCAGCATAGAGCCCGATGCGGGGCTCAAACTCACAAAGTGTGAGGTCATGACCTGAGGTGAAGTCAGATGCTCAACCGACTGAGCCACCCAGGTGTTCCCCTTCCAATAAATTATTTAAATTTAATTAGTGACTTTAGTTAGCAAGGTTGTTGGATACCAAAAGACAAAAATCAAATCTATCCTTCTATCCCAACAACAAGCAAAAAATAATATTTTAAATTATTTATCTATTTTTGATTGTTTTATTGAGATATAATTAACATGCTAGTTTCAAGTGTACAACATAAAGATTTGAAAGAGCTTACTGCCTATGTTTTCTTTAAGGAGTATTATGGTTTGGGGTCTTACATTCAAGTCTTTAATCCATTTTGAATTTGTTTTTGTAGATAGTGTAAGATATGGGTCCAATTTCATTCTTTTGCATGTAGCTGTCCAGTTTTCCCAACACCATTTATTGAAGAGACTCTTTTTCCTATTATATATTCTTTTCTTCTTTATCATAGATTAATGGACAGGAAGTCTTAAGCAAGACAAAAATATTGCTGTAAGGGAAAAGATGGACAAATATGGCTACATTAAGAATTTGTTGCTCAAAAGACTCAACTTTATGTAAACGCTATTCTTCCCTGAATGGCTCTTTTTTTTTCCCCCGTTGAAAATTATGCTTTTTTTTTTTATTTTTTTTTATTTTTTTTAATTTTTTTTTTTTAACGTTTATTTATTTTTGGGACAGAGAGAGACAGAGCATGAACGGGGGAGGGGCAGAGAGAGAGGGAGACACAGAATCGGAAACAGGCTCCAGGCTCTGAGCCATCAGCCCAGAGCCCGACGCGGGGCTCGAACTCACAGACTGCGAGATCGTGACCTGGCTGAAGTCGGACGCTTAACCGACTGCGCCACCCAGGCGCCCCGAAAATTATGCTTTTGAGAGTCATCCATATTTTTTTAGATGCTTTATGTTTTATATATGGTATGAGATAGGGGCCAAGTTTCATTTAGGTAAAATGGGGAAAACTCTGTCCATTGGTTTAAAGGTCAAGCATGTGGTTACCTTTGGAGAGAACCGAGGGGAAAAGGATCAAGAGAGGAAGCCAAGAGGGCTCTGTTACTGATGTTCCGTTTCTTGTCCTGGGAGGTGGTTCCACGAGAGCGATTACTTGGGGTGATTCATTGGGCTTTATGACGATTTGCTCACTTTTCTGTATTTGTGTTACACGTCCACAAAAAGTTAAAGAAAATGTATCTTCCTTTCCCTTACAGATAGAGACTAGCAGTAAATGCATCGGTTCCTTTTCTCCTGAACTGTCCCCAATTTGTTTCCTTTTGCCAATTGCCCTCTCACCATCACCTTTAAAATTTTGTGTTGGCCACCTGATGCATGCCATATATTCCGTGGCATATATCGTCACATTTAATCTTCCCAATGACTCTGTGAGTTGGATGTCATTCTAGCTGAGGCTTGGAGAGATCAAGTGATCTGTCGAAGTCAAACAGCTAGCAGACAGCAAGCAGCAGAGCCAGGATTAGGTTCTGGTGTGTTTGTTGCATTCCCCTGGGCTTTTAAAATCAAAAGATTAAACATAGAAAATCCTAACACTTACCAATTCACCTGGGAATATCGTCAATCTATATAAAAATGCTATTAAAAAGGTACACCTAAGTAAAATGCAAGGAATAAATATTCTTTTCTATGTACCTCGTATAAATGAAGAGCACTTTTCAAGTTTGTGAAGCTTTTTAAAAGTGGATGTAGTGGGAAAAGCATAGGTTTCTAGTCAGGTAACTCAAATCCCAGATTGGCTACTTATCACTTGTGTTTCCTTGAAAAGTTCCTCAAGGTATTCCACGCTTGATTTTTCTCATCTGCAAAAAGCAAATAATAACACCTGTTGGTGGTAAGCCAAAGGAATTGTGTAGGAATTATTTAGGACTGCGGATGAACAGAAGTCAGCCTGCAAGCCTGAGAAACTGAGAGAATTCAGGTTGTAATGACTGAAATTGTAGCAGAGGGCTGAGCTTAGCTAAGTACTCAGGACATTATAAATGCAGGTAGAGGCTAACTTATCGGAGCCCCACATAATCATACACAGAGCCAGCTGGTCCGCACTCCCCTGTTCCTCACCTTTCACCCTCCCTGCCCTCACCCCCACAACTACAGACTCCTCCACTCTTGGTGCATTGAGAGCTGCTGGGAAGGACATGGACATATTAGAGACTGTCCAAGTGAGGTCGAATAACCCATCAAAAGGGCGCCTGGGTGGCTCGGTTGGTTAAGTGTCCGACTTCCGCTCAGGTCACGATCTCACAGTTCATGAGTTCGAGTCCCGCGTCGGGCTCTGGGCTGACAGCTCAGAGCCTGGAGCCTGCTTCGGATTCTGTGTCTCCCTCTTTCTCTGCCCTTCCCCTGCTCACGTTCTGTCTCTGTCTTTCTCTCTCTCAAAATAAAGAAACATTAAAAATTAAAAAAAAAAATAAACCCATCAAATGCAACTCCGGTCAACAAGATACCATTTTCATCAACCAAATTAGCAAGACATTTCATATAAATACACTCAGTGTTGAAAGGGTACGGTAGACTTTCTCACGCACCACTGGAAGAACCATGCACCTTTCTGGAAAACCATTTGACAAGCAAATTGGAAAGAAACCCTCAAGAGAAGTTTAGATAACATAACTGTCACAGTAATTCACCTTCCAGGAAGCTATTACTGGGAAACGGTGATATCAGTCACACACCTGGACCGAGGTTTATGTCCAAGGGGGTTCCAGGTTTACGTACCATGGCTTAAGTCTGAGATAACCTAAATGTTCAAGCATAGGAGAATGATTAGGTCATCTCTCATGAACTCATAGGGAAATTGTTGCTCAATCGGATAGAATGTGTCCCCCAAATAAAATAATAAAATGGATGAATATATAATGATTATCATAACTATATTTATTATGCAGTTATAATATACATGCAATGGAAGAGTATTCAGCCTTAATATGCCCCAGAGTGGGTAAACATTGAAAATATTATGCTATGGGGCGCCCGGGTGGCTCAGTCGATTAAGCATCTGAGTTTGTCTCAGGTCATGATCTCACGACTCGTGGGTTCGAGTCCCATGTCGGGCTCTGGGCTGACAGCTCAGAGCCTGGAGCCTGCTTCGGATTCTGTGTCTCCCTCTCTCTCTCTCTGCCCCTCCCCCACTCGCACTCTGTCTCTCTCTCTCTCGAAAATAAATAAACATTAAAAAAAATAATAAATAAACCAGATGCAAAAGGACAATTACTATATGATTCCATTTATATGAGGTACCTAGAATGTGTAAATGCAGAGAGACATAAAGCAGAAAGAAGCTATCAGGGACTGGGGTGAAGAAGGAAAGGGGAGTTAGTATTTAAAGGGGCTAGAGTTTCAGTTTGGGAAAATGAAAACGTTCTGGAAATGGATAGTGGTGATGGTTGTACAAATTGTAAAAGTACTTAATGCCACTGAATTGTGTCCTTAAAAATGGTTACAATGATAAATTTTATGTTATGTGTATTTTACCACAATAAAAATGCACAGAAAAAAATTATATGCCCAAGTTTACCCAAAACTGTATGCTTTGAAATATTAGATAATGTGTGATTAGATACAAAGATGTCATCTCTGTATGCTGATTGATTCATTTGAAAAATATGGTTGATGCCTACAAAAAAGGTGTTGTATTGAACACCTACTATGTGCCACTTAGTCCTCCAGGATGTGAGTATGTGGGGATAGAGCTTGGTAAACAAGAAAAATGACCCCTACTCTTAGTGCAAAGGATAACAGATACTGAGACTCTAAGAAATTTTCTTCTTTGACCCTTTCTGTATGTCCTGAATCCTTGTCAATGAGTGTGCTATTTTTATACTTGGGGGAAAAGTGTAAGTGGAAGAAGGGAAGTAATTATGAAAAGCGATACTGGCTTGAGATGGGCGTTCTCCCTTGGTGTCAACTCATACGCTCTCATCGTAGAGAGGAAAGGGTCTGGTGATGGTGGGTGAGGAGGCGGAGTGGGGTGCAAAATATAAGGAATGAGACCTGTAGCTCCTGCTCACTCAACCATCCTACTCTTCTCATTATGTGTTGGGCTTCCTGGCTTCCAGAAGCACCTGGAATCCACTTGCTCCGTTAATCCTACTCACTCTATTCCACCACAAAAATAGTTTAGGTCAGTGTTCAAAAGATTAAGAGCTCTTTTCTGGTACCAAGATTTTTATTCCCTTAAAAACAGTCCTGGGGCACTTGGACAGCTCGGTCGATTAAGTGTCCGACTCTTGATTTTGGCACAGGTCATGATCTCACAGTTCGTGGGTTTGAGCCCCGCGTGGGGTTCTACGCTGACAGTAGGGAGCCTGCTTGGGATTCTCTCTCTCCCTCTTTCTCTGCCCCTCCCCTGCTCACAATCTCTCTCTCAAAAATAAATAAATAAAATTTTACCTGCAATAACTTTTAAATAATTATTTTCACCGCTCTGTCTACTTCTGTTAGACCATTGTACGTCTTGTAGGGACTCACAAAGCTAGTATGAAAATATCGGGCAGAGGTTAGTAGATTTACTGGCTCCTCACCTCTCCACCAAGAAATGGTTGCTAATTTTTGGCTCGTCTTACAACAGCGCAAAACCAAGAATGATTTCAGGGTTTTGCAATGTAGAAAGTCCCCAGTGGCCTCATTTCCACATGCCCTCTCCACCCTCGAATAACTGACCCCAAGTTTTTTTCATCCTTGTCTGATCTTAGCCAGAATTAGGGAAGGGCCTGACCTGGATGAGTAGATTTTGAGTATACTGATCACGATGCAGAGACACCCCCCCCCACCTCTGCTCTGAGGAGACACAGGAGGAATCATGTGCTTCCCTCTGTGAGAGATGGGAGACCCTCAGAGGGGACCCCCACCCATGTCTTTGCTGAAGTCCTCCTGTAATTCTTCTGTGACCTCTGGCCTAAGGATCTATTTTAGGCAGTGATTTCCATACTCTGTCAGAAACCTCTCGTCATCAAACTAGGCTTTAGAGGTGTGCGAACGTCTGGTTTTAGACTGTGAGTCCCCTGAAGGCTGATACAATGTTTAATTCCAGCTATCCGATGAAGGTTCAATTTATCAGTATATGACACATGAATACAACCAGCCTCGATGGCTTTGTTTTGATCTTATTCCCAAGAAAAATTTTACTCTGTTTCCCCCACAAAAACTTGACATTTTTCTTCTCCATTCAATTCTTTTCATCTCCCTTTTCCCCCAAATCTCCAGCTATCAGTTGCTCCCATGGAAAATTCCTTCTTTACTCTCTATCGCTACCTGTTCACGATCTAGTAGCTTAATCTAGGAAAGAAAGACTGTGTGGTTGGGTGAGTGAACTCAGGCTGCCTGAGTTTGGATTCTGATTCCACCACTTTGGGTAACTTCTGTGTGTACCTTGGTGACTTCATCTGCAAATAGGGGCTCATAATAGAAACTACATGACAGGGTTGTCAGGGGTGGTAATAAATGTAAAGTATCTCAGGTAGAACCTGGCGATTGAAGGATTTAATACATGTCCACTGTTAGTGAAGCTACACCCCAGTGGGTCTAGGCTGCAACATTATCTAGGTAGGCAGTTCTTTCTTCATGGCCTTTGTCCAACCCTGGTCGTGGTCACGTGAGGAGAAAATGGATAACTGACCTGTGAGGGAATATTTCGGAAAATGGTTCTGTTTTTTTTTTTTTTTTAAGTTCATTTATATATTCTGAAAGAGACAGAGATAGCATGAGTGGGGGAATGGCAGAGAGAAAGGGAGAGAGAGAATCCCAAGCAAGCTCTGCACTGTCAATGCAGAACCCGATGCGGGACTGGATCCCAAGAACCGTGAGATCAACCTGAGCCAAAACCAAGAGTTGGAAGCTTAACTGACTGAGCCACCAGACGCCCCCTAGAAAAGCTATTATTTATTTATTTATTTATTTTATTTTAATGTTTATTTATTTTTGTAGAGAGAGAGAGCGAGCGAGCATGAGTGGGGGAGGGGCAGAGACAGAGGGAGACAGAATCCGAAGCAGGCTCCAGGTTCTGAGCTGTCAGCACAGAGCCTAATGCGGGGCTCAAACTCACTAAACCATGAGATCATGACCTGAACCGAAAGCAAGAGTGGGGTGCTTAACTGACTGAGCCACCCAGGCACCCCAATGGGTTTTTGCCCCAGAGAAAAGGTGACCGCGAAGGGTAGCATCTGCGTCTACCCAGCACCTTCCAGCTCAGAGAGAACTTCTCGGTGCCTCAGCCCCTTTAACACTCCAACAACCCACCACCTGCAC
This sequence comes from Lynx canadensis, assembly GCF_007474595.2. NCBI lineage: Eukaryota > Metazoa > Chordata > Mammalia > Carnivora > Felidae > Lynx > Lynx canadensis. Next base: position 15,471,055 of record NC_044306.2, on the reverse strand, counting down.
AGAACTTCAGTCAATCACCAACTCGCTGAGACTCATGTCCCTACTTTTCAACTATATTATTTTCACCTTTGAAAAGAAGCAGCTGCAACCTAGAGGGTACAAAAAATTTGCCCAGGTTCAAGCAACCAGTAAGTGACAATGCTGAGTTGAGATTCTAGGTCTTTAGAAGACCTATCTTGGACCTTGGGTGGGCACAGAGGTGCTGAGTCTGTTCTTCATTTCTACTTAATCTAGCCCGCGTCTGGGGCCCTGCTTCCTAATCCACTTCCAGCTACTCCCTCTCATAGTCCTAGCCCCAGAGCCAGCCCTGAATGCCACAGATACAAAAACATGAGGGGTTCCACCTTCCTCTCATGCCTAGTGGGGCTTGAGAATAAGCCAACAGCCCAGCCCCAGTTCCATGGCCTGGTTATAATAATATCTGGGCTCAGGTGACTCCTGAGGGACCTTGCTGTGCGTCAGACCCGGCAGCTTCCAGAAGTGCTTCCAATAGTCCCAGCTCTCTCTCTCTTGCTGCACTCCTCTCTAGCTGGGCACTCCAGCTGGAGTCGGGTCCATTGCCCTGCCTAGTCTCTAGGTTAGGGGAGGCCAGCTTTATTCTGAATTCCAGTTCAGTTGTTGGTGGCCTTGGCATCCATCCTGGCCTTATCTCTGGGGCATGAACTGACCCATATTGTCATTTCCTGCCATAAACAGACAGATTTCAGGGAGCAGTGCTTGGTCCTCTTGGCTCCTGAGCACCTGAAGGCTGCTCGCACCCCTAGCTCCAGGCCTTGCCCACCTGATTGTGGACTCTTCCTTCACCCACTGCTTCAGAAACTAGGGCACACCTCCTTTCTTTACTCCCCACCACCCATTTTTTTCAAAGGACCTATGATATACTACACCCAAATAGCCTCAATTTCAACACAACGATGGTATTGCTACTATGCCTTTATGGAGTAGAATTGGATGGTCCACTCCATCTGTGACATCGGGCAAATCATTTTCCTGCTCTGAGGCTTTATTTCCACCTAGTTAAAATGGGCATGAAATTCGATGACATCTTCCTGCTAGAAAACTCTGAATTTAGAGCTGAGGCATCTTTTCTGTTATCTGAGGACTCTGGGGAAGAAAGCATGGTTCCTGGGCTAACTCTTTAAGTAGATCTATCTGTCATCCAGGAGGAGAGTCTGAAAATTTTCTCCATCATAGACAAAGAGCTCTAGTCTATTTTTGACTCCTATCCCTCCTGCTATGGCCTCAGAATGACCTTTTCTATCTATATCAGCTATATCATACTGGTCAGGTGATTTTACCTTCAAATCTACCTTTGCCACCTTCCGTAAAATACCCTCCACTCTGTACATTAAGTTACTTGTGTGAAAACCATAACAACTTCCTTCAACCCGAAAGTGTTTTGGAGACCTAAAACAAGCAATTAACCTTTGAAACGAAATGTCACCCTGATATTATGGAACATTAACGTTACTGGATTGCAGGGTACCTGGGTGGTTCCGTTGGTTGAGCATCTGACTTCACCTCAGGCCATGATCTCACGGCTCCTGAGTTCAAGCCCCACATCAAGGTCACAGCTGTCAGCACAGAGTCTACTTTGGATCCTCTGTCCCCCTTGCTCTCTGCCCCTCTCAGCTCATGCTCCCTCTCTTAAAAAAATAAACATTAAAAAAAATAGTCTCTGGATTTCACCAATTTCAATGTTCTATACTTTTGTCTCTTGATGTATGCTCTAATTGTTGGCTGACTGATTAGTTTTTCATAGTTCCTTTCCCATTTCTGCTTCTTAGAGTTTTAAAATTTCCTTGATTATTGGTGGGACAAAGTTAGCTTCCACTTTATCACTGTAAACAATTCATTGATTTAATAACACATTCATTCAACAAACAAACTCTTGCAATATGCATTTACACAAATGTTTTTACCAGAAAGCACATAAGACCCATATGCTTTTTGGGTTTACACAACCCAAAACATCTGTTTGAAACGGAAGGTTAAATCATTCCATGTGTATAGGTATGTTGATTGGTAGAGAAATATGAATCATTACCTGAATTTTTTTTTTTACCCAGCACAATACTATGTTTTTCTCTAAAGAGATTGACTCACCAAGCTTATCTCATCCTCTTAAGAACATAGTGAAATTAATTTCCCAATCATCATTGCATGGGCATGAGGCCCGACAACCAGCACTCATCAGTGGAATGTAGTGAAAGTGAACTGGCTGAGGGGCTAAGGAGGTTCTGTCCTTCTCCCCCCATCTGCTGACTGGAGGACACCAGGATGAGCTTGAAATCCTGTGTTGAAGACAGTGGAACTACATGAAAGAAGCCATGTCCCTGAACGATTATGAGTAAGGCCACATGCTTATTACCTGATTGGATATGAGATGAATCTCGGGACTTCTGGGACTGTTTGACACCGACCTGGCTGAAACATGCCTCTTCTCCTTTATGTTGCAGAAGCAAAGGAGTCTTTGGAGTAAACAGCCTCGCTACATGGCACAAAGATGGCATGTCACAACTGACTTATGACACTCCTACTGTTTACTCTGCCTCCACTTTAAGTAATGTAAGTTACATCTTCTCAGCAGAATTAGAAGGGGGTTTAAGGCTGTGAACACATCCTCTCCTTTCAACTTATCCTTGCTTCTCATCCATGGTGGCCAGTCTCACACATCAAGCTTCATGAGCTTATCAAGATGTCTGCCTATTTGGGCAACTGAGTGAATACAGTCAAATGGCTTTGGTGTGACTCAGTCTCAGAAACCAACACAAAGCGTTCGTATCTAGCTCCTTCACTTCTTTCAGATCACTCAATAAATGTGATCTGGTGTCTTTCACAGTAATATGGTTATCTAATTTCCTTTGTTAGTAGCTATTTAAGCAAAGCTTCTGGCTTTCCAAGACCCAATTAGCTGGGTCCCTGAGCTCAGTCAAGGCTTTTCCTCTTCCTCTTGAGGTCAGTCACAACCTTACTTCTTTAATGTAACCTCTGGGTTTTCTGTTGAAATATACTTTCTGGTTTTTATGTTATTTTTAAAAAATGAATGTCTTGGACCGTCCCTTCACTATTTCCAGCCCACTGAATCTTCACACTTAGCTGTGTCTCTTGCACTACTACTCCCTGAAAATGTATCTCAAATCATTTCTTCAAAGTAAGACCTCGATAATATCGAGATCTATTCCTTCTCTTTCCCTAGAATACAGCTGTTATTACCTGTTTTTCTGAATCTCCTCCCCTGGTCCGGGCCTCTTACAGGGCTACCTAAACACAAACCATTGATTGCTAAATCAAATCAAACAAGATAATACCCAATTTGCTCTTTTTTCTCTCATAATTTTTAAATTTCCTTCTCCTAATGTTTAAATCTCTCCATCAATCAATTAACAAATCACTCTGGTACCCTTTGCCACTTTTGAGATGAAAACAGATAAATGAGAACAGGAGCGCCTAGGTGGCTCAGTTGGTTAAGCTTCCGACTTCGGCTCAGGTCATGATCTCATAGTTCATGGGTTCGAGCCCTGCGTCGGGATCTGTACTGACAGCTCAGAGCCTAGAGCCTGCCTCAGACCCTGTGTCTCCCTCTCTCTCTGCCCCTCCCCCACTTGCACTCTGTGTTTCTCTCTCTCTCTCTCAAAAATAAATAAACATTAAAAAAAAGGATGAGAACAGAAGAAATACAACCAAGTTCACAAGTAACGTGTGAGACTCATTTACATGAAACCATTGGAAAATAAGATAGTATATAATACTAGTCATCTCATGTATATAAAAAGTGTGTCTACAGTTGCAGAGGGGAGAGATCAGTGTTTTCTGGAGTTTAATAGGCCTGTAAGAACTGTTTGGCTAGAGTCTTTTGGGTTTTCCACGTAGAGTACCATGTTGCCTGTGAAGAGTGAAAGTTTGGCTCCTTCTTTTCCAATTTGTATGCCTTTATTTCTTTTTGTTGTCTGATTACTCTACCAAAAAAACTGCCAGAACTGATCCATGAATTCAGCAAAATGACAGGATATAAAATCAACAAACAGAAATCGGTTGCATTTCTATACACCCATAATGAAGCAGCAGAAGGAGAAATCAAGAATCAAGGAATTGATCCCATTTACAATTGCACCCAAACCATAAGATACCTAGAAATAAACCTAACCCAAGAGGTAAAAGATCTGTATGCTTAAAACTATAGAACACTTATCAAAGAAATGGAAGAGGACACGAAGAAATGGAAAAATATTCCATGCTCGTGGATTGGAAGAAAAAATACTGTTAAAATATTGATACTACCCAAAGCAATCTACACATTCAATGCAATCCCTATCAAAATAACAACAGGATTCTTCACAGGACTAGAAAAAATTATTCTAAAATTTTTATGGAACCAGAAAAAACCCCAAATAGCCAAAAGCAATGTTGAAAAAGAAAACCAAAGCTGGAAGCATAACAATTCCAGACTTCAAGTGACATTACAAAGCTGTAATCATCAAGACAGTATGCTACTGGCACAAAAACAGACGCATAGATCCGTGGAACAGAATAGAGAACCCAGAAATGGACTCATGAACATATAGCCAACTAATCTTTAACAAAGCAGGAAATATCCAATGGAAAAAAAAGACAGTCCCTCCAGCAAATGGTGTTGGGAAAACTCAACAGCGACATGCAGAAGAATGAAACTGTACCACTTTCTTACACCATACACAAAAATAAGTTCAAAATGGATGAAAGACCTAAATGTAAGACAGAAAACCATCAAAATCCTAGAGGAGAAAACAGGCATCAACCTCTTTGACCTCAGCCCAGCACTTCTTACTAGACATGTCTCCAGAGGCAAGGGAAACAAAAGCAAAAATGAACTATTGGGACCTCATCAAGATACAAGCTTCTGCACTGCAAAGGAAACAATCAACAAACTAAAAGGCAACTGACAGGATGAGAGAAGATATTTGCAAACAACTTGTTGGATAAAAGGTTCATATGCAAAATCTATAAAGAACTTAGCAAACTCAACACCAAAAAAGCAAATAATCCAGTGAAAATATGGGCACAAGACATGAATAGACACATTTCCAAAGAAGACATCCAGATGGCTAACAGACACGTGAAAAGATGCTCAACATCACTCATTATCAGTGAAATACAAATCAAAACCACAATGAGTACCACCTCGCACCTGTCAGAATAGCTAAGATGAACAACTCAGGAAACAAGATGTTGGCGAGGATGCAGAGAAAAGGGAACCCTTTTGCAATGTTGGTGGAAATGCAAACTGGTGCAGCCACTTTGGAAAAAGAGTATGGAGGTTCCTCAAAAAATTAAAAAATATAACTACCCTAAGACCCAGCAATTGTACTACTAGTTATTTATCCAAGGGATACAGGTATGCTGTTTTGAAGGGGCACACCAATGTTTATAGCAGTGCTATCAACAATAGCAAATTATGGAAAGAGCCCAAATGTCCATCGACTGATGAGTCATACTACTCGATCAACAAGAATGAAATTGTGCCACTTGGAACAATGTGGATGGAACTAGAATGTATTATGCTAAGCGAAATAGGTCGGTCAGAGAAAGACAAATATATAATTTTACTCATATGTGGAATTTAAGAAACAAAACACATGAACATAGGGGAAGGGAAGGAAAAATAAAAACAGAGAGGGAGGCAAACCTCTTAAATACAGATTATAGACTGAGGGTTGCTGGAGCGGAGGTTGGTGGGGGGGATGGGCTAAATGGGTCATGGGCATGAAGGAGGGCATGTGTCAGGATGAGCACTGGGTGTTGTATGTAAGTTTTGAATCACTGGGTTCTACTCCTGAAACCAATAATACACTCTATGTTAACTAGAATTTAAACCAACAAACAAAACAAGAACTGTTAGGCAAGACTAATGGGAAGGACAAGCATTTCCATATGTGGGGAATATCATGAACAAAGGCACCGAAGCAGAAATAATAGTAACCATCACAGTGGTCCTATTTATTGTGCCCCTAGTATGTGCCTTGCACCATGCCAGGCTCTGTACCTTCATTATATCTAATCCTCGCCACAATCTGGGATTTGGGGTTGGGTATTTTACAAATGAGAGAACTCGAATTTAGAGAAGTACTAAATGCCAGAATCATGATTCAATGTCTGTGCTCCACCCACCACACAGGAAGGTGGGGGGAGTTAGGAAGAAGGGTCCCCTCTGGAGAGCAGAAAGCAGTAAACTAGACGGGTTGGTCAAGCTCAATTCTGGAGACACTGGATGTTGACCGAGGGTGCTGGGCTTGACCCGGTAAGTAACAGGAGACTGCTGTGGATATCTTAGCACATCCATAGCATGGCAAAGTTTGGAATGAGACAAGGTGTGAGTTCAAGGCCACACTCCACGTCAGCTGAATGACTCTGGGAAACAGCTGAGCTTGCTGAGGTTGTCTTCTTGTTTGGAAATATGTTTTACGATACCCCCCATTCATAGGGGGAGAGGCTTAAGCGAGGTAATGTATTTCAAGCTTCTGCTAAAGTACCTCACATACAGTAAGCGCTTAACACGTGATACTCCCGCTACTACCACTGCCGTGAAAGCAGCATTTCCAGGTGATAGTTTAGAGAAAGACAGCTAACAGACTACACCCTGGAGTTCCCGGGATAAGGAGAGACAGGTGGGAATGAGTTTACAAAAACGGCAAAGATGAGTCCGTAGGACTTTGGCGGCTGATTTGGGGGACAAAGGAAAAGACAGACCCAAAGACACAAATGTAGGAGAATCGGAGAAGCGTGATAACATGACCAGAAATCAGGAAGCAAGGGACAGAGTTAGTTTTAGGAATTAGATGAGGAGTTACGTACGGGTTGGATATTTGGAGCGTGAAATGAAGGTAATACCTCGAGGACTATGTACTAGAATCTTTGACCAAAAGGTTGACCCTGGAGATGTAGATTGGGGGATTCCTGTAACAATTGTCTGTATTTGTAAAACAAAAATGAACTAGAGCCTGATAGAGAGAAGACCAGAAGACTCAGACTGACACCTGGGAGTGCCTGCATTTGGGGAACATGAGATTAGAGAGGAGCCATTGAAAGACTAAATGAAGGAGCAGAGGGAGAGGTGACAGTAAGGCCAAAAAAAAAAAAAAAAGTGACAGTTAATGCAGATGACGGAAGCCACAAAACAGGGAAGGGATTTTCCAAAGAAGACAAAGGTCTTCTGTGCCCAGGGCTGCTGAGGGGAGGAAAGACCGGGGGGACCAGAAAAGACTCTGCAGTTGGTGTGGTGACAGCTGGAAACCAGACTGGCAGGAACCAGGTGGCAATAAAAGTCAGCGGGCGCTGCCTGTTCATCCATTCATTGGAGGGGTACGTGTACAGAGGACCAGGCTGTGTCTGGAGATAGTCGCAAAAGAAACACAGGAGGTTATTTTTTGTTTTCGGGGAGGCCAGCACCACCCATAAACCTCAGAGTGAGCTTCAGTTCCTGTCCACCCCTTACCACGGCTCATCGCTTCGCGGACACGCTCCCCTCTCCCATCGCCAGGGCCATGGTCATGGTCTTACAACTCTTGTCTTCTTCAGGTCTCACTTACCACTCATCAGCCTGGCCCGTTTGACCCCAACCGCACCATTTCTGATGACATCCTGAGTCCTAAGACCTTTAGCAAACACATCCAAGATTGTCTGGTCTCTTTCAAAGGCATCGTCGGGATTGAAGATTATTTTACCGACTTTGGTTTTTTATCTGGTTTCACACAGGTGTCTAAAAAAACGATAGCAGTTATTTTCATTGTGGGTTTTATTATTTTTTTTAATGTTTATTTTTGAGAGACGGGGAGAGAGAGAGAGAGAGAGAGAGAGCGCGCGAGAGTGAGTGGGGGAGGGGCAGAGAGAAAGGGAGACAGAGGATCCGTACATAGCAGGCTCTGCACTGACAGCAGAGGTCCTGGCGCAGGGCTCGAACCCACAAACCACAAGATCATGACCTGAGCCTGAGCCGAAGTCAGATGCTTAACATACTGAACCACCCAGGTGCCCCAGTCATTGTGGGTTTTAGATCACTCCTCTCAAACACACTCGAAATTCCTTCACTTCTTACACAGTAATTCCATCAGGAGCTGAACCCCCCAATGGTTATTTGGAGCATGCCCCAGGAATAACCTCCCTTCCCCAGCCCACTTTGTAAGTGATTCTTAGAATCAATTTCCTCCACAGAGCCTCTCCAGTGGGATTTCTCTAATTCCTGCCCTGGGTAAGCACGGGACTTTGGTGATTTTTTTCCCATCTACCCTTTCCCAAACACGATATCTATATTCCATCTCAAGCGACAAATAGCATGTACCAACAAATAGCGTAGACACAGTTGCTGCATTGTATAAGTAATTTTTGCTTTTCCTTCTGTTATTGGTTTCACTCCCCAAGCCAGTCTGAGTTAGCTTCGTTGGACATGACTTTGTATCACAAGGTCGGAAACCGTCTAATCCTGTGTGTCACCTTCCACACTCCAGGATCCCCACCCAGCGTCATGTAAAGAATGGTAATTTATAAATTATAAACATTTACAATTTTATATAAATTATATAAAATACAATTATAAATTATAAACAAAAAAACCAGCTTTTTGTTGCTGGTTGATCACGAGGGTGACCACACTCCTATGCTCTGCAAATTCCTCTTTATGGTGAGAACTAGGGAGCTTCATCTCTCTCCCACCTCCTGTAAACCCAGTGCAGGCATCGCTCCTTACCTGTCAGCGGCTCTGAGATCCAGCCTTCCTTTCAGAGACTTTCAGGACAGACCCTCTTTCTTAATACTGGTATCATAGTGTTTTTCTTCTTTCCTTGAACTTGAATTTTTTTCTTCCTTTGGGAAGATACAGCAAGTCCGTCCTGATCAAAAGCATTCTCCATGGACAAGCTTCTGGTTATGTGCCTTTCAACTTTATTTCTCCTCCACTATCCATATATTTTAATTCTAATTCCAGGTACTACAGACAAAGCCATATCACACTATAAGCTTTGGTCCTGGACTTCAGAATCACAATACTAGATGAGTCAGCCAATAAGCTCTAGGAATATTCCTGGAAGTCGTTGTACTTTGGGATTCCCAGTAATACCTTAACTAGATACCTTGAAGTCACTGAAAAACACATCAATATGTCTCACTCCACCAAAAATAAATATATCCGTAATTTAATTTCCCCTCAACTGGATCTCCAAAATGCCTATCTCCCCTCCAATGACACCTCACACAAGGAACAATGGGATGGAGGAGAGGTTAAGGTGAAAAAGTACAGTAGATTTAACCAGTTGCACTTAATACATCTTACCTCTGAATATTTATGAAAGTTATGGCTATGTAACCACCATTCTGGGCCCCTCCTAGGGCTTTGGAAGAAGGTGTGAGTGCTAGTGAAGTTTCATCAAATTCATGGCACATCCACCTCTCCACTCCACCTCTCTGAGTTTCTTTTTTCATCTGCAAAATAAGAATACTATTGGGGCGCCTGGGTGGCTCAGTCGGTTAAGCGGCCGACTTCGGCTCAGGTCATGATCTCGCGGTCCGTGAGTTCGAGCCCCGCGTCGGGTTCTGTGCTGACAGCTCAGAGCCTGGAGCCTGTTTCAGATTCTGTGTCTCCCTCTCTCTGACCCTCCCCCGTTCATGCTCTGTCTCTCTCGGTCTCAAAAATAAATATACTTTAAAAAAAGAAGAATACTATTTACCTATTTGGGAGGTTGTTGTGCTACATATAATGAAATCATCTATGTTTTTAAAAAGCACTTTGTATTACTATCTAATACATTATTAGAGTTATTTCACATGTATTTTCTAATATTGGCTACATCAATATCTCCCTTCCTGCACTCTTCTTACAAAGACTCTGACACTCCTACCTTTACGAGCTGCAGTCTCTGAAGTTGGGTGCCTGGGTGGCTAAATCAGTTGAGCCTCTGACTTTTGATTTTGGCTCGGGTCATGATCTCGCTGTTCGTGAGATTAAGCCCTGCGTGGGGCTCTGTGCTGATGGCATGGAGCCAGCTTGGGATTTTCTCTCTCCCTCTCTCTCTGCTCCTCCCCTGCTCACCTGTGCTCTCTCTCTGTCTCTCAATCTCTCTCTAAAAAATAAATAGATAAACATTTAAAAAAAAAGTTGCAGTCTCTGTTCCCACTCTTCGAATTTGGGTAGACTGGTGAGCACAGCCCAGGTGACACTATGACTCCCAAAGCCCGGTCATACAAGGTGAGAGATCTTTCATGTGGCCCTCTTGGAATGTTTACGTTGCAACCCAATGGCTGTGAGGAAGGCCAAGCTGCAGAGAGGCCCACATAAGGAAGAACAGAGAGCCACCTCCAACTTTTCAGCCACGTGAGAGAGCCATCTTGAAAATGAATTCCCCAGCCCCTCCCCCCAGTTAAGCTGCCACGGATGAAATAAATTCATGATTCATGAGCAAGATAGGTAATTGTTGTTGTTTTGGAGTGGTTGGTCATGCAGCACTAGAGAACGGATACCCCATCCATGTTTCCAATTAAACCCCTCTCCGCTCAATCCAAACTGAATCTCTCCCACGATCACATCTTACAATTCCCTGCACCTGTGCCTTTTCTCATACTTTTTTTTCTACTGAAAGGTCCTCTTCCCATTGAAGTCATACCTATCCTTTAAAGTCTCCCTCAATTGCCACTTCTATGGACCACCCCCCCATTACCCCAGTTGATTGTGATGTCTTCCTCCTCTCAAATCTTGAAGAACTTTCTTTCTACTTATTGCCAGGATTGATATTTCTGATATTTATTAACTGGCATGTCCAAGCATTGACCAATCAGGAGCGGGGGTGGGGGAGGGTTCCTAGGGTCCCGGGATTGCCCTCAGCCGTGCAGTGAAGTTGGTTCCACACGCTCTTAGCTCCTTTTCTGACCTGAATGCCCCTTTCAGGAAGGGCACCTTATGTATTTTTGGAAGTATCCCATCCCCCATGCAAAGCATAGAGTCTTGTGTGTAATATACTGTGTATATTATTTGAAAATAATTTGATGAGACTTAAAAAATAGATCTCTGACTAATAAAAGAGAAGGTGCAAAGAGAATACCCAAGAGAAAAAGGAGCGTAAAACTTTAAGACTGTAAATAACTGAAAAATCAGATAAATTTTCTCAAACCAGGATCATGAAGCCGCAGGATTTTTTTTTTTTTTGATCTGAGAGCTGAGACATCATCTAATTGGGACTCATATTTGTGTGTGCAAAAGAATCACCTGGGGAAAATTACTGTACGTGTGGTGGGGGAGAGAATACAGATTCTGGATTCCACACCCAGGCATTCTGAATAAGTAGGTCTAGATGAGATTGATGAAGCCTCCTTCTTAATGAGCTCTCCAGGTGACTCTGAGGCAGGCGGGCGGTGAACCTCACGTTTGGAAACCCTGGCTTAGTCAAACCCCTCTCCCTGCATCTGGTTTATTCCCTCATCGCTGTAGTCATGTGCCCTTTGAACTGGCCACGGATGCAGGACTGCCATAGAGTGGAAGAGGTAGCATGGCCAGAAGGAAGGAGAAGTTGGGAAAGGTGTCAGTTTAGGGCTGCCCTTGAAGGAGAAATCACCGCCTTTAATCTTTGGGTGGCGGCAGAATGAAACAAAACACTTCACTGAGATCAGCAGGGAGGCAAGTAGCCTGGTTGGGGAATCTTCTCTCTGGGGGTGTCCTTGGGTGTCCTTGGGTGGAGTGGCCTGTTTTCTCATAGTCGAGTAAATTGTTACGGGGGTGACTCACTCGGTGTGGTGCAGGCTCCACCCTCGGCCACCCGGTTCCTACCTGTTCCTACCGGTCCAACATGTCATTTCATTTACCCACAGCCCCAGAGCTGACATTACAACCCAAGGGTCTGACATCGTATTGTCTGCTTCAACCATTTTCAGAATAAAATCTATACAGTTCTGAATCCTTCAGCTATTTAGAAATAAATCCATGGGATCTTTCCAGCTTTGCTTTCCAGCATCACACACTCCATCCTCTGGAACCCTTCACGAAATGAGTGATTTGCCCAGGAATCTGAGTCTCTGGATGAGGTCTCAGTCACTGCTGAGGCGTGTGATCTTACCCAATAGCCATCGAAGAGGTGGCTGTCCGGCGCTTCGAACCTCATTGTTTGCCTACGATAGAAACTGAGGGACACCCTTTAACTAAGACAGCTTTTTCTCACCAGCATCTTCCTCTGCTTGGAAGTCAGAAAAGGAAAGCAGGACACATGAAGCAGCTACCAATGACTTAACCATGAAGTATCATCAACCGTGAATTATTTGGGAGCAGCAGAATAGCCATCTTTTGTAAAATTTTTAGGTCTTTCTGGAAATACTCTATCTCCCCCAATCCCTATGCATTTTTAAAATTAAAAAAATTTGGGGCGCCTGGGTGGCGCAGTCGGTTAAGCGTCCGACTTCAGCCAGGTCACGATCTCGCGGTCCGGGAGTTCGAGCCCCGCGTCGGGCTCTGGGCTGATGGCTCAGAGCCTGGAGCCTGTTTCCGATTCTGTGTCTCCCTCTCTCTCTGCCCCTCGCCCGTTCATGCTCTGTCTCTCTCTGTCCCAAAAATAAATAAACGTTGAAAAAAAAAATTAAAAAAAAAATTAAAAAAATTTTTTTAAATATCTGCCTGGGGGCGCCTGGGTGGCTCAGTCGGTTAACTGTCCGATTCTAGGTTTCGGCTCAGGGCATGATCTCGCAGTTCATGAGTTCAGGCACCACACTGGGCTCCACGCTGACAGCTCGGGGCCTGCTTGGGAGTCTCTCTCTCTCCCTCTCTCCCTGCCCCTCCACTGCGTGCATGCTCTCTCTCAAAATAAATAAATAAACAATCTGCCTAGAACCTAATGTAGAAACTGACATCTACTAAGTGATGAGACCCTACAGAATTTGAATCCTGAACTAGCTCACAGCACGGTACAAACATAACCACAAAGGTGGGCACATCCCTATCATTGCCACAGACTTTCCTCACAGCAGAATTCCAGGCTTCCTGTCATCAGTCTTTAACAATTGCTCTTTGTTGATTGTGTCACAACATGCCTATTCATACATTGTACCAGGCGGTCGGCACCTGTGGGCTCGTGTCATTCCCCACGACGCTGGGAGAGAGGTGTCACTTTAAAATCAAGAAACCAAGTCTCTGAGAGGTTTGGCGCCTCATCTAAGGTCACAGAGCTAGCGGCGATCGGGGGCTTCACCCAGAACCTCCATGCCAATTCCAGGGCACATTGCACCGTGTCATGTGGACTTGCTCTGCGTAGGAGCCGAGCTGGGCCCACGCAGCTTGTTCCAGACAGAGCCTGGACGTGGGCCTACAGGGGCCCTGAGGATGCAGACCTCCGACTGCTTGGGGGCATAACTGGCCCAGGGCACCGGCCTCTGTGCTCTCTCTGATATCCACCTCTGCCTCACCGAGATCACCCTTCCCACAGGCTGTGCCCCGCCAATGAGGACCGAGGGGGCAGGGCGCTAGGACGGGCCCCTTTGTGGGATACGTGGGACTCCACTGACTGGTGACTTTGTCTCAGGACGCCCTTTGGCCTTGCCCAACTTTCCTGACAGCTCGGGAGCCAAGGAAGTGTTCACTCCACCTTTCTCCCCCTCCTTCACTCAAGATCGCACTTGTATTCCAGTCTGATGGCAATCCCACCTTTCTCCAGCTCCCTAAGCAAATCCTTGGCTGCTGTTGGTCGGAGGCCCCGATTATCCCAGCCTGTCTCATTCCTTCGTTGCTGATGCCCCTGCAAGGCGCATCCCCAGGCTCAGGGACCCGGAGGAGAACCTAGTGTTCAGACTCTGGGTGAATTAGCAGAACTAAGAAGGCAAAAGACAGAAAGATCAGGCAAATTTCAGCATGCATGCCAATGCTGACCCAAACCTGTCCTTAGACGGGGGAATCTTCAGGAGAACGTCAGGTGGGGAAATTAACGCTGCCATGGGCGTGTTTGCTTGGGCAGCCTGCTTGGAGGGGTCGGGGAGAAGTGGTTGCTCCTAAGCAGTGATACCCCCACGAAGCTCCTTTGTGTCCTGCTGACAAAAGTTGTTCCTATTTGGCCTTCTGTACCCCTCTCTTAGGTTTCAAAAGTCGCTGTCCTCACGAACTGTTTTTTTTTTTAAGTTTTTATTCAAATTCCAGTTGGTTAACATACAGTGTAATATTAGTCTCAGGTGTTCAACACTTCCATCCATCACCCAGTGCTCATCACAGCAAGTGTGCTAGTTAATCCCCATCGCCTATTTTCCGCCCCCCCTCCCCCACCCCCTCCCTTCTGGGAACCATCAGTGTGTTCTCTACAGTGAAGAGTCTGTTTCTTGGCTTGTATCGCTCTTTTCCCCCCTTTGCTTGTTTGTTTCTTAAATTCCACACATGAAGGAAATGGTATTTGCTTACAATCTGTTTTTGTTGACCTTTGAACTGCATGCGATGGGGAAGAGGCATCACATGTGATACACACTCGTCTAAGAAAGAACCGTCCATGTTGATTCCTTCTGAATGACGTCACAGAAGGCTTTAGTCTTTGGATCTGTTGTTCGAAGAAGGAACCAGTTCCAAAAACAGAATCCCACACATTCTCCTCCCCTGGGTCACAGAGCAAGCATACCGTTCCGTGTTCATTCGTTAAATACGCCCTGTGCCCTATCATGGCTGGGTGCTGGGATTCAGAGAGGAAGTACTGTCTAATAGCATCATTAACACATGTCAGGGAAACAAGACAAGGGAACCTGTCTACGGGAACTCTGAGACTTAGATTGATTTACTAAAAATAAAATTCTTTTACTAACTTTTTAAATGTTTGTTTATTTTTGAGAGAGACAGAGTACGGGCAGGGGAGGGGCAGAGAGTGAGAGGGAGACACAGAATCCAAAGCAGGCTCCAGGCCCTGAGCTGTCAGCACAGAGCCCAATATGGGGCTTGAACTCACAATGACCAGTGGGCAGAAGGAAGGGGTTTAGACATCAAGGAGCCAAGTTGCACAACACCCTCTCGATCTGTGCTGGATGTGGCCCTTGAGTACCTCAAGTGCAGGGTCAGTCTGACCCCCATGCTGTATGTATAAAATACACAATGGAGTTTGGAAACCAAAGTTTAAAAAAGAATGTAAAATATCTTATGAATAATTTTCATATTTATTGCATGTCAAAATGACATTCTTCTGGACCTATTGAGTTAAATAACATAAGTATTAAAATTAACTTCATCTATTTCCTTTTGCTTTTTAATTTTTTTATTTTTATTTTTTTTAAATTTTTTTTTAACGTTTATTTATTTTTGGGACAGAGAGAGACAGAGCATGAACGGGGGAGGGGCAGAGAGAGAGGGAGACACAGAATCGGAAACAGGCTCCAGGCTCCGAGCCATCAGCCCAGAGCCCGACGCGGGGCTCCAACTCACGGACCGCGAGATCGTGACCTGAGCTGAAGTCGGACGCTCAACCGACTGAGCCACCCAGGCGCCCCTCCTTTTGCTTTTTTAATGTGGCTATCAGAAAATTTAAACTTTCGTATGAAGCTCAGATTATGTTCACCGTGCCGCTCTAGATGTCAGATCCAACGAGGGCAGTGATCGTATGTGCTCATTGAATTGCCATTATATTCATAGAATTGAACACAGTATCCAGCACTGAAAAGCACTGAATAAATATTCGAGGAATGAATAACAATATGAATGAGCAAATGGACATCAGTATTATTCATTTCTCTGAAGCAAGAAACATTTCTGTCCCCTTTTTCCTGAACCTAACATCTGAGAAAGAGGCAGGAGATTTGCAAAAGTCCATCTCCCAAACTTGAATTCCAGCCCTGAACTCGCCTGAGTGTGTGTCTGATTGCCTTCGCAGAAACTCCACGGAGGTGGCTCACAGACATCTCAAACTTAACACCTCCAGAGCAGAATTCTTTATTTTCTTCACAAACTGATTCCCGCCCAAATCTTTCCTGTCCGACAAATGGCCGATAAATGGCACCGTGATCTACCAATCTTTCAGGGCAAAAACATGAGTCATTCTGGAGTACTCTATTTCCCCCACTAATACCACAACCCAACCCCATCCAATCAAGAAATAAAACTTATTGGTTCTCACTGCAAAATATATTCCAGATGCATCCAGGTTTCTCTACCATATTCCGAATTGCTCCGTGTACTACTGCCGTGGCCCTCAGAAATTCTGTGAACCGTTTTTATCCTTCTGACAAAATGGATGCCCAACAAACTTTATGGGAAGATGACTTTTATTTGTATTTAACAAATGTGTTTCAAACGAGCACACCAACTTCAGGATGGACACGGGTGGGCAGTCATCTAAATATACACCAGCCTTCGGGCAGGGCTCCAGCTCGTCCAGACAAAAATCTGCTCCATTTATTGAGCTGTCCACAGATGTGGGACCCAGAGACAGGCGAGTGGAGGTGTTAACCCCATCATTTATTAGCTGTATGATCCGCGCCTTTCCTGGGTGTTGGTGCAACAGCAGAGTAAACATCACTCTCCCCCTCCCCGCCCAGTGCAGCTTCTTGCCGCCTTTTGGGGACCTCCGCCAACAGTGTTCCCCCAGCTCAGAAGCCAATGAAGTGCACCCCTTGCCCCCACCTAAAACATACAAAACATAAAATGATAGCTGCCATCTATCTGCTGGATCACGGAAAAGATAAAGGAGATCTCAGACACTTGTGGAAATAAACCATAGGTGCTCTTTGCTGGTTTGGCTCTATAAAGAGTTTGTATTGCTACAGAATTGAAGGAAAACTAACTCAGCCTAGATAAGGAAGAGGGCACGCTGAGATGGAACCCTAACACGGGGTTCTGCCAGCTCCCTCCACGCAGGAGAGCAGGTGCCTGCTCTGCACATCTCTGCAGTTCGACTGGGGGCTCTACACCTCCATGTCCCCCCTTCCCGCTGCCCCTGGATTTCGCCTTCTCCTAGGACGACCCTCCTCGAACACCCCCCGCCACCGTTCCAGTCCCTTGTGCCGTCGTTGGCCCTCTCCGGTGTGAGTTTCGGCTCTTCCGTGTGACGCCACGCCTCCCAGGAGGGAGCCCTCTTTTCACTCTCTCCTACTCAGTTCTCCTCTGCCAGGCGAATCTTCCAGAAGCACCATATTCTTGAAGTCATTTTCCTAAATAAGAATCCGCGGTAGCTCGTCTGGCTCGTTCATTCATTTTTAAAGATTCATTCATCCAACATACATTTATGTCAGGCCATACGCGCGGGATGCTGATTAGCGAAACAGGCCAGTTCCAGTTCCCTAAGACTGAGCGCCACGCTCTTCCCTGTGGTTTTTAACACTTCGCCATCTCTCAGCTGGGCCTTTGTGTTCATCATTTCCCCAAACGGGGCTTCCACCCTCCGTTCGTTATCATCCTATGAATTTTGCTCACCGCGAAAGGACCGATTTAAAGCGTCCCTCCTCGATACTTGTCTGAATTTATATCATTTATTTTGCATACACCACTAATTCCACTGCCATCTTTCAGCGTCTTATTTTTTTTAGTGCAGTTACTCTTTGAAATGTGTGGGTCTTATCCCCACAGCTAAACATAAATATACATACTTTGAGTGGGGTTCTCCCACAGTGTCTAGCCGATAGAGTGTTTTGCAATATTTTTGATTGATTGATCTATTAGAAATTTACTCTTTGAGAGATCTGCTCCATTATCGGTGAAAGTCATACGTAGACTGCAGTTCACCCTTCAACACCCCGGGCTTGAACTCTGTGTGTCCACTTGTACACGAATTCTTTTCAGTAATTATATTGGAAAATTTTATGGAGATTTCTGACAATTTGAAAAAAAAAAACTCATAGACAAACCACATAGCCTAGAAATATCGAAGAAATTATGCACAGGTTAGGTACGTCACGAATGAATAAAATGTGTGCAGACTATTTTATCATTTGCTGCCAAAAAAATATACACAAATCTATTATAAAAAGTTAAAATTTATCAAAACTCATGCACACAGACCATACATACTCCCATCTGCAGTTAGGAGAAATGTAAACGCAGATGCAGTATTAGATCATAACTGCATAAAACTAACTGTAGTACATATTTCACTACACTGGTAATTTCATAGCTACCTCCTGTGACCATTGTGGTGAGCTCAAGTGTCGTAAGTATCCGCTTAAAACACCCTGTGATGCTAATTATCTCCATGTGGGCAGCTCCTCTCTCGAGTCAATTGCATATTGCAGTAAAAAGTGACCGCTCACAGTTCTTGCGTATTTTTCATCATGTTTAATCAATACTGTAAATCTTAAATAATGCCATGGAATCCACGTGAAGTGCCACTAGTGACGCTGGAAATGATCCCAAGAAGCAAAGTCCTGACGTAACAAGAGGAAGTTGAATTTCTTAATATGTACTGTGGACCGTGATCTGCAGCTGCCTTTGCCTATGGTTTCCAGTGCATGAATCCAGCATAGAGACCATTGTAAAGAAAACAAAAGAAACTGCATGAGGCCATGACCACAGCCAGGCCAGTAGCCATGAAAACCTTGACCTTCCTTTTCTTAAGTTTATGTATTTATTTTCGGAGAAAGAGAGAGAGAGAGAGAGAACAAACAAGCAGGGGAGGGGCAGAGAGAAGGAGAAACAGAATCCCAAGCAGGCTCTGGGCCATCAGCGCATAGCCCTATGCACTCACCAACCATGAGATCGTGACCTGAGCCAAGATCGAGAGTCAGATGCTTAACCAACTGTGCCACCCCAGGCACACCAAAAAACTTTGCACCTCTTGCTAAATACCCTTTTGGGTCGTATTGAAAATGCAGCTTTTATGTGGATGCAGGATTGCTGTAAGAAAGGCATACCTGTAGCCTCTAATGTGGTTCAAGAAAAAGGGAAGTCATTACAGGACAACTTGAAGCAAAAGGAAGGCCGCTGTCTCTCGTAAGTGGAGAAACTGTGTGTCAGCCAATCACATGTAAGTGGTTTTACAAAACATAACAATGTTTTCAATACTGTTATGAATCTGACCATGATGCTTTGTGCCATAAAATTTTTACAGCAATTCACTCATTAATGTACAGGCTAGGCTACTGTGCAGCAGTCATGTGGGATATACTACGCTACCATAAAGCAATCACACTGCTGCTTTTTCATTGTCAATGCATGAATCATTATACCTGTAAATAAACATGAATTTCTTTCCACATTATATTTTCATTGTTTGATGTCTAGTGTTATACGTATTAACATCTACATTGTTTTGTATCATGTAATATTGAGGTAGGTACTGACTGATGATTCATCTCGTGAACAAATGATGCAAACGTATGGGATTCATAAATACAGTACAGTTCTATAAATGTATTTTCTCTTCCTTGTGATTTTCTTAATAACATATTCTTTTCTCTAGCTTACTTTAGTGTTTTTAAGCTTATTTATTTATTTAGGGAGAGAGAGAGAACAAGCAGGGGAGGGGCAGAGAGAGGGAGAGAGAGAATCCCAAGTAGGCTCCACACTGCAGAGCCTGACGTGGGGCTCAGTTTCATGACCTGTGAGATCATGACCTGAGCCAAATAAAGAGTTGGATGCCGAGCCACCCAGGCACCCCCTATAACTTACTTTATTGTAAGAATACAATATATAATACATAGAGCATACAGAATATGTATCAATCGACTGTTTATGTTATAGGTAAGTCTTCTGGTCAACAGTAGGCTACTAGTGGCTCAGTTTCTTGGGAGTCCAAAGTTGCAGATAGATTTTCAACTGTGTGGGGAGGTCAGCACCCCTCGGCCCTGCATCGTTCAGGGGTCCACTGTATTTTTGTCATCAGACTAAATCATCCAATTGTATTTCTACTACTTGAACTTTATATGAAGTCTTTAATCAGCAGATATTTAATATCTATTCTCTACACTGAAAAAGTGTTTACAAATTCTATTTATGAAACAGGAGATGCCCTTAAAGTCGGGATTCAATATTTTACTTTTTATTAGTGCTCATTGTGTTTACTATGGCATTAAACAAACAGCAAGTGCCTAATTAAAAAAAAAAAGAAAAAGATAGCTTGTAACATTTCCTGTATTTCAATGGTTTATTTTCTTGTTACTTTGGCATTATATTCTGACATCATTGAAAGCAGGATGGTGTTTTGTTTACTGCTGCATCAACAATTCCCAGGACAGGGCTGCTACCTGTTAAAAAGAAAAAGAATCAAAGAATATGATGGATGGATGCATGGATGGTGGATGGATGCATGGATGGATGGATAGGTGCATGGACGGAAGGATGGACAAATGGATAGAGGGACAAATTGATAGATGCATGACACAGAACAACAGAGTTTTCTTCCAGTCTAGGGCAAAAGAAATTTCCTGAAGGAACTGGTATTTGAGCTGACCTTAAAGACTAAGGAAGCTTTAGATGTGTGGGATGATAAGGGCAAACCCAGGCAAAGCAAACACGTTAAACAACAGCCTGGTGGGTCAGAAGAGTTTGATGAAAGTTGGCAAGACATGAAGTGCTAGACAATAAGGTTGATGACTAAAAATGTGTTTGACATATTTGTGAGTCCATTGGAAACATTTTCAGCTCCTTGAAGGCATAGCCAGTTCATGGGTGTGTTTCCAGAGCTTAGCCCAGTGCCTGTCACACACTGAAATAATGGAATAAAAAAACAAGTCAGGGAGGAAAGTTGGCTCTTGGCCACTTCTCTGAAGTCACCTACTGAGACCTTTTTCCTGGCTTACTCCATTACACCATATTGAATGCCTTGGTCTTTCTTTTTTTTTTTTTTTTTCAACGTTTATTTATTTTTGGGACAGAGAGAGACAGAGCATGAACGGGGGAGGGGCAGAGAGAGAGGGAGACACAGAATCGGAAACAGGCTCCAGGCTCTGAGCCATCAGCCCAGAGCCCGACGCGGGGCTCGAACTCCCGGACCGCGAGATCGTGACCTGGCTGAAGTCGGACGCTTAACCGACTGCGCCACCCAGGCGCCCCTGCCTTGGTCTTTCTTAAACATAATTTAGAGCCTTTATAATTGCTCTTTCCTTTACCTGAAGCTCTTCTTACTCTGCTCTGCCCCACTGACCTCCTGCTCTCCTTTAAACAAACCATGCTGACACCTTTGCAGTTGCATTTATTTGATCACTCTGCTGGGAAAATTCTTCCCACCCGTCTTCACGGGACTTGATCTCTCCTTCATTTAAATCTCTCCTAAAAGTCTCTTTCGCTTCCTTGAGAAGCCCTCCCTGCCAGCCCATGTAAGGAGTGCCTTTCTCCTGTCACTTTCAATCCCCCCAACTTTTATTTTTCTATTGTTTCCTTTTTCTTGCTAGCACATAGCACCACCTTCTATTATTAGAGAGTTGTGTCTAATCTCCACCTGGTTAGGATGTCAGCTCTTTTTTTTTTTAGGTTTATTTTTATTTGAGAGATAGAGAGCAAGTGGGGGGAGGAGCAGAGAGAGAGGGAGACAGAATCTCAAACAGGCTCCACGCTGTCAGTGCAGAGCCCAATGAGGGGCTCAGACTCACAAACTGTGAGATCATGAGATCATTAAGAGTTGGACATTTTTTTTTAACGTTTATTTATTTTTGAGAAGAGAGAGACAGAGCATGAGTGGGGGAGGAGAGAGAAAGAGGGAGACCCAGAATCTGAAACAGGCTCCAGGTTCTGAGCTGTCAGCACAGAGCCCAACACGGGGCTCGAACTCATGGACCGCGAGATCATGACCTGGGCCGAAGTCGGATGCTTAGCAAACTGAGCCACCCAGGCTCCCCTAGGGTGTAAGTTCTTGTTCCAAAAATTTCCCATAGTGGTGGAGGATTTTCTTCTTCTCTGCTATTTCCCTGAAGCCTAGAACAGTGCTTGACATAGGAAGCACTCCATAAATATCTGTTGAATAAATAAATAAGTAGTTCAAATACCTTACCCTGGAATTGAAAGCCTTTTATACTTGTACTCCGATCTTCCTTTGGGGCGACTAAGTCCTAGAACTTCAAAGGTAGAATGGACTACATTAAGATGATCTTATCCATCCAAAGCATCTTAAAGATGAGACTAGTGAGGCCTAAACACGGAAAGCATAAGCTAGAGGCCAAATCATACAGTAAATTGGTGAAAGGGCCAGAATTAGAAACTTGATCTCCCATGGCCTACCAGGCTTAACCCTGACCCACACCAGTTCCTGCCATCTGCCTTCCATCAGGGATCAGAGTGAGCTTCGAAAATGCAAGCGTGACTCACCTCTACTTGACGCTGTTCAGTGCCTCTCCATGTCTCAGTCCAATCAGCTGTGCTCGCTGAGAGCAGCTGCCATGTTGGACCCACGTCCTTGTTGTGTTCCCGATGAATCTCACTCAGTGCTGTTTCACACATCTGTACCTCCATACACGCTCACTTGTGTCTGGACCTGTTATCGTCTGCCTTGATGATTCTTACCCATTTATCCTTCAAAACTTTATTTAAGGGGCTATTCCACCATGAGGCCTACCATTATACCATCCCCCCCAAGTCTCTGAGAAATAATTCCCCTCCTCTACATTAATTCTAATCCTAGTCCTTGCTTCTGTCGCTACAAATGTTATAACCGAATTGTCCCCTTCCATGGGGTTACAGAAGGTAGTGGACATTTGTCATTTTTACTGTGCGATGTTCAACCCTCCTTCTGTTTGGGAGCAGGAGTGTCACACGACCTGGTCTGTGACTACAGATGACAAAGCAGAGAGATCCTCTTTCTCTCTCTATCCCTGGCAGCCTGGGCCCAGGCACTGGGCCAGAGTCTGGTAACCAGAAGCCCATCCTACAATTTGGACTCTTGAGTGAGTATAACAGACACAAAGGGAGGGCTGGGATCCCCTCATGGCAGGTACTGCGGCTGTGGTGGTGGCATTCTGACGAGACTAATCTTGCTAGAAGATGGCTCTGCTCTTCCAGCTTCTCAGCCTAGGTACCAATGGGGAGAAGATCTCATGGCAGAATTAAATACCAAGTTCAATAAATATTAGCAACTAGTATCACGTATCCATGTATATTGACACAGGGAGCTCAATCTTTCTCTAAGACAGCCTGTCTCCTCCAACCCTATTCTTTCTGATTTGTCTATTTCTTGTCACCTGAATATGTTTTGGACACTTTGCTGCCTCATCTAAAGGACCTAGCACCTACTCCATCTGTCTAAATCCTAACCATCCTTCAAGGCCCCTTCAGTGGCTCCATTTGACCCTCCCCCCCGCCATGAGCTTGCCACCTCTTCGTTCCCATAGCACTCTTTCCCTATGCTATTTATGATAGATTGGATTCTTGGTCCCTATGATTCGCAGCCCTTTCTTGTGGAAGGATTACACATCACCCTCATAACTTGACGGGGCCACTAAAATGTGAGAAGTGACATGTGTCCCATCCAAGCGGAGCTTTCAGAGTGATCTTGTACCTCTCCCATTGCACTTTATTCTCTGTCATAAGAGTGGCATCTCCTTAGAGAGAGGCTGTCCCTCCAACCTGGGTCCTGGAAAGACGAAGGTCTGTGGAGTCCGTGGTCGATCTTTAGTTCAGCCATCAAGAGAATGAAAAATAAAACTTTGTTATCGGCCACTGATTTAAAGTTGACATTACTGTAGCAAAACCTAACATAAGCTGACTAAGGCACCACTCACTTACAGTTTCCATGTGCTATTTGGTATTATTATTTATCTTTAAATAAATATATCCTGTGTTCCCAAGGTGTTTTCCAACACCAGCAGCCAATTTTCTGCTGACATCCAACTGGGGGCCCAACAATTCAATCCAATCTGTAACCTAGCATTAGCACAGACCCCACAGGGTAAGGGCTCAGTCCCAAAAAGGCTGCCTTCCTTCTTCAGATGTCACTTGCAAGTAGTAAGGCCCCACCCTTACGTCTAATTTGGCTACAAACTGGGGTTCCCGTGACCCACTTCTCAGGTTCCATAATCTGCTAGAACCATTCATAGATTTCAGGGAAACACACTTATTGGTTTACTCGAAAGGATATTATAAAGGATAAAAAATAAGCAGCCAGATGAGGAGGTACATAGAGCAAGGTCCAGGGAGGTCCTGAGTGCAGGACTGTCTATCTGTGTGGGGCTGGAATATGCCACCCTCCGGGCACGTGAATGCACCTACTAACCCAGAAGCTCATCAAATTTCTTCTTTTCGGAGGTTTTCTAGAAACTTAATCTCCAGCTGCTCCTTCCTAGAACTCAATGAGTGAGGCTGGAAGATCAACCCTATTCTGAGGCTAACATAAATCTCCTAGCTAGCATAAAACAAAAGGGACCCTCTAAAACTAAAGGGACTCACTTTGAGTAACAAAAGACACTGAGCACTCAGGAAATTCCAAGGATTTTAGGGACTCCATGCCAGGAATTAAGGGCAAAGACCAAATATATTCTTTATCATATCATCTTTGGAATCAGAGGCACCTGGGTCGCTCAGTCAGTTAAGCGTCTGACTTTGGCTCCAGTCGTGATCCCTTGGTTTGTGAGTTTAAAGCCCAGCATTGGGCTCTGTGCTGACAGCTCAGAGCCTGGAGCTTGCTTTGGATTCTGTGTCTCCCTCTCTCTCTGCCCTTCCCCCACCTCAAAAATAAATAAACATTAAAAAAAAAAAAAAAAAAAAAAGCCCAGAACCTTTGGAAACAGAAATCATGGCTTACACCCACAACAGTTCCCAGCCCCAGACAGTGCAAAATAGTAGCTGCCCAGTAAATGTGAGTGGATGGTAAGGATGATTTTCAATAAACTTGAAAAAGAGACAAATTAAAGCAGACCCGTTAACCCAAATTTGAGACTAGACCACCATGCTATTTTTTTTAACACGAAAAGTGTAGAAGCTTAATAGCATGGGGGTATCTCAGTAGGAACAACACCTAGGAGACAGAGATTTCAGAAATTTAGTTATTTGTCTTCAGTAACCTCCCCAGATTATTAGCAAAAAGCCATGGGCTTGGGAAAATGGGAGCTTGGTAAATTCTGGCAAATCGATTGACCTGAAGAAGACCGCATGAGAACAGAGTCATCTAAATGTCTTCAATAGTGAGTCCAAATGACCAGAAGTCCATATGTATGTGAGCAGCCTGAATTTTAAACCGAAGAAAAGCCTGTCAGATACACACACACACACACACACACACGGATTTTCAGCAATGATACAAAACCAGCCATGTATTCCTATATTTAGACCTAAGACATCTCCTTCAATTCAGACTATGTAAGAATATTCCCGATGGAGACTCTTGGCATTGAATTTAACAAAGTCAAGGACAAGAATGTATTGTCACAGAGGGAGGTGGGCACCAAACAAGGGCCAGACTTTGGTCACGTGGCCAAAATACTGGGGCACCAATACCGTGTCTTTGTAGTGAGTTAATTAGGTGAAATATTTTGTGCGAAAATTTTTCAGAGAGGGTATATTCTAGGGATAGATAGGCACTAGGTCATCATGCTGTGAACTGAGGTCCCATTTTATATTCAACTCTACATCCTTCGTGAACAGGTATATATACACACAGACACACACCTACCTACACACTCCAACACCTACCTCCTAGAGAGCACACAGTAAATGCCCAGCAAACGTTTTTAAGTGAATACCTGAAAAGCTGAATTTACGATCAAACGTCAACCCTTTGCTGCCTACATGTGCCAAACTGATAGCACCGTGCACTTAAAAGTGAAAACCTATCTGGAAGCTTGGGATGGGGAAGCGAGGACCAAGGACCTATTATGTGGCGGGCCCCTTACAACCTATTGTTCGTATGTGGAAACTGAGGCTCAGAGAGATAAGTCACATAACTAGCGTTAAGATAAATTTCTAGGCCCAAGTTGGATCTGCTCCTGACCAGGGTGTACCATCAACAAATCAAAATTCAGGTCACTTTCATGTCCCTATAAGTGATCCACTTGACCAGAAATACATGAGTTGGCTAGTCCCCCGAAGCCAAGCCAACTCAGGCTCTGTACTTATTTCCTTGTTCCTTCTCATTCCAATCAAGGTTGCCTAAGTAGCCCCAGCCAATCAGATATTTTCTGTTTTTCTCTTCCCTGTTCTTTATTATTTATTTTATAAATGCTTCCTGCCTTCTTCTCTGTTTCGCCATTCTTGAATGGGGACTATCGGTTCCATGAAGTGTTAAATAGCTTATTCATATCACTTAAATTCTGTTCTCTCTCGCTCTCTTTCTTTTGATTTTAGAGAATCACACTCAGTGTGGAGCCCCACGTGGGGCCGCATCCCACGACCATGAGATCAGGACCTGAGCCGAAATCAAGAGTCGGATGTTTAACTGACCGAGGCACCCAGGTGCCCCTTAAACTGTCTTCTTTAACCATTTTTTTAAACACCGGGAAGAGGCAGAGTCCAGCCTTGAACTTAGAGATTTGTATTTTTCTATTCTATCACAGGCTCTTAACCTAGGGAGCCTCGGACACCCACAGACAGCACACGGGAAGCGTTTATGAGGTGCGGATCCATATTTTTCATCAGATTCTCAAGGTGGGCCATGGCCTCCAGAAGGCTAAGGTGTGGGCCTGGGGGGAGCCTGCAGTGGCTGGGCTGGTGCAACGGTCATGAAGGAGCGGCCAGAGCAGAACTGAGGGAGGATGCATGTTGCCCGCTCACCCAGTTTCAACACCACTCTGAACCGATGTCCCAACCCCACGGGGGTTACCAGTGTCCTGTTCCCAGAGACATCGGGTGACAAATGATCTGGTCCGAGTCCCATATGCTCCTTGTGGTATTTTTAGACACATCCTGTTCACTGAGAGAAACTTCAAATACTGCTGGGTGTCATGGGCCCGCGACATGACTGTTCCTTGGGTGGGGTGGGAGGGTGAGAGAGACCCCAGGGACGGGGCCTGGGCTCCCCCGGGCACTCAAGCACACGATGAGGGAGCAGCATTGTGACCTCAGAGGAGAGGGAAGCCAGTGAGCTCAGGTTCTAGGAATGGACTAGAAACAACCCCTGATGAATCACATACTCAATCCAATTTTCCTCTAGACTTCTAGCCACAGGCCTTCCTGAGAATACGTAGAATGGAGATTCGAGACACTTTTTATTTATGTCACAAGGATGAGCAGAGTACTCACTGCTACCACCAGGAACGGTGAGGGGGAGTCTCACGTAGACGTAGAGTGTGAAGAAGGCACCTCCTATCTGCGTGTGCATTACACGAACAAGTAATCACAATGAATGTGACAAGTTCTGTGCCAGAACCATCAGACAGAGCTGTGGGACCACCTCCGGAGGAAACAGCAGTTACACCTTGGAGAAGGAGAAGCAGTGCTATTGGTGGTGACATACCGGTTCAATGGAATAAACACGTATCGAGTACCAGGCATTGTCTTGGGATGAGGGGAGGAGATGTCTAGACACACAACGTCTGCTGTCAGGGAGCTCAAAGCCAGGCCCACAGACCTAGAAACACGGAAATGACAACCTATCACAAACAGGCAGTGCAACTTAAATGGCAGGCTAGCACGACTCTGGGGATAACAAGGTGTGTGTTTTGTGTGTGTGTGTGTGTGTGTGTGTGTGTGTGTGTGTCTGCGTATCTGTGTGTGTCTGTGTCCTGGAGAAAGGGATGCCTGAGTTAGGTTTTGGATGATAAATAAGAATTTATAGGGTTGCAGATACAAAAAGCATAGCTACAAAGGCTTTCCAAAGAGAATCGTAAGTAATAGCACTTATAGAATATTCACTGGGGGCAAGTACTGTACTAAGTGCTTTGCAGACATTATCTCACACAGCAACTCACCACCGCCACCCCCTGCTTTTTTTTTTTAACATAATCATCCTTTCTTGGGTAAGAGATACACTCAATCCCCAAAAGGCCTACCATACTCCAGACATATCTATCTGTCCATCTCTATCTAATTTGTCTATCTACTCATCTTTCTATCTTTTATATATTTTTATCTGACTTGATTTGATTTGATTTTGAGAGAAAGAGAGAGCACGCGGGGGGAGGGGCAGAGAGAGAGGGAGAGAATCCCAAGCAGACGCCATGCTCAATGTGGAGCCCCCGACCGTCAGA
This sequence comes from Lynx canadensis, assembly GCF_007474595.2. Classification (NCBI taxonomy): domain Eukaryota; kingdom Metazoa; phylum Chordata; class Mammalia; order Carnivora; family Felidae; genus Lynx; species Lynx canadensis. Next base: position 15,443,056 of record NC_044306.2, on the reverse strand, counting down.
ACATGACCTGAGCTGAAATCAAGAGCTGGTCACTCAACCACCTGATCCACCCAGGTAACCCTCATCTTCCTATCTTCCTATCTATCTATCTATCTATCTCTCATCTATCTATATACCATCTACCTATCTCTCCATATCTATCCCAGTGTTTATTCCAGAATCAGATATAGGATTTTATTTTCTTAAGAAATTATGGTTGTCTTCTAAAAAGCAGAAAACACACTTTCAAAAGTTTTGATTTACATATTCCTCTACTAGATCAGCTGAGGGATGACTGAACAAAAAGAGAACACAATGTTTGGAAGGCAGAGGCGGGATTAATATTTAAATACTTTGAAAGGAGACCTTCTCAGTGATATATTTCATCTAGTCACCCTGAACTGTTTAAAGTGACACTCCAGATTTTACAGCAGAAATTCATGGCTTGTTAGAGCATTAGTGGTTATGAACTGGGAACTTTAGTTCTAGAAACCCTACTGACTCACTGACGTTTACAGAAGGCTGGAGGGCTCACTGATTGACCTGCCAGGAATGCTCAAAGGTAGAAACTCTTAAGGGAAACAATATAACCACCGCTGTGCATTGAACTGGACAATCATGTGTGTTTTCAGATTGACCAATGAACTATTTCCTTGGCTAATGCTCCCCAAAGCATGATTTTTTCCTGTGGAAACATGATTTCTTCTGTGAAAACAGAAGGAGCACAGGACTAGAGGGATGGGGAGGGAAAAGGTGTCACGACAATATATTCCTTGGAATGTAGGATATTGGATTTATTTTGGTCACAAGAGTGGAGGGCAGGCTTCCTTCCTCTTTCAGCTCTAATATTTTCAAACTTATCTGTATCCATTTGCACCTTTTTCTCTCCAGTCCCAGCAAAATGTGTTTTCCTTCACTAGAAGCTAATGACATTAGCTGCTTTTCAAAACATTTGCCTCTCATCTCTTTAAACACAGGGTGTCCCTCCACCAGCAGAACTATAAATTAAATATTCTTCGATTCTATTTTCACTTTAGCTAATATGTTTCTTCTTTACTTTTTTTTTTTAACGTTTATGTATTTATTTTTTTTTTTAATTTTTTTTTTCAACGTTTATTTATTTTTGGGACAGAGAGAGACAAAGCATGAACGGGGGAGGGGCAGAGAGAGAGGGAGACACAGAATCGGAAACAGGCTCCAGGCTCTGAGCCATCAGCCCAGAGCCCGACGCGGGGCTCGAACTCACGGACCGCGAGATCGTGACCTGGCTGAAGTCGGACGCTTAACCGACTACGCCACCCAGGCACCCCTAACGTTTATTTATTTTTGAGAGACAGAGAGACAGAACCCGAGGAGGGAGGGGCAGAGAAAGAGGGTGACACAGAATCCCAAGCAGGCTCCAGGCTCTGAGCTGTCCGCACAGAGCCAGACGCGGGACTCGAACTCACTGACCGTGAGATCACAACCTGAGCTGAAGTCAGAGGCTCAACCAACTGAGCCACCCAGGTGCCCCTGTTTCTTCTTTACTTTCTTAAATTGAGATATGGTTGACTTGATCGATATAGAGAACATATATTAGTGTCAGATGTCCAGCACAATGATTCCATATCTGTATATTGTGAAATGATCACCAAAATAAATCTTTAACATCCACTACTTTTACTATATTTTGTGTAATCTCAGATGCATATTTTTCCAGATTTTAATCTCTCTGGCATCAGGATGTATAGTAGACTTTTTGCAATATGGCCACTGTCGTTCCTCTCCTTGAATCCATGTCCTTGGGTAATCCTTTCCCACATGGATGCTTGACTTAGTCATGTGACTTGCTTCAGCCAATGGAATAGCGGCAAACACAAAGCAAGCCGAAGTTTGAAGAGCAATTGTACGCTGGGGCTTATCCCCTTTGCAGAGCTTGGAGCCCTGAGGCCACCATTTGAGGACGGACGAACTGCTTACTGGAGTGGACACGCAGAAGAGAACCAAGGGACCCCAGCAAATATCCTGACATCCAAGTGAGTGAGGCCATTCCTGAGCCATCCAGCCCATATATCCACCAGCTGACTGGCTGCAAGAGAGAGCTCAGGAGAGACCAGCAGGGGAACTACCTGGTTGAACCAGCCCAAGTGCCAAGCCACAAAATCATGAGCTAATAAATGATTGTTTTTTTAAGCCGCTAAATTTTACAGTGATTCGCTATGCAGTAAAAGCTAAGCAGTACACAGTACATCTTCCAGCTGATGATGTCATAATTATAATGGGAAGCATTTTTTTTTCTTTCTCAGGGATACATAAAATAATGGTGCATCTTACAATTGATTGTGACTTAGATCAGATGCAATACAGTATTATATGCACTTGGCAGGTAAGAAAGCTAGGGATCAGAAGGTTTCTTGCCCAAGGTCTGGAATCAGTAAGTTGTGGAATCTGAATCCATGCTGTCTGACTCCAGGCCTTTGCTCTTACCCTGCAAGCACTTCCATCCACCTGGATGGGGGAGTGTCTGGAGCGCTGGTTGGTAGGAAAGCAGAGACAGGTTATGAAGGGCATCTTAGAAGTTCTCGTAAAGAGTTTGATTTTGACAACGAAGAGCTAGTTGAATTGGAAGATTGGAGTACTTATAATTTATTTGACATTGACTGAATACAATATTCATACCACCTCAAGAAACAGAAAGTCACGTTGTGGGGCTGCAGGGTAGAGTCTAGAAGGCCTGGAGTTGTCCAACAACTCACCCAGTGGGAAGAGGGGTGTACCCATGGAAGTAACTGCCTACACAGCTGCGGACTAACTCTCCCTCGTAAAGTTAATGAAGTCAGTGGATCAAGTGCACTTGAACAATAAAAGGGGTGGGGGAGAAGGGAGGACTATGGCTTAATTAGGGCCACTGGAGACCATGTGATAATCAGTAGTTACAGAGCAACATCTGTTTGGTGGAAATATCTCAGATTTCCCAGCCAATCTGAGATTAATGGCATACAGTGCCTGCTCTCTAGGTACTTACATCTCCTGGGGGAAATGGATATACGCCTAATGTAGATGTAACCTCAAAATAGACTGAGTGACAAGCACCCAGCCACTGATGCCAACCCCTTCTTTAACCATCCACTTACCAAGGTCTGGAATTTAAAGCCCATTGGCCACTAATAACTGATGTGGCTACACTTCAGATGACCATGCTCAAAAGCAGTAGATATAGAAGATCAATAATTGTCACAACTCTGCAGTTGGCAATCACAAGTGGGAGATTTTGAGACAAGGTCATTGTCAACCTGTCCCTCAGCATGTCCCAAAAAAGACTTAGACTCTCTTTAGCTTTTCTGGAAGGTTGATCAATCAATTTTAGAGAGCTATAGATTTGGATCTAGCCAGAATTAGCCACAGAAGTTTAATCGAGCCAAAATGGGGCCAAGAATAACTAAGAAGAGAGACTCAAACTTCTATTAGGAATTTTCTTCCACTGCAACATCCCATTTGGCTCCTGTTCGGTTGGCTACAGAAGTGTTTGGGGAAAAAGAAGGTGGAAAAGAGGCTTAAGACTGGATTTCTACCGGGGCACCTGGGTGGCTCAGTCGGTTGAGTGTCCGACTTCAGCTCAGGTCACCATCTTGCTGTCTGTGAGTTCAAGCCCTGCGTCAGGCTCTGTGCTGACAGCTGAAAGCCTGGAGCCTTCTTGGGATTCTGTGTCTCCCTCTCTCTCTCTGTGCCTTGCCCGCTCACACTGTCTCTCAAAAATGAATAAATGTTAAAAAAAATTTTTAAAAAAAGACTGGGTTTCTACCTCTCCCGGAGTCACAAAATGGAGCCCCCAACTATGGAGTACAGAACCTTTATTTAATGACAAAACTGAGATCATGGGCTGTCAGTCCCAACAACATCCTTCTGAGGTAGGTCCCATTCTTCCTGTCTTACAGAGGGTGAGACGGGCCTTGCTGCCCAACTCCAAAGCTTATGTGGCTTAGGTGCTCAACCACCGTGCAGTACTGCTTACCTTCAGAGTCTTTATCTGGTGGTCACAGGACAACGCCATCAAGTGTGAAACTCTTTGAGATGACAAGGGAGATACGTTTTTTAAAAAAGTGTTAGCACTGAAAGGGACCTGAGAAGTTAGTCTAGTCCTCTTATTTCCAGAGGAGAAACCTGAACTTGCCGCTCTACATCACACAGCAGCTCTACCACAGAGAGTAGGAATTGAGATGTAATCCCTGGTTGTGTGCCTTTCCTACGCTAGGGCCTTAAATTATCTGCACTAGGGCTAGAAATCAGGGAAGGGCATGCCAGTTAGAAGAAACGTGTCTTGGAGGGGGAAGGGACAGGGAAGACAGTGACAGCTGTCACGTGTTGTGGGGTTGAATTGTGTTCCCTTCTCCCTCAGAAGGAACCAATCGCACCCTCACCTTGATTTTGAAGCTCTCGGCTCTAGAAGCATGAGACAATACATTTCTGTTTAAGCTACCTGGTTTGTGATACCGTGTAATGGCAGGTTACAAACCAATACAGCACAGAACTTGGACGTGCCTATGGAGAGGTGGAAGGACCAGTTAGAGAAGCAAGAGAAAAAAAGAAGAGGCTCAAATGATGAAATCATGGGTGAGGAGAGAGAGATCTAAGCAGAGAAACCAAGGATTAGCCAAGTGGAAAGCAATAAAAGCGAAAGTGGAGTACATTTCTAATTTTATTTTTTTTTATTTTTTATTTTTATTTTTTTACATTTTTTTTTTTACATTTCTAATTTTAGATGGAGAGCCTATGTGTAGAAGGGGATCTTGGAGAACTGAGCGGTTACAGAGGCCACTGGAGTGTGGGTGGCCCTCACCATTGCTGTCCTGGGGTACCTGGCACACTTTGGGAGGTAAGTCCTTGAGATATTAGTTGCTCCAGGGAACCCAATAAGCTTGAGGTGTCCGGGGAGCTCAGGCTCACAAAAACGTAAGTATCAGTCCAGTCCAGTGGTTATTATGTGCATATGCTCTGGAAGCAGATTGCATGAGTTCCAAGAGTACTTTCGCCCTCACTAGCATTCAGCCTCTGTGCCTGAGTTCATTCCAAATGGCCAACGCAGGGATGCAGAACCCCTCAAAACCACAGCCACTGCTGAGCAGGATATACAGGCCCCAAGAACTTGGCAGGTGAATACTGCCCTTGAGCAATATCAAGCCTGCATTCTGCTCTCTCTATACCCGGTTTGATTTGTTCAACGTTGCTTCACGACCAGGGCATTGCAGAAGTCCAGACAAGAGTGTTCCCAGCCAAAGACTATGGCGAAACTCCATGTGAAAACCGTGGTGAAATCGGGCTAAAAGGGGTCGTGCATGTGGATGACAAAAAAAAAAAAAAAAAAAAAGGCAAAGGAAGACCTCTGGTCACCAGGATCCCGCCCCCGCCCCTGCTCCCGCATTAATCCTTGCCCGCCTAGAAGTCAGCAAGGCAGGCAATTGGGGGAGGAAAATGACAAAGGGCGTCTGCCGGTCTTCGTGGCAACGGGACCCCAGGGCTGGCCGGGCTTCTAGGTTGAAGCTCTACGATATACCCTTTGCCCTTCCACAGATTCGCTATGAAATCGAAGGCAGGAGAAGCGACTCTTCCTGAGTTTGCTCGCCGCCTCCCTGCACCCGCCAGCAGTCAGCCCGGCACGCGCGCACCCAGACGGGAGATGGGCGCGCGTCGGGGGCGGGGCTTGAGAGCGGAGGCGGGGCCTGGGGCCGGGGCGGAGCCAGCGGGGCGGGAGCGGCTGGCGCACCCGCAGCAGCTTGGCTCCGCGGCGGCTGAGACTGGGGCGCAGCCAGGGCGCAGCGACTACGGCGGCGCCCTTAAATAGCATCCGGAGTCGGCGCTGGGCAGGCAGTGGGCTGAGGTGACAGCCGGCGGCGTAGCGGCCCGGCCAGCCGAGGAGGTGAGTGCTTTTGCCGCCGGGAGCCGCGTTTTTCCCGGCTGCGGCGCCGGTGGTCTCGGCGGAGGCGCTGGGCTGAGGCTGCTCCGCCGGCCCGAGCCCGGGAGGCGACGGCCGCGGCGGAGACGCGTGAGCCGCCCCTCGACTCCCGGGGACGTTCCGCTTTTCCGGCCTCTGCCCTCGGTTCCCCTTCTCCCGGCAGCGGAGGCCTTCGGGCCGCCAGAGCCCGCCGCCGCTTCCTGTGCCTGAGCCGGGGATGCCCGGCCGCCGTTTCCCGCGGGCTGCGCGGGCGCGGGGGCTGGTGCACGGCGGGGTCCGGGTGACGCGCGCCGCGGGACCGGCCTCTGGTCTGTGTGACGGCGGGGACCCGCCCGTCCCGGAAGCCGGACCCCGAGCTTCAGATGCGAGGGATGGTCCAGCGGGGCCGGGGCGCCTGTCCCCGTGACAGGGTTTTTGAGGCGCATTCGGACCGCGCCTGAAAGCGTCGGAGCCGGAACGTCCTGCTACCTCGGCGTGATGGTGGCCCCTGCGCGGAGCGCTTGTAGGAGGGTCGAATGCAGCCTCAAAAGCCGGTTGCTAAAAGGAGAAATTCTCGCGGTGTCTCTGGAGGAGTGCCCATAGCCGTGTTGGAGTCACTGATGTAAGAAGCCTGGTGTTTTTTGAAATTAGGAAGCAGCGATGATACCTGTCGTCTTGTAGCCTGGGGAAGTGGTGGTAAAGGACTTGAATGGTCACGTGGACTAGAACCTAGAGACCGACACTTCTCAGTGTGTATTTACAATCGCAGATCCCTTCCCCACCCCACCTACTTACAAGGTGATGGAGCTTAATTAAGACCATTGTAGAAGTGCTGTTTGCCTTTTAAAGTTAACAGTTCTGAGCATCTTCTTGATACAGGAGCATCCCAAGTGCCCCCCGACTGTCAGTACCCTTTCTTTTATTTTTCGTCTTTGCTTAGCATGAGAAAAACATGAAATGTCATAGTGTCTGACACAAATTTCACCTGTGTTTATCTCGGTGTAAACAGTTATTTGCTTAACACAAACAAAAAGTCAATCGAAAGTTTCTGGTTGATTCTGCATTTTCAAGTGGCCATGGCAGGTTCAATGGGCACATTAGTGGACTTGAGGAGGTGGAACTTTTAAAGGAAATCTTGCTTCCCATCAGCATGGAGCCGGTCTTCTGAGATGTTCTTTCTTGCCTTCACTCAACTGGGAGAATCCCTTCCCAGTCTGAAACTTGACTCCTTATTTGTGATAGGTCTGCGTTAAACGAAAGTCTTTCATGAGCTCAGATTCTAGGACTAGGAAAAAATCTTCAAAAGTAGCCAACCTCATACCTCCCTTCCTCCCTTCAAATAGTGTAGGCATATTATAGACCTCTGTTTTATGCATTTACTGTGAACAGAAAAAAACTTTTTTTTTTTTTTAAATCACCCTTCCCTCACAATTATAAGCATTTTGACTTATTTCCTTCCTGGCTCTGTTATGCATATTTTGGCAATATTTTCATTATTATTGCAGGCAGCCTGACTCAAAAGAGATCTCTGGGCTTTTTCACTTGGGGTGTTTAAGAGATAGCTAATTGTGACAAGTGCAGGTTGGGACAGGTTTCGGTTTATATCATAGAGGTATTTTCCTAGCTACCTCTCTTTCAGATGAAGTTTGAAATAACTGAAAGCGTGCTCACATGCCACAGGCCTTACTATGTCTTTCGTTTTTGATGTTAGCTGGCTTGTGGAAAATGGTTGTGTTCAGAGGAGGGGCTGGGGAAAGACCAGGTTGTTCTGTCATCACAGCTGGGGATTTCTCCTCTCTCCCTTCAAGTTTCACTTTTCTGGAAAGAGCAAGACTATAGGAATACCAGTAATTTCTAGATGTTGAGACTCCATAACCCGAGATGAATATGTATAATTTTTAAGGGCAGTTGCTGAATGTATTGGGCAGGTTTGCCTCATAAAGCATGAGCTCATTATTCTTCTGCACATACCGACTTTCGTATCCAAATACTGTTAAGTTAGAATCCATTAATAACGTTTTATGAACAGTATTGTTTGGATGATGCAATGGGATAGACTCTTGTGTTAAAAAATACAGAGGAACTTCCTTTAAGGCAGCTCCAAGCTATTGGTATCCTGTGGCCTTACTTGAAATCTTGGGATTCAAGCCTTTCTCTCTCGCAGGCAGGTTCGTCAGGAGGTAGACTGTAGGTGCACAGTGTTTACTGCAGGTGGTCAGTCCAACTTGGCGGTCAGAGAAACCCATCAGGATCATTTGTCTTTGGCGCTCATGCCTAGAGACAAAGTCTCCTTGAACAGAGCTGATCTGAAGCTGCACCTGGTTAGGTTTAATTTTCAACATTGTAGTACTTGAAGGGGCTCTGAGAGCTTTTACAGAAACGCGTTTGGAAAGCGCACAAGCTAGAAAGTGGAGGCAATTTACCAGTGTTTGTGGCTGCAACTCCAAGATTGTCCTTTTATCTCCAATTCCTTACCGAAAATGCCCAGATTTCAGCTCAACAGGAATTTCTAGTTTGTGTGAGCCCAAAGTGATACATAATTTGAAAAAATTGACAAGAGGAAGCTATTGCGTAATCGGTGGTATGTTACTTTCTCTGCTTTTTCTTTACATTCCAACGACGTTTAGAAGTTCTTGGCTGAGTTGTAGACAATGTCGAATTTGGTTTGTTGTAACTTTTGTGCAATTCCGAGGAGAGAATGAAATATGGAGCCTTTCTTGAAACATGGCTGGCTTGGAGGGAGGGCACATTCTTTGGACGAGAGCTTAGGTGTAGGTGAGTGCTCTCTTCCCCTGTGCTGCCTGCCTAGAAGAATGCATTTGGCTGGAGGCACAAAAAAAATCTAAGATTTCAAAACTGGTGGCTCTGTGTAGGTACCTGGGCTAATTCTCTTTATGAGGATTTTTCAAGTTTTAAATGAAATTTGAAAGCTATCTAACACCTAATTCAAAACCATTTGCCTCAGAAAACCTACATATGTGTGTGTATGTATATGTATATAAAATATAAAATTATAAAAAGTTTAGCATGTAAATGTGAAAGTATTTATAATAGGAATATATACTTTTATAAGAATTATATTAACATAGGAATATTATATATTATATACTTTTTACATTATAACACGAACCTCTGCTTCTAGAAAATTTGGGAACTATAAAAAAAGGTCTTCAAGAGAATAGATGCTATTAACCTTTTTGTGTATTTCCTTTTAGTGTTTTTCTAAACAACTTTTTTTTGTACTTTAAGCATATAGTTTTAATTGAAGATAAAAATTTTGATGATTTAAAAAATTTCTTAATGTTTTTAAAAAAATTTTTTTAACATTTTTTTTTTGAAAGACAGAGAGAGACAGAGCACGATTGGGGGAGGGGCAGAGAGCGAGGGAGACAGAATCTGAAGCAGGCTCCAGGCTCTGAGCTGTCAGCACAGAGCCTGACGCGGGGCTCGAACTCACAAACCAGATCATGACGTGAGCCACAGTCCGCTTAACTGACTGAACCACCTAGGCTCTCCTGATAGTTTAATTTTAATCACCTAAGTTATATTGTGAGCATTCTTCCATGTTGTTACCTTCTCCAAAACTAAGTTTTGAGAATGGCTGCATAATGTGGTGTAAGGGATATGTTCCAATTTACTTACCCTTCTCCTACTGTTGGATATTTAAGAACAACTGCGTCAGAACAGTTTGCCAAGCCTCTTTTGTATTTAATGTATCTTTTGGAAAAATTAAGGCGTGTTCTGCTTTAAAACTGTTGGCACTGGCAATGATTTGAAAATTATTTTTGTTAGTGAATGGTTTTTTGTTTTTTTTTTTTTAATTTTTTTTTTTTTCAACGTTTATTTATTTTTGGGACAGAGAGAGACAGAGCATGAACGGGGGAGGGGCAGAGAGAGAGGGAGACACAGAATTGGAAACAGGCTCCAGGCTCTGAGCCATCAGCCCAGAGCCTGACGCGGGGCTCGAACTCACGGACCGCGAGATCGTGACCTGGCTGAAGTCGGACGCTTAACCGACTGCGCCACCCAGGCGCCCCTGTTAGTGAATGGTTTTAATGAACTTTTGGGTTCATGTGTTCTAGTCCAAAGCTGTCGATTTTTGGATTTCAATGGTCTGGAAAGATAAATGGAAAAAATGAGGGCATCAAAGGAGGAAACGTGGATTGACATTTATACCATTTCCTCTTTCTGGCAGGACTTCTGATAAATGTATTATCTGTCCCTTTGCACAGTTTTGGCGGAGGAAGAAATTGGTACTTTCCCCTCAGGTTGGTTGTGAGAGAAATGTGCATATATCTAAGGCCCAAATACCTCGAACACTGTTTATTCTTTAAATAACCAGAGTAAAGAGAAGGTTGCTACAGAGACTAGTTTCTCCCTCAGGGCTCAGCCGTCAGCTACAAAGCAGGGTCTGTGAGCTGACTGAGGCAGTGGCCACAGCCCGGCAGGGGCAGGCTCAGGACGTGAAAGGTGATGATAACAGCCAACAGGCCAAGGCGCTGTTCTCAGTGCTTCTGATATCGTGTGAATTCAGTTAATCCTCCCTGCAAGGTAGGTCCTGCTATTATCCCTGCTTTACAAAAGATAAAAGAATAAGGGCAGGAATGAAGTTGCCCAAACCAGGATTTGAACCTACGCAAGTCAGACTTCGGGGCCTGAGCTCCTAATTGGTTGGCTCAACTGCCTCCCTAGAGCTTGAAAGGTTCTTAGCCCAGGAGTGTCAGCAAAGTTCCAGGTTACCTAGCTAGTGGCAAGACAGGACAGAAGTGGTTCTTTTTCCGTGTCGTTGTTCCTTGATATCTCCTGGCCTCATTTTTACACTCTGTCTTGTACCACCAGAGCGCTGAAATGACAACAAATTTTGATTCAGCTTGCTTCAGTGAGTGACAAGATCACCTGGTCCAGAGCTATGACTTTCTAGAGAATTAAAGAGTTAAAGGCTTTGCCTGCCCTTGGTCGCATTAAGACTGGTGAACCGTCGAGGTGCACGGTTAATGCATCAAGTGTGTGGCAGGAAGAGAGGGTGTGGCCGGGAACAGGGACCCACGCTCGGCAGAGATGGTCGAGCCACTCACTTAAGCAAGAGATTGGTCTCACCATGGCACATAGGTTTGCTTCCTGCTGTGCATCTCGGGTTACTTTTACCAAAAATAGACTTTCTCAGCATGTTAGAGACAAGAGAACAGAATTGTGAGTTTTCAGGGTTTGGAGGCACAGTGTTATATCGCCTACTGGATATGGGTGCCTTTTTTCTTTTTCTTTTTCTTTTTTTTCCAACGTTTATTTATTTTTGGGACAGAGAGAGACAGAGCATGAACGGGGGAGGGGCAGAGAGAGAGGGAGACACAGAATCGGAAACAGGCTCCAGGCTCTGAGCCATCAGCCCAGAGCCTGACGCGGGGCTCGAACTCACGGACCGCGAGATCGTGACCTGGCTGAAGTCGGACGCTTAACCTACTGCGCCACCCAGGCGCCCCTGGGTGCCTTTTTTCTAGTACAGTTTTAGGCAGAACCCCAAGGTACGGAATAAAAGCAGGGCTGCTGTGGTTGAAGGGGGCAGGGGCGGGAACCCCTGCTCCCACATATATACTTGCTTCCTGAGTCACCTTTGTCTGCGGCACTTCTAAATATCCCAGCCTCCCTGAACATCGAAATAGCATAACTTCCTCCCTTGCAGACACAGTAATCGTTGTGCAGGTCATGGGTGATTTAGCCCAGGTTACACAACCTGTGTTCCCCTCTGGCCATGATACCCAGTGGAGTTTGTTCCTGGGCCCTGGGCCTGTTCGGAGAATGACCAGATCTCAGTGTACTTCTTGTTTTGTGCCCTGCAGTCGACCTATCTTCACTTACTCTGTACAGTATTGCACAACATACACCAATTTTTCCTCAACGTCACTGCCCAAACCATAGCCTGTCACCTCTCTGGTTGAGACAGTAGAGACCCCTCGTTGAAAAAAGAGGGAGAGAATGATGACTTTCCTTAATGAAGAACTCTCTGATTGAATCCCTCCTCTGCCCAGAAGCCTTCCGGGGCTCCCTCTATAAGGTCCCAAGTCTTTATTTAGCTTGGCTCTTGGGAGCTTCTAGAGTCTGGTTCCAACCTGCTGTTTCCTGTGCCTGTCCCAAACCACCCACATCCCGGGACTTTTGGAAAGCAGACTCTGGGAGCACGGGATTGCACCAAGGTCTCTGCATCCCAAGATTCTATCCGTGAGCTCTCTCTTTGGCCTGAGTGGCCTTCCCATGTCCTGGAAGGGCCTCATGGACCCTGTGCATTTACTGTGGCCTGTCTGCAATGACATTCCTCATTCCAGCCTCCTTCCTCGTGGACCTGCTCCTCAGAGACTCTGGATCCCTCACTGGAACCCTAGGCTAACGTTCAGCTGGCTGAGATGTGCCAGCAGCCGCAGTGGTGGTTAAAATGCTGAAATTCTCCCATATTGGTTAGGAATAGCTGCTACTCCAAGTGCCCCCACCCCTAATTCAGATTCTGAAGGGTTGGTGCCTGGTCCATCCAAGGATCTCCTGAACCCATTCTGGGGCAGTGGCCTACTTCTTTCTGGATCGGTTGATACCTGGCTGTACTGGTTATTCGTGTTATGAATAGCACCCCCCTCTCTCCTTCATTTGCCTTTTCATGTGAGCATATCTTGCTTCCTCATATAGACTCCCCAGCCGCATTCTAAGCTCTGGGCATGTAGGAGACCTAATCATTATCTTTTGCATGTTTTCAGCAGCATTTAACATGGCACCTTAACTGCTAGCAAGCGCTTAATATTGTCTGATGTCCAGTTGAGACCAGGAGACATTCAGACAGTCAGGTGTCCTGTAGAAGGGGATCGCTGACAAGAATATACATTTCAGTGTTCCAAATTTGTAAATTATGATGCTGCGCAAAACTGAGATCTTGCAGCAAAGATCAGGGTATCGAAAATCACTAGACCAAGCCTGTGCTTTCGTTGGGTTGAACTTAGTGTTTAGGAGTACAGCCGTGGTGTCTCTTTCAGGGTACTTTCAGAGAGGTTTCAACAGCAGGTGGTTGTAGGCTTTGCGGGATGTGGAAGGGAAGCAGATCAGTGTCAAGTTCTAGATAATCTTACATAACTGTACCGTCGTCTTCATTTACCTGGTATTCCTCCTTAAGATCATACCTTGTTTCTGTGCTACTAGTGAAATGGTCAAATAGCTGTTTGTTCCTTCTGTAGGACAATTACCCGCATTGTTCCTCACGCACGCTTCCAAGGTGCCCCAGAATGTGGGGCTGGCAGGGAACTTGCCTGTCAAGCAGTCCAACCAACCACCTCATGGGAGGACGGAACCGAGATTCAGAGAGGTGTGGCTGAGAGCCCAGAGACAGGCTAGACTCTGAAGACAGAGCCAGCCTGTGCTGCCCTCTTCGGACAGGAGTCAGAGATGAGCGCCATTGAGGCTGGCACCCCTCTAAAGTGTAGGCAGACTGAACATCCCTGGCCCGTGAGGCAGGGGCTGAAGCTTTGGGCTGCCGTGGCCCTGCGACCTTGATTCTCCTTCCTCCAGACTAGCTGGCCCAGCCCCCTCGGGCTCTCAGGCTTGGGCCAGGTGACTTCACTGCCAGTGTCCTGCCCGCTCCAACTCCTTTCCCTCACGGAGTTGTTGATTACCTCTGTCTCCCTCTTAGACGGAAAGTCTGTGTGCAAGCACTGTTACACTGCCCCCTAGCGGCAGCAAGCTTTTCGGGGGGGGGGGTGCTCCAGTTAGCACTTGTTTTTAATGTTTATTTATTTATTTTGAGAGAGACAGAGAGAACGAGTGGGAGAGGGGCAGAGAGAGAGGGAGAGAGAATCCCAGGCAGGCTCCATGCTCAGCGTGGAGTCCGACTCAGGGCTCGATCTCACGAACTGTGAGATCAGGACCTGAGCCAATCGCAAGACTCAGACACTTAACTGACTAAGCCACCCAGGCACCCCTGCAATTAGCACTTTTATTTGTTGCCTCCCAGAGTCAAGAACTGACAGAGACTCTAGCCAGGCAGGTGCCCAGAGAAGCTGCAAGAACTGCTCAGTCGTCCCAAAATGGGGCCCATGTGGCCCGTGGCGGAGGTAGGCCATCCAGGGTGCAGGGTGGGTATATTAGAACTACTCAGATACTCATTTTTTAGCTTAAATTCATATATGTGTATTTTATAATGTTCAGAAAATATTTGCAAATGTCTAGAGTTTATAAATGTAGTTACATATTAAGAGGCATTTATTGATTAGTTTGGATGCATTATAAAAAAGCTCAGAGAACCGGAAAATTAACTCCTTCTCTACCAACAGCATGGCAAGATACCTCTGAATGCCACTTGGAAAAAAAAAAAAGAGCAAGAGAACTCAGTTTGTCAGTTAAGGGGGAATCAAAACTCCTTTGCGAAACTAGGTTGTGATTGATGTCAAATTGGTCTCGAAGTGAGGTGGTATCTTATTGTGGTGGTGATTTGTATTTCCCTAATGACGTAGAGCATATTTTCATGTGTCTGTTAGCCGTCTGGATGTCTTTGGAAAAGTGTTTAGTTATGTCTTCTGCCCATTTCTTCACTGGATTATTTGTTTTTTGGATGTCGAGTTTGCTAAGTTCTTTATAGACTTTTGGATACTAACCCTTTTATCCAGTATGTCATTTGAAGAGCCCAAATGCCCATCGATGGACTAATGGATACAGAAGATGTGGTGTACATATGCAGTGGAATACAACTCGGCGATCAAAAAGAATGAAATCTTGCCATTTGCAACAACATGGATGGAACTAGAGTGTGTTATGCTAAGTGAAATAAGTCAGCCGGAGAAAGACAAACGTCGTATGATTTCACTCATATGTGAAACTTAAGAAACACAACAGATGAACATAGGGGGAGGGAAGGAAAAATAAGATAAAAACAGAGAGGGAGGCAAACCATAAGGGAGTCTTAAATACAGAGAACAAACCTGAGGGTTGCCGGAGGGGAGGTACGTGGGGGGGGCATGGGCTAAATGGGTGACAGACATTAAGGAGGGCACTTGTTGGGATGAGCACTGGGTGTTGTAAGTGATGAATCCCTGGGTTCTACTGAAACCAATATGACACTGTATGTTAACTAACTTGAACTTAAAGAGATAAATTTAAAAATTTTTAAAAAGTGGTCTTGGACTTCAGGAGAGTCATGTTAAATCCAGAGTATGTTTTGACTTTGGACCCAAAGCTTGAAAATGCAGAAGCCTTAAAATCAGGACAAAGATTTTATTTTATTTTCTGATTTATTCACTACTGTGTCTCCTGAGATGGGAGCAATGTTTGATACGGAGTGCTCTGTAAATCTCAGATTGAACATATAGACCTTTCTTTGTGTGACAATCAAATATCATGCTGGGTGTAGCACCTCGAGTCAATATTTAGGTTGGCTTTCTTTGTTGAACGTTTAGTCACTTAGCAGGAAGCAGCATGTGGATGTGCTAGTCAGTTTTACTCCCCGCAAATCGTTCCCCAAACCGCAGGATCATAGCGCCGAATGGGCCTCAGAAGTGTCACCTGAATAGTAAGATGTTTGGGATTTGCTTTAAAATTGTTGTTGTTTTTTTTTTTTTTAATGGGTGTAAAATGAGACAATATTAGCAAAGTGTTGATCCTGGGAAAGCCGAAGCTAGGGTCATGGGCATGTGGGGGTTTGTTTTCCTATTCTGTGTACTTTTAAATCCACGTGGACATTTTCATAATAAAATATAAACAAAACGTACGGGGAAAGTAGACCCCAAGCTAGTGTCACGTGTTCCAAGTAGGTAACAGCCAGATGAGACCATCTCTTTGTCTTCCTTTCCTTCCTTTAAACGCCAGGTCGTTACTCTACAGTCCTCTGCAACTTGTTGGATTTGTTAGGTTTTCAGCCTCCTGCGGGCCACCCACTCTTCCCATGGTTCCCCGCACCCTTGGAGTTATTCCAGCCCCGCCCTTTTCCCTCCTCCTGCAGTGGGCTTAATCCTGCAACTCTTTCTCTACTTCACATGCTGCTTCCCCCGACACCACCAACGTCTTCCCCAGAGCTGACGAAATCGAAAAGTCAGAACGGGGTCCCAGCCTCTTTCAAAGGCTCTGTTCTGTCTTGAGGAGGCCCACAGCCTAAGCATATTTGGTGGGCTCCCTTCATCTCTGCTGTTTAGGGACACAACAGTCCCACGCTGAAATCTGTAAACCCTCAAAAGCGTCCCCATGTGTGAGTGGCCGGCCTTCCTCTCTGGGTAGAGGTCTGTCTATGTTCTATCTCCCACTTAACCCTGCGCCGCTAAGCCGGTCCACTAGTTTGTCAGTCCCTCTGAAACCGCGATCTATTTTAAGAGGTGTAAGTAACTCTACCCAACCTTGTGTCCTTTCAGCCTTCTTATCCAGGTCACTGCTATCTGATCGTGGTGACCTCTGCGAGCAAGGACTGGGCCTTGTTCTTCGCTGTCTCCTGCACCAGGCCTCACCCTGGCGGGGACATGGGACGCTCAGCAAACTACACCCCGCTGCATGAGGACAAGCTCCTGCAGCTAACGGCTGCTTAGCCCGGGCGGAGGCAGGGCATCCTCCACCCTGGTTTGTGGCTCTGTCGTTCCTAACTGCCAGCCTCCCCTGCCCCAGCACCGGCCGGCACGAGCTGGGTCTCAGGGCATTTCACCCCCACCACCTGCCTCTGGCTGCTTCCACCTGGCTCTCTAGCCGGCCCTCCCATCGCCCACTCTGGTTCATCCATAGTGTTCTCTCCCTCCCGAAGCCCTCCACCACTTACTTCTTCACTTTTCGTCTAGATAGTTAGGTTAACTCTTTCTCGCAGGTGTGCTTGTTCACTGATACCCTAAACTCGTCGAAGGCAGAGGAAACACTGCAAATGCTGTTGGACTTCTGTTTGGGAGAGAGGGAAAGTGGGGTTTTTTTCCCTGTGATTTTGTTCATTAGCAGTGGAACCTTTCTCAAAGGTGCCCTTACGTGGAAGTGCCCACATAGCTGGTCAGGGCCCAACACGGACGGTGGGAGCCTAGGGATGGACTTTCTGGGCAGGGCTTCCACCCCATCTGTCATTCTCCTAGAAGGACAGGTTGCCGCCCGAGGCCGTTTATGCAGCAGGTGGGAAATACATAAATACAAGAGGAAATGAACCGAATTGACCTAGTTATATCTTCTTTATCTTGAGAAATAAAAAAAAATAATAATAAAAAAATAATAACAGCAAAGTACATAGTCGAATAATAAAATCATAAATACCCAAATGCCACAGCATAGAATTAACAGTTTTTTTCCTTAATTTTATTTATTTATGTATGTATGTATTTATTTATTTATTTATTTATTTATTTTGAGGGGAGGGAGGAGTGACAGAGAGAGAAGGAGAGAGACAGAGAATCCCCAGCAGGCTCCGCACTGTCAGCACAGAGCCGGACGGGGCTCGAACTCACAAACCATGAGATCATGACCTGAACCGAAATCGAGAGTCGGTTGCTTAACCGACTGAGCCACCAGGCGCCCCTAGAATTGGCAGTTTCTAACAGTTATTTTCTCTCTGTGTCGTGCTGTCATCTGGAGTTTCTGGGTGGCGGTGGAATCCTGTTGTTCAGTCCTGAACGTCAGGGGTATGTCACCATCTTTTGCCTTCTCTGGCCTTGTCTTGGAAATGCTGCATGGTGTCAGTGATTGAAGGGGGCACACATTTCCTCTATTCCCGTCCTTTCTTTATCCCCACGGAGGCCCACACAGGCAGCGACGAAGCTAGCTCAAGATTTTTGTTGCCCGTCAGGGGCACCGCCGGGACCTGAAACAACCAGATTGTTACGTCTGAGCCTACCTCCTACTCTTCCTGTTTTGTCTCCTTCCGTATTCACTCCTAAAAGTGACTAGTCTGGGACAAAACATCCGGAGGGACCCTGGGACTTAGGTACCCTCTCTTTGTGCGGTTTCTCAAACAGAGGGACCCTACTCCCCATTTCCAGGGCCCTGAGTGGACAGGAGTTCCTGCCTCACGGGGTCTGGCTCTGGCTATTGTAAAAGGACATTCGTCCTCTTAACTATTAAGTTCTTCTCCACCTCCCAGGAAGAGGAGCCTCCTGCTTCCTGCCTTGCTTTGTGGTTCCCTAGAGGCCGGGAAGATGGAGAGTCTGTTGTGGATTATTTTCGTGGCAACAGAAATTTTATTTCCTTCTCTAGCTATGGTCATAATAGGCTGTACATAATGGGCCGTACCCCCTGGACCATGGCGTCGTGTTCTCTAATACACAGTCCTACAGACATAATTAGGGCCCTTCCTGGGCCAGATGTCAGCTGAGATAACATGCCTTGTTGGATTCACTTGGTGAGTTGACAAGTGGGGAGCCGGACCCACAGAAGCCTCTTCAGAAGGGTTGGGTCAACCTAGCAAACTGGTCTTGTCTCCATTATCTGAAGTGAGGCTGACTGGCTGAGGTCACCCATTTTGCCCAAGCCTGCCCCGTCTCCGACCGTTACCAAGAAATGTCCCTGCCTCGTCTAAGTGACTTCTGAGAACTCACTTAACAGTGTTAACAGTGTTTGAAGGCCAATGGAAACATCTTGCTTCTCTTAAGAGTTTTTTTTTTTTTTTTTTCAATAGAAACTTTCCCTCATGAATCCATGCCACTCACATAACCTGGATGTCTTCGCTGGGCATGTCCAAACTAGAATTATCACTTCCCCAATTGGCTGGACATGGCAGGTCTTCGTGTCTATGCTGAAGAGAGAAGGGAGGAGAACCAGATGGCTCCCCCCCACCCCCCGCCCTCCGGAGAATGCTGGGCAAGTCATATTTGCAGCATCCCTTACCGCTCAGATGGCCACCCACCCGGTGCTCGTGCTCGTGCTCGGTGTTCGGGGAGTCTCTGAGGGCTCTCCTCACCGCAGTCCCACCATTGCTCTCTAGCTCCTGGGATGCTTCTCTGGTTTAGAGGATTCTCTTTTCTGTCATAGAATAGTCACTTCTAGACGTTGGTGGCCAGCCGGGTATCAAGCTCTGGACTCAAGCCCTCCTTCTGGCATTTGCACTTCTACTCAAGAGAGGTATTTGTTTACCCTCTTCCCCTTCTTGTGGGCAACCTTGATCTTTCAAAAAGTAATCCACAGTCTCCTGTCTGAATATTTGTCTACACATCTGCTAAGGAGAAAGAGGATCCTTGCCCTTAGATGACCTTGAGGTGACATTATATAGAAGTGTAACAATTTGAGAAATGAAAAACATCATGGGAAGATGGGCAAGAGAGTTTTGCTTTTTTTTAGTTATCATTACTGACTTCAGGAGTAGAATGTAGTAACTGATCACTTACATAAAACACCCAGTGCTCATCACAACAAGGGGCAAGGGAGTATTTTTATGTAGCCTTTAAATCAGTGTCTTGCAAGCTTTTTCTTTTCCCCTCCACATCACCTAGGAGGTGCTGCTTACTCCTTTCTAGCACAATGGCTCGCAGCAGCAGCAGCAGCAGCAGCAGCGTGGGGTGTACAGGGAGAATGCTAAAGTTTAGAAATGTTTCAAATACCTCCTTGCTCTTTGGAGAATCACTGTTCTATAAATACACCCTCCTGGGACCTGTAGCAGAAAACTGGTCAGAATCACAGAGGGTCGTTCCTAACTCAGTAACTGTTCATGAAGCACCTGTTCTGGGCAAGGCGGTATGTCCAGCATCAGGGGCCTATGAAGACAGATGGGAAGGGGCCCTGGCCCCAGGAGAGAGAAGCATCTATGTAAGAGAAGCAGACGCTCAACATAAGTGTAAAATAGGAGATGCTAAGGGTCACGCAAGGGCTACAGATAACATATTCCTGGAGTTCAGGACTGCCTCTGAGGAGGTCACGTAAGGATTTATTAGAGCAACTGAACTATTTGGGTCGGTTTGGACATGTTATTAAGACAGGGCTCGGGAGGAGGCCGTAAGGGAAGGAGACCCCAAGGTTGGAGAATGCAGCGTGGGCGTGGAGGCATGGGGAGACTTTCTGGTAGACTCTTGGAACGGGCCAGAGCTCCGCCCTGGGATACTGGCCCTCCCAGCCTTGTTGAGGCAGGGAGCCGGAGGGGAGCTCGCCCAGAGACGCGTGGGGAGAGGATGGGCCGGTCCACTCGCACAAGGGGGCTTCCAGGACCCTGGGAAGCTGCCTACAAACCGTCTTCCAGCCTCCCCCACCGCTTTGCTCCTCATTGTTCCACCGGTCAATCTCCCGGGCTCAAAAACCCAGCCCTCCGACTCCGACTCTTTTTTTCCACTTATATCCACTGAGTTACTAAATCCTGTTTTGTTTTGTTTTGTTTTGTTTTAGCGATTAAAAATGCCTTATCGTAAAGTAGGCATAACATAAAATTTACCATTTTAGCCACTTTTAAGCATACAGTTCATTGGCATTCATTACATTATCGATATTGTGTAACTGTCACCGTTACCGAGTTCCAGAATTTTTCATCATCCCCAACACAAACTGTGTACCTGTGAAGCAATAACTCCCCTTTCCCCTCCCACCCTCCATTCCTGTAGCTTCCATTTCTGTCTCTTTGAATTTGCCTCATCGAAGTCCCTAGAACACATATAATGTTTTGTAGGTTCATCCAGTTTATGGCCTGTATCAGAATCTCCTTTTTTTTTTTTTTTTTAAGGCGGAGGGATATTCCATCGCCTGCACAGGCCACATTTCCTGTGTATCCCTCCATCGCTTGGTGGACATTGGGATTCAGATCCTGGCTTTTTAAAGCTCTGTCTGTCCCAGCTTCTTGGCATCCTGTTCATCGCCTTGCACCTTCGTCTGCATTTGAACCACCATGTGCCTCGGTGACAGGCCTGCCTCTTACGGTCCATAGGCTTTGCCTTCGGTCCTGGCCTCTGGTCTTGTTCTTGTGTGGGGCTGGGGCAGGACACTGGACTTTTCCTACACAGTCTCCTGTCTTTGAGTCAAAGCTAATGAGGGCGCCATACAGTAAGGACCGTTAGGAGGATGACATTTCGTCATGTGTCTAATTACTCAGCACGGTGCCTGATACACAGCAAGTGCTTAGCAAACGGTGGCTCTTAAAGAAAGCGCAATTTCAAGCTGAGTTTTCCTTCCTTTCTCCTACCCAGTGGAATCCTGTCACTTGTTCCAGATTACCTGGCCAAAAATCCTAGAGCTGAGGTGGGGAGTTGCTTCTGGCCGTCCCGTCCTATCCCCAGAGCCCAAAGTGGAGCTCACGTTCTTGGGCCTCCCTCATCCTGCGAGGACCGGCTCACCTTTGCTTTCTGCATGCAGCAATCCTTGAGAGCGTGTGACGTCTCTCAGAATTTCTTGTGCACTTACTGCCACCTCGTTTTGCACTGTTTTGTGTATATATTTGTGTTACGTTTTTGACTTCCAAGCCTCACGAATGGGGTCTGCCAGTTTTTCACGGTTTGCACCCACATTTGAATGTTAAGTAATGCACCTGCACCCAAGAGAGGGTGAGGATTTCCCGACAACCCTCTTGTAGTCGTCATGGGTCCCTGAGGCTTTCATTTTGTGGGTGTGTCCTCTTGGTCACTTCCTTTTGAACACCATCAGGTAAAGAAGGCACCTTTCCTGAAACCGCCTCGTTCTCAGAAAGGCCAACTAAGTGAATTCAACTTTTCCTGAGCAAAGGAATTTAACACTAGCTGGGTTGCTATTTCTGGAGGCTTGACCTTGCGAAGGCAAAAGTGGCTGGCTCTAGGGATGCCTGAGGCCCTGTGTGAAGAAGTGTGTTCAAAGAATTTTAATAAACTATCAGGGAAATGTAAATAGGGAAAGAGCACACGTTTCTAAAGTAATTTATTTTGTCACGTGACTTCAATAGATATGTAATTTAATAAATACACGAAGCTGTTAGGGGTAGACTTTGACCATTGCATCTAAGCCCTACAAGTTTACGCATTCAAGTTGGGCACATTGTGTTTGGAATCTCATTACTTGGGGGCGTATATGGGAGTCGTGGCTTGGTGGCCAATATGAACAGGTGAGGTATGACCCTAATATTACTGGTTAGAAAATTAGTCT
This sequence comes from Lynx canadensis, assembly GCF_007474595.2. Classification (NCBI taxonomy): domain Eukaryota; kingdom Metazoa; phylum Chordata; class Mammalia; order Carnivora; family Felidae; genus Lynx; species Lynx canadensis. The sequence goes on along the minus strand of NC_044306.2, from coordinate 15,421,170 downwards.
AGCCTTCTGCTTACCTTTACAGTTTTTTATTAAGTTTATTTCTTTATTTTGAGAGAGAGAGAGAGAGCGTGCACATGCGCGCATGAGTGGGGGTGGGGCAGAGAGGGAAGGAGAGAGAGAAAATCACAAGCAGGCTCTGTGCTGTCAGCACCGAGCCAAACACGGGGCTCGAACCCACAAACCACGAGATCATGACCTGAGCCGAAATCAAGAGTCGGATGCTTAACCGACTGAGCCACCCAAGCATCCCTCTGCTTACCTTTAAACACTTCGTGTCCTGCTCTTTCTGACTTTGATGGCGTGGACAGAGAGTGGTGTCGTAAAGAATTTTCAAGTTGACTTGAATATTTCAGTAAATCAGGTTTCTAAAAGCAGAGCACCTCTCCTTCATTTCTCCTTTTAAAATCTGCTTGGAAATTGAATTCGTGATCCCAGAGAGTCACTTTAATGAAAATTATGTGGGTTTAAGGTTCACTGTACTTCGTTGGGAAGAAACACCCCATGGCAGTGGATGGGAGTAATTAATTCCCTGTGGAAGTATTTGCCCACCGTGCGTGGGATCCTGAAGTTACCCAGATGGTCTCTCTCCTTCTCATGCTCAGGATGAGGAGATGATCCAAAGGCAGCAAACGTGGTCAGGAATTCATGTATAGAATGGGCTTTGGACAGAGACCTCTGTTTTCCTTTGCAACTGGTGGATGCCGGCATCCCTGTTTGGGGAGAGCCCGACTGCTCTTTTGGTTCAGGAGGGGACGGCTTAAGCAAATCTAGCTTTAGGTGAATTGCCAGCCAGGGTTAAGGAGCACGAATCCAAGGGTTTTGGAGTGGCACACTGAAAGAACAGCACGCGGTCTGGCTGCTGCTCTCTTGTTCCTCCCCAAGGCTGAGCTCTGCCCAGCCAGCTCAGGACAAAGGGGGAGTTTCAGCCTTCTGTAAATAGCCTATTGTACAAGGGCAGGAGGTGGAGCAAGGAATGGCAGCGTTGCCAGCTTGGCTCGCTGCTTTTAAGGAAAGATGTCAGGATTTCTGCATTTGCTGCTGCTGGGGCAAGGGTGCTATTTGTGTGGGTTTGCTTCAAGGCTGCATTCCTAGCAAAGTATTTCATCAAACCGCTGTTATTCAACCGAATGAAAGCTTGAGGAACTTTAGAAGGGGAGAAACATCCCGGTCACCCATTTTTTTGGGGGGGTTTGTAAACAATATGAAGAAAATAAAATGCTGATGTAAGTATAAATCTGCAAAATCATAGGAGGTCTGTGTGTGTGTGTGTGTGTGTGTGTGTGTGTGTGTGTGTGTCTGTCCCTGTGTCCTTAGAGAACGATGCCCTTGTGAGTCACCTCTGGCCCCAAACCACTTTGGTGTGGTGTAAACAAAATGGTAGGAGGTAAACCTTTGTGTCCGGGTGGCCTTAGACCCATATGTTCAGAGTCCAGGATGATGGGGCAAATCCTGGTGGTTACGTAAGACAAGGGAGTTCAGATGCCCGGTTCTCATCAGGCCATGCAGTGTCAGTGCTGAGGACCTTTAGAAACCACCTGCTGTCACGGTTTCTAAGCCGGAGTGGGCTGCGGGGGACTTGGGAGCCGCATGTGCAGAGAAGTATGTGCATGTTCCCAGTGGAGAGGATCAGCGGCCCCGCAGAGGTTAGGAATTTGTTCGTGTAGAGGAAAAAGCATGACTTTAGGGTCAAGTTGGTGTCCCCGTCTTGGGATACACCTTGGGGAAACCTCTTAAGTCTCCAGCCTCAGTTTCCTCATGATCATTTTGTATTGCAATGTTCCAGTGAGCTACAGGATGTGAAAGCCTTTCTGAAACACTAAATCAGTGCTGTGTTGCCAGCTCTTCTTCCCAAAGTTTGGGTGGATAAATACCAGGACTTCTGTTTCCTGACAGTCGTGCAATCCAGCTTCTACTACCGTGTCCTGTGTATCCTGTCCTGTGTCCTGTCCTGTGCACAGGGCTACTTAAAGGCATCCTTCACAATGGTTCTTTGCGCTGGATGTGTGCCACGTTCCCCCAACCATTGCTGTGTTCTCTGTCGTTCTGTGGTTTTAGACTCCAGCTCTTTGGGAAATTCAAAGGACCCAACTGAACAAACACACTTTTCCTAAGTGCTGGGAGGAAGGGTGTGCAGGTGTAGCTGTTGGGGAAGGGAGAAGCCAGCTGCCAATTGTCTTGTGTGTTCTCAACTGAGAAATACTGGCTGCTTAAGCCTTTAATCCGATTGAATCATATTCTTAGCAAATAGCAGCATTATTACTTGCCTGGGCTGTAAACTTCCTGAGAGGGTGATGTGGAAATTTGCTTTTGAAAGAATTTAATAAAAAAAATATTCCAACTAGAACACCGTTGGAATAAGAAGTACGGTCTGTCTGGGTTTTAGTCATCTGTGGGCAAGTGTGGGTCTTGATTCTTCTTAGAGACCTGTTGGGGGCTGTCTTAAAGCGTGGTGTTAATGTTCACCTGCAGCACTGAAGGGCTATTTATTGTGGCTAATATTCTCTGAATGAGGTCTGCCTGCATTTCTAAATACGCGAAGTGCCTTTTCGTTAATAGCAGTTACATAGAAGGAAGAAGATTTAGAATGCTTTGTATTCATGTTTAAGAGTCATTCTTCACGTGGATCTAAAAGAAGGATTGTCTTAGTTCTTTACTGGATGGGCTCTAGTTTTCCTATGGACAGCATTAACCAGTTGATTAAGTGAAGCTGGTTTTCAGCTTGTCTGTCACCTGGCTGCGAGCTGAGAGGCATGAATTAAACTGTTGTACCTTGTCATTATCACCCACTAAAGGTAAGAATTTAGCTGGGTTTCAACCCTTAGCATTACTGATTAGTATCTAATAAAGTGTTCTTGCAACGGTGCAAGATTACCAAATCAGTAATTTTCTGAGGTGTTTTTTTTTTCAAGTTTTCTTTCCTAGACTTATCTCTAGAAATAGACATTTTTCTTTCTTCTCTAATGCTGTCTACAGCTTGGCTCCTGCTGATGCTTAAAATAGAAAAAAAAAAAAAATCACCAGCTTATGACTGTATTTGTTTATGGGGGGATTATTTAACGTTCCCCTCCAAGGACTGGATTCTGTCGAACAGCCCCTGCAGATTCACAGGATCTGGGCTGTATGGAAATGACTCCAGGGACCCCGGGGAGAGAAAAGCCAAGGGCAGGGGTGTGTCTGCGAGGGGTGGGAGATTCCTTTCCAGCCGCAGGGGCGCAGTGGGCGTGAAGAAGGCTGCCAGGGGGCGTGACTTGAGGGGCAGGCAGGTCCGCACAGGGCGCAGTCGGGTTGCTTAGCGTCGGCTGGCTGTGCTGAGTACGGAATCTGGCCGCCTGCTGCCAGCGGGCCCGACTCCCTCTGTCTGCTCGTCCTCACGGTCTCCGTGAGTGCGGGCCTTGCTCAGGGAGCCCTCACTTCAGCACGCCCCGCCGACACCGCCGGCTCAGTGTCGTGTGTCCCCCACCCGCCGAGAGCCTGGACCGGGTGGTGGGCGCCGTCCTCCCAGCCGCCGGCTCCAGGCCCCCCGCCCCCCCCCCCCCCCCCCCCGCGGCGCACCCTGGCTGGCCTCGTGTGTTCACTGTGCTCCCGGACTGGAGTAGCTCCGCTCCTGTGCGTTCCTCTAGAATAAATCTGCTGTGGCCATACCACGGACAATCTGTTTCTTTCGTGGTCCGTCGCCTGTTGGTTCGACATGCCGCCCAGCATCTGATCGTTTATTTCACTGGTTTTTAAAAATATGCCCATTGTCTCTTCTCATTGGGAAGCCAGGCAGAAAGAAAACAGTGTCTGTTTTCAGATCTGGCACTGGCAGTGACACTGGCTGATGCCTGTCCCTGCCCATGGGTGGAGCAGTGGGGTGACTGTGCTCCCAGCTGCCCATTGGCCCATCCTCCACCCGCTTCTCCTGGGAAGTCAAGTGTGAATTTTGTCTCATAGTTACCTTTAGCCCAGTGGGCAGCAGGACAGGAGTCGGCCTGTGGCAAATGTTCTGAGAGACCTTGGCAGGTCCGGCAAACGCCAGCTGAGCTCCTCCCCCCACCCTCCTCCCACCACCTCTTCTGCTCCGCAGTAGTCACCTAGCAGTCAGCTGTTGGTGGCACCTATGGTGAGTGGTATTGTAAGTAGTGGAGCTTCTCCTCCAGAAGTATGACCTGAAGAAATTTTGCTTATCTGTTCCTTCTCAGTTGTCATGGAAGGAACTTTCGTGTGTGTGTGTGTGTGTGTGTGTGTGCACGCGCGCGTACTCACACAGAGTTGTGACGCAAGATTGCACGAGCTGAGCAAATACATTAAGATAGTGATGGCCAGTGAAAACACCCGATACTCTGCTCCTCTCTAAACAAAATTTACAGCGGTAGAGAGTGAGATTTAAAGATTTCTGTATCTGAAAAAAGAAAATTATGTTCATTTTTGTGACCTCGGTATTTAAAAGGACATACAAGAAGGAACTCACAGCTACCATCTGAAGCACAGCTAAAGCGTTCACACTTGGCAGGCAGTTTTTGAGAAAAGCCTTTCAGAGCATTCGCTATGATTTCCTTCCCTTTACTGCCAAACATACTTTATAGTAGTGGCTCATCAATCGTTTTCTAATTAGAATTATTCGTACTTATTTCCTGTTCTGACACTTTTTATGCTGATGTATATGTAAATTGTCTATCCCATCCAATTTGAGGCTTTCATATACATTAGGTTGTTTGTCCAATTTTCTTCTGTGTGTTTTGGCTTTTTTTTTTTTTTTTTTTTAGTTTACTTATTTATTTATTTTGAGAGACACAGAGTGTGTGAGGGAGGAGCAGAGAGAGAGAGGGAGAGAGAGAGAATCAATCCCAAGCAGACTCCACACTGAGCATGGAGCCTGACAGGGACTCGATCCCCTGGTCACGAGATCATGGTCTGAGCCGAAATCAAGAGTCATTCACTTAACCGATTGAGCCACCCGGGCACCCCTGTGTTCTGACTGCTTTGTTGTTGTTGTTGTTGTTGTTGTTGTTGTTGTTGTTTTATTAACTCTGTACCTTACGGTTCTGCATAAAGGACTAATCACAGGATGTTGGTAGATGAAATAATGATAGTACTTAGCATTTATTGAGTAGCTTCTGGGGCCCCATGCCATTCCAAGCTTTCTGTAAATCATGTAACCATTATAAAATCCCCATGAGATAGGTCTATTTTCAATCTCCATTTTTGGTTAGGGAAACTGAGGCACAGAGAAGTTAAGTAATTCCAAATCATACAACTAATAAGCTGGGAAGACAGAATTTGGCTCTAGAATCTGGGATCTTAAATATTATTCTATACTTCTTCTCAAATACTATGCTTCAGTCTCTCTCTAGTTACGTGGTAGATGGTTTAGAATTTATGTACATCCATTTATTATTATTATTATATTTTGGTTATAATATCTTGAGGAATATAAAAAATTATTTTAGCAGAATAGAGAACTGCAGTTTCCTCTGCATTTGTATTGCTGCTTTTATGGTACGGAGAGCATGGGGAAAGCGAGAGACATACCGACAAGTAGGTTGGTCCGTTGGACCGATCCAGAGCTGATGGGAAATCTTTTGGAAGAAGGGGGAGCAGACGGCTGCTGGGTGGTTTGGGCTTACTTGTGCCTCTTCCCCTTTTCTCCTCATTAGCCCTGATAACGAGACTTGAGTGTATTTGATTAGGTGGGAGAGAACAGAGGCACACTATCAGGGAAGAAACTGGTAACTTATGCCACTTGAGCATGTTATGGCGAGAATTCTTTGTGAGTGAAATCTTTTTAATGTGGGGAATGGACACTTTGCACAAAACGATGGAAGTCAAATGAATTTCTGACGTGTTCTTAGAAAAATGAAATTCGGCAGCCAGGAAGAGAGCTGGACCATCAGGCCTGTGGGTTTAATGCCTCGATTGGTCAGCCAGGCATCAAGTGGGATGGTTGGCCGTCGGGAATTCTGGAGACAAGTCCTGCCTTGCTGGAATGAACATGACATCTTTTCTCTCCTGACAGAATTCAGCTGAGGGAGCCAGCGACACAGGACAATGCAAGCCCACGAGTTGTTCCGGTATTTTCGAATGCCAGAGCTGGTTGACTTACGACAGTACGTTCGCACTCTTCCGACCAACACGCTCATGGGCTTTGGAGCTTTTGCAGCCCTCACCACCTTCTGGTACGCCACGAGACCCAAAGCCCTGAAGCCACCATGCGACCTGTCCTTGCAGTCTGTGGAGGTGGCGGTAAGTGGAGGGGCCTGCCGGCCTGCCATGTGGGTTTTCTCTGCATTTCCCCAGATTTCCCATTGAATGCGACACTGACCGGTTTCCGTCACCATCAGATATTTGCAAGGCCACTTTGTAAGCTAAACTGTGTTCAACAGACTGACGTTTGTCTATGTTAATAAATGGAGGGTGGGGGCCCGGAGGATTCCAGAAAGGATGGGCCCAGAGTCCCTGCTCTCGCAGGGCTGATGTTCCAGCAGAGAAGAGAGATGTCAAACAAATGTTCCAGAAAGAAGGATTTCATCTGCGGTATACCTGATACTTAGAACACATCCCCCAGCTGTTGAAAGGGACTCTGAGATTTCACCTAGAATGAGGCGAGGCTAGGAACTTGCCAGAATAACATGGCCACAGAATCTCAGTTAGGACATGATCAAGCAAGGGCATTCAGGAGGGATCCAAGGTTGAATTGTTGAGGACTGTGGTTGTATATAACATGGCCAAACTACAGGCCATGCTCTTGTCCTCATGAAAATGGAACCAGAGTGTGCATTCCCTGGTTAGGGCATAGTGGGTGGGATGGGACAGGGAAAGCAAGGGACCCTTTCAGAAAGATTTTTTTTCTTTTTTTTTTAATTTTTTAAAAAATGTTTATTTATTTATTGAGAGAGAGAGAGAGAGAGAGAGAGAGAGAGAGACAGAGAGTGCCTACGAACAGGGGAGGGGCAGAAAGAGAGGGAGAGAGAGAAAGAATCCCAAGCAGGCTCTGCACTGTCAGCACAGAGCCCGATGCAGGGCTTGAACCCACAGACCGTGAGATCACGACCTGAACCAAAATCAGGAGTTGGACACTTAACCGACTGAGCCACCCGGGCGTCCCAGAGAGATTCTTTCTTGATGTTTCTGCTCTGCTTTCCTCCCTTTTGAATCTCTTTAGTATAAAATGTGAGGGGTTGAAAAGATGAAGCAGCCACGTTCTCACTGGTGCCCTGACTCTCCACCTACTCTCTGCGTTGTGGTTTCTTGCTTTTCCCTACCTAAGTCAGAATCGATTTTCAGTATTCATAACTCTAAATGTACATAAAGAATGTCTCTTCTTCCCCTTCCTGCCCTGGTCCCCAGGCTGATGGCCATGAGGAGGAGAGGGTACCCTTCCACACGAAGCCTTGGCCTGCCTGATAAGGACCATTTTATTACTTACAGCATTTTAGTTCTTTTAGACAATTTTCTTGGATTCTTTAACTTGAAATTTTTATAATCTGTAGAAGATACATCAGTCTAATTCAGACCAAAATGTAAAGATAAAATGGCCGAATTATTGCCAAGAAAAGGTGTTTTCATACCTTGTTTAGAAGGTAAATGTGACTTAATATTTCACTTCAGCTAGTGGCGCCTGGATGGCTCAGTCAGTTAGGCGTCTGACTTCAGCTCAGGTCATGATCTCGTGGTCCGTGGGTTCGAGCCCCGCGTCGGGCTCTGTGCTGACAGCTCGGAGCCTGGAGTCTGCCTTGGATTCTATCTCCCTCTCTTTCTCTGCCCCTCCCCTGCTCACCCTCTGTCTCTCTCAGAAATAAATAAACATTAAAAATTAAAAAAACAAAATTTCACTTCAGCTAATAACAAGCCAAGAAGGAGTAGAATTTAATTTTTCTAACACATGAGTGTGGGGTTTTTGACATTCCTTCTCTTCTGGCGGAGGACCTGGTGCCTCAGGGTAGCATCGCCATCACTATGAAAAGAGTACTTGGCAAGTGCAGATTTAAGATATTTATAATTTAGCAGTAACTGTAAATGCCTAATTCTAATTGTATGAGAAATTGTGGAGGCACTTACAGTGTGCTTTTTAAGTTCCAGCTTAGCATAAAGTCATTCTGAGACTTATTAAAATAAGCATTCATGTCCTCTGTAGAACGGTGGAAAACTACTGATAAGCAGAAAGAAAATTAAAATCTATAATTCCACTACCTGGTAGAGTCTCCCTGATTTTTCTCTTCGCTTACAGAACTGGATTCAGCTCTGATTTTCAGAATTTGTCAGTCTTGGGAGTAGATACAAAATTTGTTTCGCATTTCTTTTTTTTTAAGATTTTATTTATTGTTTTGAGAGATAGAGAGCAAGTGAGTGGGGGTGGGGCAGAGAGAGAGAGAGAGGGGGACACAGAATCCGAAGCAGGCTCCAGGCTCCTAGCCGTCAGCACACAGCCCGACGCGGGGCTCGAACCCGCAAACCACGAGACCATGACCCGAGCCAAAGTCGGACGCGTAACCGACTGAGCCACCCCGGCTCCCCTGCTTTGCATTTCTAAAAAGAGAACTTAAAATACTGAAATAAAGACAAGCTTTGAGTTCTGATGCTCCATAACGACAGGTGCTTTCCTGTAGGTAGCGTGGTCATAAGGAGTTCTGTGGCAGAAAGAAGCACTTAATTCATTTCATTAAGTATTCATCAGGAGCCTGTGTATCTGGCACCGATGTAGGAACTGATCGTCAGAATAAAATACTGTTGTTTTGTTCCTTTGTTCCTTTGAAAACAAGTGCCATTTGCCAGTCCACACCCTGGTCTCCCGCCCTGCCCCCATTTCGCCTCCAGATTTCCATCCCCCTCTTCCCATAAACCTTCCATGGGTGTTAAAATGAGGAGTCTGCACTCTTTGGTTCTGCTGCATCTGATACCACCCACACTGGCTGATTCCAAGCTACACCTTCTTAAAGCTGTGGCCCGGAGGTTCTTGAGAAGTTACAGCTTCTAACATTTCCTTCTAGAAGTCAGGGTGACACTGGAGAAACAGATTCTGATTTTGTGGACATGTAGAGGGTGTTCCTCTGTGAAGGAAAATAGTCATTTATTGTCTTGGGGAACTGCATAAAAGTGGGAATAATTAAATTGTCAGCCTTTTGACAAGAAAAACAAATGAATAAAAATGAAAGTAACATCCCATTTATAGTTCTCTAAGCTACTTTGTGAAGAAAAAAATATTTCGCTATGGTAGTATTTACCTTCCTGTAAGAAATTGGATGAACTAAAATAAATAAAAGTAAATAAATAAATAAATAAATAAATAAATAAAAAGGGTGATAAAGAGGACGTTAGCACCGTGCTGTGCCCCATGTAAGAAAAGCAGTGAGGACATAAGCTGCAGAACGGGACAGAGAAGCTGAAGTTCGGAACTGAGTCCAACAAGTGTCTCTTCAGTTTCACACACGGTGTGCTCCAGACCCTATGTTGAGGGCCGAGCCCGTGAGTTTGTGGTGGCAGCTGACACCGTGTGTCAGCAGTGTGACCCGAAGGCCTGCCTTTCCCTGCGTGTCAGGGAGGAGTTCCATCTTCCACGGAATTCTTTTGCTTCTGCTCGGTAACTCCAAGCTGTGGGGGGAAGCGAGTGTCTCTGTGTCCGTGTAGCCTTTACTCACTTTCACAAGTGATTCACACGTGTCCAGGTTTCAGCTGGTCTCTGTCTGTTGGCCGAGATTGAGATCCCCGTGTCCCCCGGGTGAAGATGACCTTAACCGCAGTGACTGGAAACCCTTCGGGGCTAGTCAGGGGCCCAGACCGTGGTGGTCGCAGCTTAGGGACATAGGAGAGCGTGATGCAGCTAGAAGGGACCAGAGAAGCGAGCGGATTTGGCAGAGGCTGGACCTCGCTCCTCTGCTTAGACCAGGAAGACAGCTTTGGACAAGTTCCCCTGACTTTTCTGACCTTCACATTCCTTATCTGGAGAACAGAAGTGATAGATCCTTCCCTCCCTCACGGTTAAGAGGACTGCCTAGATACTTGCAGAGGGTCCACTTGGCCCATACCGAGTGTCCAGTAAGTGTTAGTTTTCTTCTTCTCTGAAGGCCTCCTCTTTTAACCCTCAAGTTTTATACACAGGAAAACAGCTGAGTCCCAAGAGGCGAAATTATATTACATAGTTAGTGAACTCTCTAGAGCTTTGTTATACTGCCTTCATTACAGTGGTTGAAAGTCAGGTATTGTAATAGGGCTTTACAGGGGGTGGGGGAGGATAATAAAGTTGGGGTCTGTCTAGATTAATTTGAAGAGTCAGTGGTTAGACCTTTGAACCCAGGAGCAGGCTCTTCCGAAAATGGGTATTGGGGGCAAAACCGTCTGAAGGTAATGCAGATGGAAGGAAGAAGCGGGGCTGGTGACGTAAGAACGGGGGCTGAGGTTCCACACATGAGATGGGTGTGGGAGCAGAAAGCGGGGTGGTGTGGGTGTGAGGCCGGGGCTGGGAGCACAGTGTTGTCACAGCCGGGGCGGCAGTGGCAAAACCGGATTTCTGGTGAGCTTCTGCCTCCCCGCATCCTCTGCCCGTGCCCCAGGTCGGATGTAGATGGGGTCGGAGCAAAACTTGGTGCCAGTCGGTCATAGGTCCACCTACCGGAGTTCAACGGATTGAGGCAACAAACCATTCCAAAGCGTAAATGAGAATCCAGGTAATTGCTGAAGGAGGAAGTGGAAAGAGTATGGGAATTCCTAGATTTGGTGAGAGATGTCAGAAGCATTGAAATGGCTCACTTGCCAAATTAAGACGGAAGGATTTATAATGTACTTAAATGAAAACCCAAGCTATTTGCCTTGTCTTTGAATATTAGAGAAGGGAGTAGACTGCAGAACGTAAAAAACTTTTCTATATCTCTAAGTCCATAGCTTTCTTAAGACTTCATTTTCAGAATATCAGAGCTTAGTTTCAGACTTACCTCGGGTAACCAAACAAGTCAGTCCATAACAGATTCACTGTTTAAACTTGTTGGTTACTGGACCTTGGTTCTAGCGTGGGTTCGTATCTTTCAATACGCAGGATCGGCTCTCTGGGGATCACTCATCTTGGCTCCCAAGTTGGATGACTTCCACACCAAATGATCTCATGACATTCAGGCACATGCTGGCTGGCTGGCCTTTTGGCGTAAAAGCTTGAGATTGATACATCCACATGTTGGGATATTTATGATTAGCAACTTGCCTTAAGATTTTATTCTTTTTTTTTTTTTAAGTTTATTTATTTTGAGAGCTCACGTGTGTGCGCACGAACAGGGGTGGGGCAGAGAGCGGGAGAGAGAGAATTCCAAGCAAGCTCCACACTGAGCATGGAGCCCAATGCAGGGCTCGATCCGACAACTGTGAGATCCTGACCTGAGCTGAAATCAAGAGTCGGACACTTAACCGACTGAACCACCCAGGCACCCCTTGCCTTAGCATTTTAAGCCTGTGCTATAGGAGGTGACACTCTGGATTCAATCCTCCATGCTTCACAGAGTAATTATCTGATGGCCTCCCTTCAGCAAGCACTTGGTCATCTGCCATGTGATATGCGCCCAGTACCTGGAAGAAGAGGCTGCTGTCCTCATGCAGCTTGTAGGCTGGCCAGCGGTCCTCCTGAGGTCTCCTTCTGTCCCTGGCAGAGGGTGAGGGTTGTCCTTAAACTAACAGGACAACTTGTTCTCATGCCATAAAGCCAAAACTCTGGTTCATTCTCTGATCAGAACCCTGAAAAAAGCAAACTAAATGGAACGTATCTGGCCTGTGGAAGCATTGCTCAATAAATGTCATGGTTTCCTCACATAGGACTTGCAGAGACAAAGTGTCTACCTCTGGGCTAATGACATTGGCAAAGCCAAAAGCGGCAATGCCAAAAAGAAGTTGACTCATGGAAGCATACATCAAATCACATCGTGCGCTTTAGGTATCCCACACTTTTGTCAGTTACACCTCAGTAGGGCTGGGGAAAAAACAAAAAAACCAAAAAACAGACAAACAAACAAAAAAAACAAAGGGCAAAAGCATGGCGATACCCTGGACTTGAATGGCTGGGGCTGGTTCCGGGTGGGGGTGCTGTTGTCCAGTGGGGTAGGACCAAACTCCACAGTGAGGCAGCGATGTAGGGAGAGTCTGAGTGGGAGCTGGGAGGGCAGAGCAGGAAGGGAAGTTGTCTGGGAAGGGCAGGGGCAGTCAGATGGTGGAACTAACACCGGCCCCACGGTCTGTGGAACAAGTGGCAAAGCATCTGTAAGAGGGGGCGTTAGACTCCCGAATTTGAACCCAGTGGGAGGTAGCAGGTGAGCGTGACGAGGAAAGGAGAACTATTAGGAGCGGTCTAGTCGTTTCTGCAGTCACTTGTAAATACAAACATTGATAAAAACAGAATTCCCATCTCCGGCAAGACTCGGAGTGGTGGAGCAGAAGCACGTGCAGGACTTCGGAAGCATCTCCTGGTTTGATGCTCTGGCTTCCTCCCTGCCGGTAATGCTTGTGCAAATCCTGTTTTTGGGCATTAGCTTTCGTTTACTTGCCGTTTGTAATTGCAGGCTTCCAGTCCTTGTTCCCCACTGCCTGTTCTTCCCCGGTCTGATTGGAAAATAATTGTGCATGTGGTCAAAGATGTCTGCAAAGATTTGCCTTTCTGATCTTTTTTAAAATGTTTAAATTTTTTTGAATTTGTTTTTGAGGGAGAGAGAGACAGAGACGGAGCATGGGTGGGGAGGGACAGAGAGAGGAAACACAGAATCTGAACCAGGCTCCAGGCTCTGAGCCTTCAGCACAGAGCCTGATGCAGGGCTCGAACGCACGAACCACAAGATCATGACCTGAGCCGAAGCTGGACGCCCAACTGACTGAGCCTCCCGGGCACCCCGCCTTTCTAATCTCACCCCTAGTTAGCTTGCCTGCTGTCGTGCTCAGAGAGTTTTCAAATGCATTTTTCTAAAGGGCTATGGCATCCGAGGGCATTTTCAGCCAGCGGCCCTAGCAGTTGGGGCCGTGGGGGTGGATGCAGAGAATGTATTTGGAGGGGCGTCTTTGTTTAGACCTAATATTCTGGGAGTGTACGAACGTCAGCATTTTCATGCCTTTAGGTAACTTTAGCACCTCTTCCAAAACGAAACAGGCTTCTTCATGACTAAGTATAACAAACCTCGTTGGTTACTTTGTCTTCACTCACGTTGCAGAAAACGTAACTGAGGTTCTCTGTGTTTTGAGGCCTGTCTGCTAATTAGAAGTGACCAGTGATTGGAATGAGGCGGTAGAAGTGTCACTGCTGGTCATGGTCACGGGGCAGCGGTGGGTGGCGTGAGTGGGCTGCAGAGTGAAAGACGGGCATTGCAGAGAACTGAAGGCAGGTTTCTGATCTCCGTGCCAAGACTAGGCCGCAGAAATATTAAGTAGCTGCCTTGAGGAATTCAAAGAAAGAAAGGTGATTGTTTTAGGGGGAAAATTTTTTTATTTCTGGATTCCATGTAAACCTGGCAGTAAAAGCTTCAGTTCACCGAACAGGAATATGGTAAAGCAGGTCTGAGAACACAATTTGATTTTGTACAAATGATGCTGCCTCTCACAGGCTTCATTAAGCAGGGAACATACACATGTTCATAAACGACAGACGCGTGTGCTGGAATATTTGTTAAAGTTTAAAAATAGCCTCCCCCAAGCAGGGTCAACGGGTGCCAGGTGAAAAATGGCAAATGTAACCCTTCTGAGCTTCTCGACAAAAAATCCCTGCTTCGCATTCGTGTCTTAGAAGGCCAACCATGGATGAGAAACAGACACCGGTTCCCTTTAGAAGTCAGAAGTGGGGCAGAATGTTTCGCATATTCCAAATGGCAGGCATGTAGAGATGTCATAGGCAGTTTTGTTTTGCTGGAACAATGTGTGTTTGTGGGGGTTTGGATTTTGTGACTCCAGACTTTCTTCCCTCTCGCAGAGGTGGGAGGGTGCCATTTTCCCTTCTGTGGTTGGCTGATTTCCCCTGGTGATGAGCTTGAAATGTGCTTGTCAGCCTCCACCCCACCCCCCAACCTAAGCAACTCCTCCCCTTGGGAAGGCAGTGGGGAGGTGCTCAGGAAGTAGGAAACAGGAGAGTGAACTAGGGGTGAGATGGAAGGTGTTCTAGGGCTTTAGAGGAAAGTGTTGAAGAACCGAAGAAACCCAGGCGGCCATCTGTGATCCGGGCCCGGCTCCTCCAAGATGGAGACTAACAGCATGGGGGCGAGTTTGAACCCTGCTTGTGATCCACAAAGAAACTTCTCACCGTATCGGATGTCCGTGTCTCTGGACAACATTTGAGATGTCACATGAAAGCCTCCCCCGCAGTCTCTTCGCTCACCTGTGGAGTGGCTGGCTGGCTACACTCAGGTGCTCAGGAAATACTTATCCTCCGTCGTTCCTGCACTCAGATGACAGAACCCAGCACTGACTTGATGGTTCCGCCCTTTCTTTACTCCCTGGGCGGAAAGGATCTGGGGAAGTCAGCTAGTTAAAGGGTGAGCATCAACGGTGAGCCTGAGGGCTCTTCGCTCCGCGGGGGCATTTACTGTGTTGCCTATCATGGGGCATCTAGGTGTGTTTTAGATGTTCTCTTATCATTTGGGAAACATGGTTTGGAAGGCCACTTACTGGCTGACCTCTACAGGCTCTGGTTTGATACAGCAGAGAGTCCAAGAGGTCAGTGGATGGAAGAGTAGTTTTGTGCCTGTTTCTAGAAAGAAGCAGACAGTGTGGTCTGCGGAGGGTAAGATGCACGTAAAAACGTGTAAAAATGCCAGTGCTGGGAAGAGTAGTTCACATGGAGGATGTTGGCAACAGCAAATAAAAAGATAGAAAAATAAAAGGTCCCCCCCCCCCACACCCCGCCGTGGCCCCCCCACCCAGGGCTGTGATTCCATGTGGAGCCTTTCCCCCAGAGACGGATTTAACATTAAAATCCACATGCATCTTCAACAGTCTCCTTACAAGTTACACCACTGTTCTGTTCTCCTTCCCTCCCGTGTCTCCCTCCGTCTTCCTGCCCCTTCCCCGTTAGAGGGACTAAACAGTAGTAACAAAGGAGGAACTTGACTGTCAGGGCCCAGATTGAGGTGAGTGACACCACAGTTTCTAAGGCCTGGGTCTTTCCATCCCGCAGAAAACCTCAAGGGTGTCATTTTGTTTTGCATTTAGATATGAGAGTGCACAAAATGACCATCACCATCAAGAGTCCTTTTTGTCAAATACAGGCTCCCCCTGTTATCCGAAAGTAGAGCGCCCCCATGAAAGCTTCTGTAGGTCTAAATGGCATCAGTCAAGAGCGTCCGCCATTTTCCAAAAGTTCAAGTTAGCCACTTCCCTTTTATAAAACACCTCCATTAGTACAGTAACAGCTCTTTCATAAAAGCAGAACTCCTCTTCAGATTTCTTCTGGTTAGTGAAAACAGACAAGTACTCATTGGGTCTTTCATAAAAGTGCCATAAAATGAACTTTCAGAAAGCAAGGGATCCCTGTATTGGCAAGGGTTCTGGTCTCGGGGACCACTGATAATGCAGATGTCCACTGTGGCCCTGCCCTTATTGACCCTAAGTGGATTGAACTTGAACCTTTATTTCCTAATTCAGCCCACGTGGGGAGACTGACCTCAAGAGGAACCTTAGCTTCTATAGATGTTGCAGAATGTACTCATGAGCAGTGATTTGCCCATCGTGTGTTTGATTCATCATCTTCTATTTTTTTTTAGCTGGAAAACCTATAAAACCACATTAAAGAAGCGTATAGCATAATCCTCCTTGACAATCAATCTTACTGACTGATTTCCTGCACATTTAATTGGAGTTGTCTGTTTAGCTCTCCGTTTCTTGAGCACCATTGAAACCACCCCCATACCCCCAAATCTGTAGGTTTATACCAGAAGTCCAGAAGGGCCAAGTTTAAAGTACTTTTTTTTCCATATAAGTAGATGTTCCTAGAAATAGCCACATGTACTTGCACGACCCAGTAATGAAATGCCCTTCTTTTGAAATAATTCGAATTTGTAGCACATACAGACATCTTGAGCTTGGTGGTTATAGCTGGGCTTCCCTATGCTCAGTGCAATCCCTCCCCTTTGTAGGCATAAGTAAGGTTGCTAACACCCAGTGTTTACAAATAACATTTTTGTTCAAGAAGAATGGTAACACGTATGCACATCAAAAATGATGATTCTTCAGGGGAACGTGTGCTCATTTCACAGAGCGACACATTTCAAAGCATAGATCTTGGGGGCGCCTGGGTGGCGCAGTCGGTTAAGCGTCCGACTTCAGCCAGGTCACGATCTCGCGGTCCGTGAGTTCGAGCCCCGCGTCAGGCCCTGGGCTGATGGCTCAGAGCCTGGAGCCTGTTTCTGATTCTGTGTCTCCCTCTCTCTCTGCCCCTCCCCCGTTCATGCTGTCTCTCTCTGTCCCAAAAATAAATAAACGTTGAAAAAAAAAAAAATTAAAAAAAAAAAAAGCATAGATCTTGTTTAGTGCCCTCCCTGCCCCCCCCCCCCCCACCACCCTTTCATTTCAGGCTCCTCTGTTGAAATTACAGACTTACCTTACAAGTCAGTGAGTGTGACCTTTTATCCAGTCTCACCGAATCGGTGTGCCTTTTTGGCATAGAACTCTTTCACTGCTTCCTCTTCAAACTTCTGCTAATAATTATTCTAATGGCTAATTAGAATAATAATAAATATCTTGTCTTCGGATTACTTTCTTAAGATGATTTGGGATGTTTGGGATATGACTAACTTCTTGAACTTGGATTTGGCTGTTTTCCCTCCATGTTTCTCAAAGTTCTGAAGATTATATACCACCAAAAGATTAACCTTAACTCAAGAATTATTTAACCAGAGTGTGTTGTGAAATTATACTCTACAGCAGTGGATTCTCAAAATAGGACTTGGGAAGTTGACCTGTGTTGAGAGGGACATTGTCTCCGTATATCCAAAGCTCAGCTAACTCTCTTCTCAAACCTGGCCCCCATGCCCAGCCTTCTGTTTCTGATAAAAAATGGAACTGCTATCTTTAGACCTCCTTCTCTGCTCCTACACCCAGGTACTTGCCAAATCCCATTCATTAGCCAGTACTCCTTCTGAGGTCACCCTTCTCCCCATGCCCACTTGCCACTGCCCTCACTCAGGTCCAAATGAGTGGATTTCCCTCCCTCCCATTCTTCAGGCTGCACACGTTTCTTGTAGATTTCTTTCTGAAGCATTACTCGGATCTTCACCACATCCCTGCTGGGATCCTAATGCCTCCAGGCTGCTGGTTGTCACTATATCGTGCACCAGAATCCCCTGGAGAGCTTGCTAAAACACGGCCTGCTGGATCACACCCCCAGGGTTCCTGATTCAGTACATCTGGCGCAGGGCTAGCTAGTTTGCTTTCCTTACAAAGGCCTGGTGTTCCCCAGACCATCCTTGGAGGACTTCAGCTTGAGGGTGAGCCCGTGCTCCCAAGACTCCAGGCTACTCCTGTCTATTCTTTCTGACTTCCTCTGCGCTCTTTGCTTAGCTGGTGCTCTTTGGAGCCCCTCGAGTGATGTAAGAATAAGACTTGGGCTCCTTCAGAAAAAGCTCTGAGTCTTATTCGCCTGATTCCCATCTGACCCATTGACAGCTATAAGGGTCCTCAGCAGAACGCATGGGGAGGGCAGTATTGCTTTAGCAGAGACACCACTGAAGGATACCATGAATGAATGAGGGTCATGATAAGAGGTGGTGTAGGGGACCCTGTCCCAGGCTGAGGTGATGAGGACCTCCCTGTGGGCTACCACGCTGCCTGTCCATCCCGGCCATGAGTTGATAAGCAGAGCGGGCTGGGCCAGTGGCCAGGGGGCAGTTATTTGTGACGGTCTGCACCTCTGCACCAGGCATGCCTCTTTTCTTAGCTTTCTGTCACTCAGTCCCTCGCGCCTTTTTTCCCTACCTTAGCCGTGAGGCCCTGGGTCTTTTTGGTGGCTTCCTGGATTGAAAAGGCTTCCAATGCTTAATATAAAGCAACAAAATTGCTTCTGAATTTTAATCTGAGTATTTGTTGGAGAAAAGATACAGTCTAAGATGGACTGGTATTATAGTTACGGCATATTATAGGATATCCAAGTAGTATTCTACATATTCATGTTTTATAAGGCCAGTTTTGTTTAGCGGAAAATAACCCTGGGCGTGGACACACGGTATCCCCATTCTGCAAAACAAACAGATGCAGAGATTGAGTAACAATCATGAGTCTACAGTGCAGAGATTTTCCCACCATTATACACACAAAGAATAACTGCTTTATAAAGTAGTGTGTTATAATTAATAATTATGTTTGGAATCATGGCTACAGGTGTTAGAAAGTTTCTGCCAAGGTAGAGAAGACTGTGTGACAATTGTAAAATATATCATTGGATGATACTTACTCCAGAAAGCTATTAGTAGCCTTAGAGCAAGTGTCAAACACGTATTTGATACGTAGTAGATAATGAAAGACTTTATATAAATGTAGACCATAGAAGAAGTCTGGAAGGAACTCATCAAACTGGTAATAGGGACAAGTCTTTTTTTTTTTTTTTCCTTAATATACTTCTGTACTAGTGCTCTTTTTGAAGTACATATATGATAAATTGGTTGGGAGGAGAGCTTGCAGGAGGAGTATGAAGGATACCAATTAAATCCTAAAAACAAACAAACAAACAAAAAAATACAAGAAGAAGAAGAAGAAAAAGAATCCACCAAAATCTCTCTGGCCGTCATTACCTATAAAGGTCTCCATGTTGGTTCTTCCGCTGGAATGTGTCCCGTTTTTCCATCTCACACTCCAGTCTCTGAGACCTAGTCCTTTGCCCCCTTCTTCATGAAGCCTTTCCTATCTACTTTCTTCAAATCTCGTGCTAGAAATGATCTCTCCTACTATGAACAGTCCTTTCTCTTAGTACCAAGAAGTTCTTACATCGTAGCGTGATTTCCCCAAGAGAGTGTTTCCTGACCATTGCACATGTGAAGACCCCCCTCTCTGAAATTCAAAAGAAAAAAATTGTAGGCTCTGACATCAGAGTAGTTGAGCTTTGATTTATCAGTTCCTAGAGAATGCTTGGTGTTTCTGTGGCTACCTGGACCCACAGTATCTCCGTGGCCCTGGAGGGCTGCGCAGCTCAGAGGTTGAAAGCTACTACCTCTTACCCCCCTACCCCCTTGGGAGAGAGAGAGAGAATCCCAAGCAGGCTGTGCACTGTCAGCATAGATCACAGGGCTCGAACTCCCGAACTGTGAGACCATGACCTGAGCCAAAATCAAGAGTCAGACGCTCAACCGACTGAGCCACCCAGGCACCCCTAGAGAGCTACTTCCTCTTATGATAACTTCTGCAACTAGTTAGGAGTTATTGTGGATAGGAGGTAAACTTTCTGCACCAACCAAGGAAGACCACAAAGAGACGGGTACGGAGAGATACAAAATCTGTGCACCTACAAATGCAGCGAGTCAAAGCAGTCAAAACATGTCCCTGCACCTCCCTAAGTTTTGTAGCTGGTGATTGTTAACTGTTAGATGCTATGTGAGCGTCTAAAGCTCCTACCAGGTTACACTGCTGTTGACACAGAGATGTAACAGTGGCAATAATCTCGGAAGGGATATACGTGGCATTTTGGAAGCACAACTGAATGGTGTGTCATTTCCACGAGAGCTGACCCAAACGCAGTCTCCTGTGCTGTCGATGGCAGAGGTTTGAGACTCGTCACAGTGTGTGGGGGTGGCAGGCTTCCAGTCCTCCTGCCAGACCCCTGCTCAGACATCCGCTCCCCTGTTTCCTTTTCCCAGGGCCCCTCTTAGCCTTGCTTCTCTGAAGCCAGGAGTTGACCCCAGCTGAATGCTCCATCTTGGCAAATCCTGCACTTCCGTTCATTCAGCAAATACCGAGCAGCTGCTCCACAGGGGCCCCCTGCAGGGCACCGCGGGCGTGCACGCGAGGCCTTTTATTTTCAACATTTTCTTCTAACCGCTCGCGTGTCTGTGTCTTTTTACAGGGTAGTGATGGTGCCCGGAGATCCGTGCTACTGGATGGCGACGAGCCCTTGGTGTATTTCTATGATGATGTCACAACCACGTACGAGGGTTTCCAGCGGGGCTTACAGGTGTCAAGTAAGCATTTGCGGGATTTGTGTGATGAATGCTTGACGGTTCTCATTCGGCATGAGTGGTCTTTCTGGAGAAAGTCATCTTTGCTCCCGTCTTCCACCTGTTTCCACCTGTTCGGGTCTCCCTGTCTCCTCCTGTAACTTCTCCAGAGTGACCTCCAAAGCACAGCAGCCCCTCCAGCTTATCCCCTGGCAGAGCGGGTTCCGTGGTGGAATATGTTTTCATCATGCCCCGCATTTTGTGGAGGGTCACACGCATGTTAGCTCATTGAGGTCAAAAGATCTGTTTAATTGGACCCAATCCAACATTTTCAAACTTACTTGAGCATGAGACCCATATTTTGAGAAATAAACACTGACATCCCAACGAAGCAGTGTTCCATGAGACACTTGGCAAGCGTTGGCCCGTGGGATTGCGCTTCATTAGTAACGGTGGCCTAAGAGACCCCGTGCACCTGCGTGCCTTTCCAGCCTCTCTCTCTTCCAAGCTCCATGTATACCTGCCTCACGTCACACTGAACTTCTCGCAAAACCGGAACCCCTCTCCTTTCTCATCACCCCGTGCCTTTGTGCATTTGTCTTTTTCCTGATCATAAAGCTGCTGCTTTCCTACCTCAGCCCCGGGCGCTTGCTATATGCCTACTAATCCTGTAAACCTCGTATTGCTTTTTTTTTTTTTTTACCTTTTCTATAAAACCTTCCTATTCCCTTGTTTTCATCTCCTACCTCCAGGTGGAGATGCCCACTTTCCCCAGCATCTTGTACCTATTTCTGTATCAGCCCCTCCAGGGAACAGAGGCATTTACTGCCCATCTGTCCCACTAGCCAGTGCTCCATGAACCAGGCAGCTGTCTCTTCTCTCGGCACCTGCACACCGTAGGTGCTCTATTAATGTGTCCTCAGAGACGGAGAGAGTCCTCTCTACTTCCCCCCACCCCTCTTTTTGTTTCAGCCCCTTCATTTTGGCTTATTCCAGGTTACTCTCTAGAAATGGTCTTTGGGAGCCACACGTTTGTTATTTAAATCTTTCGGTGGTTAGCTTTTATTTTTCCTACTGCTCCCTAGGCCGTAGTCTCCTGACGGCCAGGGGCTGTGCGCTATTACTGTCTCTGTCCCCACGACATGTTGCATGTGGTATGTGCTCAGGAAGTGCCGTGGTTTTTACCTGATACTGGTAAAATTGGATTGCTCTGATGTGTTTTTGCCCTGGTGTTCCTGTAGCAGATTCACTAAGCCCCACGATAAAGGGAGAGCATTTAATTTGTGAACTTCTTCAAAGTTAGGGGGAGGGGCAGGGTTTGTCTGTGATAGTAAATACCCGTAAGGTACAGCAGCCTAACATAAGGCCACATCAAAATATTTGTATATATTATATATATATATATATATATATATATATATATATAATATATGTGGGTATGTATATGCATGTTCATATGTGTGTGTGACCTTTACCACTACCACAGAGTCACGTGTATAAAGGTTTATATGATTTTCCACTATTAGTAGAGAATGAACTCATCTAGGTCATGTGGTAACTTACATTCTACTTCTGACTCTCCTCTCATCTTAGGACAGTAACTTTTTTTTTTTGGTCACCTTCCTCTACTTGGAAAATGAGGGTCTTACATGAATGTTTCCGAGAAGTTGAAGAAAACGAAGTTCAGTCTTCTTAACCTGTACTGATTGAAGGAAATTACTCTGCAGATCACTTTGCCTTCTTCCCCCCGCCCCAGAGGAGCTTTTTATTCTAAGCTTTAATTTTCTAGACTACCATAAGATTAAGCCTTCACAGGAGAGCAAAATCCGGCCTCTAGATAAGGTAGTTAGGAGTCTGTTGAATGACAGGAGGAGTCAGTCAGCCTGGAGTTTTCAAACCTGGTCTTTTCAGACCGCATGCAGGAAGCCACTGCTAGGAGGGGCCCTCTGCCTGCCAGTCAGTGGATTCTTGTCCCCGGCTACACTGCATATCACCTGGGGAGCTTTTAAAAACCACTGAGGCCCAGGCCCCTTCCCTGTCCAATTACATCAAAAATTTTGTTAGTAGGGCCTGGGTATAGTATCTTTTTTTTAAGTTCCCAGTGTCCGGGAGCTGGAGTCTGCATATTTTTTTTGTAAAGGGCCAGAGAGTAACGATGGTTGGATTTCAGGACCATACAGTCTCTGCCATGACTGCTCAGCTGCAGTCTTAGATCATCCGTAAATGAACAAGCGAGGCCGTGTTCCAGTAAAACTGTATTTACAACAACAGGTGGCAGGCTTGATTCGGCCCCTGCCTACAGATCACCAGTCCCTGTTCTTAAAGAATAAAATCACGTTATTTCGCATGGCAAATGTCTGGAAACAGCCTCTGATGGACCTTGTGTTGTCCAGCGTGGCCTTTATTACAGTCCCTGTGAACTGAAGTGGGTCTGAGAATAAGGCCCTCTCTGCTCTTTCTGTTTGCATGAAGGCTGCTGTAGAGAGGGCCAGGACGTCAGTGTGGAGCAGAGAACTTGTCCAGCCTGGGTCCTCCCCGTGCTCACGACTGACCCGCACACGCGGCACCCGTCTCTAGCGGGGGGACTCCGTGTAATAGGTCCAGCGTATCAAGGCTGCCACGGGGGGCCGTGCTCCACTGTCCCTCCCTCTTCTTCCAGGCCCCCAGACCAAATCAGAACATCTGAACTGCCACTCGAGCCTGAATGGGGAAGCCAGATATGCTATAGTCACAAGACAGAAATGCCGATACCCTGTTCAGAGGGGAGGTGACAAAACAGTCTGTAGTAGAAGCCGTGCAGGCACACAGATGGTGGTAGGGCCCGTGTTTCTAGTCGAGAAACATTCGGGGGGGGGGGGGCGCCTGGGTGGCTCAGTTGATTAAGCGTCCGACTTTGCCTCTCACGGTTCGTGAGTGGAAGCCCCGCGTTGGGCTCTGTGCTGATAGAGCCTGGAGCCTGCCTTGGATTCTGTGTCTCCCTCTCTCTCTCTCTCTCTCTGCCTCTTGCTGGCTCGTGCTCTCTCTCTCTCTCTCTCTCCCGCTTTCTCAAAAATAAACTTTAAAAAAAAAAAAAAGAAACATTCTGGTATGTGGTCAACCCTGATCATCATCTGAATATGGCAGCTTTTTGTGGGGGGCTGGGGGTGGAGTGGACATAGTTTTCCTTCAACAACTACAAACTGAGCATAAAGTTAGCTTGGGGTTAATCTGTAGAAAGAAACTTGCATAATTCCAAATATAAATGACTTGAATGATATTTATTACTGTGCTAGCACTTAGTGTGAATAATTAATACCGGGTTTTCTTTCTTCCTGTTTATTCGTTACCTGGGTTAGAATCAGGACGCGTCCTGATATTTCTTTCTTTTCTTTTTTTTTCAATGTTCATTTTATTTTTGAGAGAGAGAGTGCACGTGAGTGGGGGGGGGTGGGGAGGGCAGAGAGAGAGTGGGAGAGAGAATCCCAAACAGGCTCTGCAATGTCAGTGCAGAGCCCGACGTAGGACTCGATCCCACTAACCTAGAGATCATGACCTGAGCCCAAATCAATAGTCAGACGCTTAACGCCACCCACGTGCTCCCATCCTGATATTTCTTAACGTTTACTTTTATAAATACCCCCTTATTTTCTCTCATTTTGCATCTTTTCTTTATTTTTGTTTCTCTGCAATTAAGACTTCGCCTGTGTAAATAAAGTCCAGGTCATCAGAATTTGGACATTGAAGAATCGTATTTTCCTTTTTACATTCTGAGTTAGAATGCTTTAAATTTAGAAATTTTGAGGGAGTCTTCTGAACACCTACACCAGAATTTCTTTGCCATTCAGCTCCTGACTCCTTTCTAAACCGATAGGGTATTGAAGAAGAATTCACAAATTGAGTGTCTTTAAAAATTGTATTTACCTATATCCTCTCATTTTTTCCCTCTTCTCCCACTCCATTTAAGAAACAAAATAGAAACAAACAAACGAGACCAAAACCTAAGAAGGACATATTTCCGACCTGAACTCATTATTTCTAATCTAGGGACAAAAGTCTGTCTACCTGATCCTTTATAGAATGGAGTACAAATTAGAATATTTATGCATGTTAAGCCCATTTTTTGTTTTTTGTTTTCCTTTTTCCAGATAATGGCCCTTGTTTAGGCTCTCGGAAGCCAGACCAACCCTATGAATGGCTTTCATACAAAGAGGTGAGTTTTCTGGCTCTGTGTGTCCTCGTGCAGGATGTGGTACTGAAATAGGTCAGCTCTCGGAGACGCTGTGAGGGCTGGAGGGTCGCTACTGAGTCCCTGTGTTGCACTAGCTCAGAGCTTCAGGGACAATGTGCAGCATGCAAGAGAAGTCTTACACAGCAATTTGGGGAAAAACTGGTTAAGTAACTTAATTGGTGGTTCAAAAGCACTTTATTTTAGAACTTACGTTGGATGCATTATGGAGTTGAATTTAATTCTAAGATGACGTTCTAGAAGTGTGCTCAGAGTCCATGGGAGAACAGAATTTCTCCTCTGCCTTGAGGGGTACTAGTGATTTTTAGAAACCCCAACGTAGAGTAGCCCTCTCATGTGATAGATGAGGAAAATATACCCCAGGAAAGGAAGGGCCTCGCCTAACGTCACAAGCTGGTCAATGACAGAAACAGGAGCCGAAGCGAGGTCCATACCTTCTGGTACAGGGCTCTTTGGTGCCTTGTATGAACCTGACCAACCTGGGACTGCGCTGACATAGAGCCCCAGGGCGGCCGTAGCGAGCAGAACAGATACGCGGAAGTGACACCTGTGTTACTGTATAAACACAAAGGAGGCTGGGATCTGGGTGTATTTCTCTTTATTCCTGCGGCTCTGGGGTCCTAGCCGATCCACAGCTACAGCTGTTTCAGTAGTTTCCACTGGCAGGGAGGGAGCGGAGCAGGAAGATGCTGATTTTATTTCGATCGTGATAGCAAGACATCTCGATGCCCCCGCCTCTCCCTGGGGAGGCAGGACCCCAAGGACGCATGGGAGCCACCGGAAGCATCAGTTTCTGCTGCCTTTTGTTTCCGGCACAGCTGTCCGGGAAATGGCTCCCTGCCGTAGAGGCAGATCATCCTGTGGCATTCATGAATCCACGTGAGCTTCCTCCTTCCACGTTTGGCAGCTGTGCTCTGGAGTGTATATGTGACAGGGGGGTCGTCACGAGGAGCCACAAAGCCGGCTCGGGGATAGCGCTCGCTGGCCCTCCCTAGCCTGAACCCCACACCACTTTTCCTTCCCTTCCCTCCCCTCATCTGAGGATCAGTGAGATGCAGAAGGCTTGGCTTGGGTATCTCTTGACAGAGAGCCAAGAGGCAGAACAGCTTAGCGGACCTTTCTTGGGGAAGGAGGGATGAGATGCGTGGCCCGGGGGACCAGAGGGATTTCACCGCTTTTCGTGTGCCTTTCCAGAGCCAAGGTAAAATAGCCGCCAAGGTCCCTTATTTTCGCGAGGGGTGTAGAAACAGTCGTGCGCGTGTGCGTTGGACACGTAACGCTGCGTGGTGGCGTTCAGGCCTCCCGGAATCCACAGGTGTGTTGTGAATTACTTGTGTTAGATGCCGGCTGGAAGGCGGAAGACAGGTCCGTTGCAGATGGGACTTTTCAAGGCATACTGAAAATCACGGTGGTTCCTGAAGGTGTTAATCCGTGTTTTGTACGTTTCAGCCAGAGGCTGGTGAAGATATAAAACAGGACATAACAGAAGCCAGCTTTGGATTTGTAGACTTAAGTCTTCTCGTCAGCCTGGTGACTCTGCCCTTTGCGGGGCTCGGAACCCTGTGAGGTTTTCTGAGGGAAAACTTGAGGGAGCCTCTTTCTAGAGATACAAATGCACACACACTAGTCTAGTAAGCTCCGCAAACCAGGGTAGCATCTCACGGGTTCCCGTCCCTTATGTGCAAGCAGAGGTTGTGAGAAGGCTGGGGGATATGGAAACATCATTCTTGCTGTCACCTCACCTTTCAGCTCTCGTTCCCATAGGCAGAGCGAGGTGGCACTGTGTGCCAGGACAAATGGGGTTCTGGGCAGGAACAGGTGTGGCTTCATTCCCTACGGGCATGCGTGGGAATTCGGACTGCTCCCGAGAACTCGGCAACTGAGATGAAGAAAATAATTCCAAACTTTAAGATGAAAAAAAAAAATTTCTTTGTAGTTAATTTGGGGTGGGAATGGGGAGAGGTTGGGGGCAGGTTTATAATCCTACCTCATTTTTATGAATCTACCTATTTTTACTTAGTTGCAATAGTAGTATTTATTTACTTATTCATTTTACTTAAAATTGTTACGAGTTTTTTTTTTTTTTTTTTTTAATATTTTTTTTTCAACTTTTTTTATTTATTTTTGGGACAGAGAGAGACAGAGCATGAACGGGGGAGGGGCAGAGAGAGAGGGAGACACAGAATCGGAAACAGGCTCCAGGCTCTGAGCCATCAGCCCAGAGCCCGACGCGGGGCTCGAACTCCCGGACCGCGAGATCGTGACCTGGCTGAAGTCGGACGCTTAACCGACTGCGCCACCCAGGCGCCCCTGTTACGAGTTTTTTGAAGGTGTCCCCCAAACTTGCTATTTCTGTATTTATAGCAAATGACAAGTTTGGGCTGCTTTGCTGCTCTTTATAAATGCAAGTAATTTCTATTATTCTACGTCCTCGTATTACTTTTATAATTTTATAAAACTAAAGTGTAAAATAGAAATGTGCGTGAGAAGCCCGGGCATCCAGTGACCTCTGACCTGCAGCTGTCAGAATCCGATTCCTCTGCTTTGCAGAAGGAACCCTGTGACCAGTTCTCCTAATAGTGAGTTCTGGTGAAGCCAGCCTCGTGTTTTACAAAACTGTAGGGCTGACGGAACCCTGTTCGCTCCTGCTGCCCTTCGCCACTTGCTGGCCAAGATAGCGGACTCGGTCGGCTGTCACTCCAGTGAGCTTTGTTCCCTGAGTTGGGCCTGACGTGGTTCCTGATTTTTTTTCCTTCCCGTTTCAGGTTGCGGACATGTCAGAGTGTGTGGGCTCAGCGCTCATCCAGAAGGGCTTCAAGACTTCCCCGGATCAGTACATTGGCATCTTTTCTCAGAACAGACCTGAGGTATTGACCGTTAGATGCCAGTTGTGTGCGGTTTTGAGAGTCCTCACATGTAAGAGCCAACTGGAGTTCATACAGACCTTTGCTTGGGACCCAGTTTTGTGCTCTGATCTCTACTGAGCATATGTCTCTATGTTATTCCTTAGAAAGTTACACATATGAAAACCCAGGCTCGGGCCTCCTTGGCCTTCAGGTGGAAAAAATCTATATATCACTTTTTGATTGTTGGTTTTGTTTTTTCAAAAACCAGGTCCCAAACAAAACTAACAAGGAAGTTACTAGAACAGATAACTAACAAAGAATCCTTCTAGCCTCTAGGCCTACCTCTGTGATTAGAAAAATAGCATCAATAAATTATAGAGAAACTTGCATACGTTTTTGGCAGTAGCGGACCCCCCTCTTTGCTTTCTGAAAGGTGGGAGCTTTCCCTGTGATCAGGTTACAAAATTTAAAATACCGGGGGCAGCGGGAAAAGTACCTCACCGCGAGTCAGCCTCGGTGTAGACACACGGTCTGTCTGGCTGCCAAGGCCCCTGCGTGGTGCTTCTGTAAACCCTTGCATTAAGGTCAATTTAAATGAGAAGCTCTTTTGGAGCTGTTGTTCCAAATATGTATAATACGTGTATTATAGCGTTGGTGAACAAATGGCGTAACTTGGCTTGGAAAAATTCAAGCACTAGGCTCGAAGGAATTGAATTGGTTCTTGTGTCTAAAAGACATGTTGGCTCAATCGCTGTGCTATCGACTATTTGATAAATTAGGCTGGTTTCCTAGAGTTTTATGTACTGGTAAGGGATACACAGCATTTTCCACAGTTGGACTACGACTAGGCTTATGGAATTTCGTTTCTTTCATTGTAAGTGAAACCCATTCAAGTGAACACATCCCAGATGTTTGCGTTAGTGGCATTTTATGCTGAATCTATCACTAGGACCTTACTTCATAGGGTAAGCTCCTTCCTACATTTATGAACTAGTTTAATAAATGTGTATGGAGCACCTACTATGTGCCAGGCATCGCGAGGCACCAAAGCACAACAGTGATTTGGATCCTTCTCTTAAGGTACCGTGTGAGGGAAGACCGGCCCGTAGGGTGTTGCTTTGTCTGTAGCGTGGCAAGCGTGGACACGGGGGAAAGGGTTATGGGGAGCTCAGTCAAGGAGGACTTCCTGGAAGTGGCCTCCTAGTGGAGTCTTGAAGGATATGAGAGCAGGGAAGCTAAGGGAGTGTCCGGAACAACATGTTTGCATCAAGCAGCGTATCTGTGCTGGGGGTTGAGGGATTTCAATCTGGTAGAGCTTGGAGGGGCAGGGAAGACAGGAATACATGTGCCACATGGACCCTGCTGAGGAGCTTGGACCTGCCCTCCATGTTGGTAACTTGAAACTGATGCTAGGAAGGAAAAAGGAGCAAAACTTCCCCAGACCGAGTGAATGTAAGTGGGGTGTGCTGCCTTTCCACAGCAGCTGTGCCTTTATCTGCGCCGTGGCCGCGTGTTGGATTCTGCAGATTCGAGACCTGCAGCTGGAGATGAGGGGCACCAGCAAGGATTTTTAGCGAAAGGCTCATCTTGCCATGTTTGCCTTGTAGGCAGATCAGTTGCCACATGGCTGATGAGTTAGAGGCAAGGAGACCGGTCCCTGTACCACTTCTTCATCACTTTTCTGGGGAGATTTTGCCCAGAACATCTTTCCTGTTAGACAGGGGTGTCCCTCCTTCCCCAGTTCCCAGGTCTCACCACACACGGCCGCACAGCTGATCTTCTCACACCCCAGGGCCTCCATTTCACCGAGAAGCCCTCAGTGGCCGCGCATTACCTGGGGATGGGGCCAGGCCCCTCCACAGACCACCTGCGACCCTGCCTGCCGGGGCACCCTTGAGTGCTCACTGCCCTCCCCCCTGCTTTTGTTCACGCAGTCCCCGCTCCTGGAGTCTCCTTGCCTTTCTCTCCATCCGTCCAAACCGTGCTGCCCTTGCAGAGGGCGAGCTCAGTCACGTGCCCCGTGGAGGTGGGTCACTTCCGGCTCCCTCGTGTCTGAGCCGGTCACTATCTCGTACGGTTAATTATCTTCTCACATATTTGCCTCAATTCTTCCGGCCAACTGCACTGTCCTTCTAAGAAGGGGGCAGGTGTTTTGTTTGCATCGTGAATCCTCCATGGTGCCTGGCACATAGGAGTAGACACACAAATGGTGATTTTGCCCCATCCAGTGTTTCCACTTTGAATCTCTCTAGAGTGTTGTTCTCCTTGGAGTGGTTCCGTGATGACATCTCGTTTTCTTTCCCTGACCTTTACTGTTCATTTAGTGGGTGATCATTGAACTGGGATGCTTTGCTTACTCCATGGTGTCCGTTCCCCTCTATGATACGCTTGGAGCTGAAGCCATCACCTACATAGTCAACAAAGGTATGTCTGGGGTCTCCAGGTGGGCACTGGCCTAGTTATCAGTTAGATTTGATGACTTTACATTTGGTTATATTTGATTTGATAGGGATTTTATGTTTAAATACACATCTGTCTTTCTATTCAAAGACTGTAAGTCCTGAAAATAGCCTGGTGTTAGATATCATACAGTCAGGCTTTTAATATCTCGGAGCTCATTCTTCATTGTATCTCTTCATTCCCAGCCGAACTCTCTCTGGTTTTTGTTGACAAGCCAGAGAAGGCCAACACGCTATTAGAAGGTGTAGAAAATAAGTTAACGCCAGGCCTTAAAACCATAGTCGTCATGGACTCGTATGGCATCGATCTGTTAGAACGAGGCAAAAGGTGTGGCGTAGAAATCATCAGTCTGAAGGCAATGGAGGTGAGTCATCCTTCCCACTTCCCTGGTGGGCGCCCCTGAGGCCATTTCGGCTCACACGTGGTATCCAGTGCAATCATGCAATTCTAGCTCTGGTTGGGCATCGCAGCAACCCATAAAAGACATAGGGTGGAAATTGCTGCCTCATTACTGGAAGGAAGGGTTCTACATGCATGTCTCAGTGTGAATCCATCACATCTGATAAAAAGTACTCTCGTAAAACAAGTTGCAGGTGCTCACACATTTATTCTAGAGCACTGACCAGCCATGCCAATAAATGGTAGAAATGTGAATTTCTTTTTTTCTTCTTAATGTTTATTTATTTTTGAGAGAGAGAGAAAGAGAGTACAAGCGGAGGAGGGGCAGATAGAGGGGACAGAGGATTTAAAGCAGGCTCTGTGCTGACAGCAGTGAGCCCGATGTGGGGCTCAAACTCGTGAACTGCGAGATCCTGACCTGAGCCGAACTTGGATGCTCAACCAACTGAGCCACCCAAGTGCTCCAGAAATGTGAATTTCTGATTCGGCTGGAGATTTAAGTTTGTATGTTCTTTTTAGCCTTTAATGCCATTTACTTACTGATTTGTTTCTAAAATGGAGCCAGCTATAGAAACCTGCCTCATTATTCTTTTTCTCAAGTTGCTTTTGTAGCATCCTGGTGGATTTCCAGCATACATGTTTGATTTGGTTTATTTTTATATTAAATTTCTTGAGATTCACCTTAATCAGAACTTTAAGGGTAACCATTCTAGGAAAACAAATGTGGTGTATATTTAAATTGGTTGTTTGACATCACATGTAAAAAGCTGATTCTCCCAGTTGGATTTGGATTAGAGTTTAATCCAGAGAAGCTAGTAAGAGGAGGATCTTGTCAGGTACATATCACAGGAATTGGCTGTTCTCCTTCTGAAAATGTTATAAATATTTTCCTGGAACTGTTATAAATAGGGTTTGAAATTTTACTTATAGTTCTCCTTCTACAAGGAATTGGAGGCTATAAACAAGGATCTATATAATACCTTTCTGGAGGAACTTAGCGGTCATAGAGAAACTAATTTGTTCTAACAGAGCCTTCTGCCTCACATTTATACAGAGACGCACACAGTAGAATAGATGCTTAGTCCATAAGAATGGGTGTGCTGTACTGTTCAGTTGGGTTTTTAGCTAGCTTTTTACCTAGCATTTCTGCACATTTGTTAATTTCACTTGTGATCACAATAATGCCATTTACAATGTAATTTTTTTCCTCCATCTTTTCCCTAACCCCACCACACAAACGTGC
Organism: Lynx canadensis; assembly: GCF_007474595.2. Lineage (NCBI taxonomy): Eukaryota > Metazoa > Chordata > Mammalia > Carnivora > Felidae > Lynx > Lynx canadensis. The sequence continues at coordinate 15,389,934 of NC_044306.2, read as the reverse complement.
ACACACATGCACACACCCACAGGAATTTTTTGGTATTTTTTTATTTTTCTATGATGACATAATTTTAAGATTAAAAAATTTAGGTAAATGAAGATTGTAATGTAAAGTTAACATTAAAGATTTTATTTATAGGGGCGCCTGGGTGGCGCAGTCGGTTAAGCGTCCGACTTTAGCCAGGTCACGATCTCGCGGTCCGTGAGTTTGAGCCCCGCGTCGGGCTCTGGGCTGATGGCTCAGAGCCTGGAGCCTGTTTCCGATTCTGTGTCTCCCTCTCTCTCTGCCCCTCCCCCGTTCATGCTCTGTCTCTCTCTGTCCCAAAAATAAATAAATGTTGAAAAAAAAAAAATTTAAAGATTTTATTTATAAAAGACATTGTTTTCCACTTACCTGTGTCATATGATTCATACTTGGGTTTTAAAAATTTGTAAGCAAAAGATTAAGTAATTTTTAAGAAGGGAATTTAACATTGGCCTTCCAGTTGATCATATGATCAAGTTTATGTTGACATATGTTTTTATAGGATCAAAAAGAGAAATATTGGTATTTGGAGTTTTTGCTTTGGATATTTTATTATGAATATTTTCAGACATGCAAACAAGAACAGGTACAAAGTACCAAGAATTGTACAGTAGACTGCCATATGCCCACCAAACATCTGCAGCTAATGTTTTAATATATTTGCTTTATCACATATTCGTGCATTACTCTGTCCCTTTATTCATTCATTATCTTTTTTTAATGCATTTTCATTAAGTTGCAGAGTTTATTACCCCCAAATACTTCAGCATGTTATTCATTAACTAGAATTCAGTTTTCCTTCTGGGCGAGGTTTTTTGTTTTGTTTTGTTTGGGCATTTGGAGCCTGAAGATGGCAACTCATTTATTTTTATGGTTGCCGTACTCTTTTCTACATGATGTCATTATACAGGTTTGAGGCTGTGAACCTTCTTGGCATATAGGGCACTAATTTTGATCATGTGTGTTCCCAATAAAATAAAAGCCAAACTGCATGTAGCTGTGGCTGTATTTTACTTAATATCAATTTTTGAAGAATTAGAGATCTCAAGAAGTTATGTAAGAATTTTGAACAGATGAGTGGAGATTTGGGTCTGATAAAGATTACTTTAAAAAAAAAAGGAATTATTATTGCTTTAGCTCTTAGTTGACTTCTACTTGGACTTCACTGTTCCTGTTTTTAATCAGCAGTCTATTATATACATAATTTAAAATGTAATTAAGATTAAAAATGGTTTGGGGGTGCCTGGGTGGCTCAGTCAGTTAGGCATCTGGCTCTTGATTTCAGCTCAGGTCATGATCTCACTGTTAATTGGATCAAGCCCTGCATTGGGCTCTGCACTGACAGTGTAGAACCTGTTTGGGATTCTCACTCTCTTTCCCTCCCTCTCTGCCCCTCCCCTGCTTGTGTGCTATCTCTCTTTCTCTCTCTCAAAATAAGTAAACTTTTTTTAAATTTTTTTATTGTTTTATTATTTTTTAATTTTTATTTATTTTTTTAATTTACATCCAAGTTAGTTAGCATATAGTACAACCATTATTTCAGGAGTAGATTCCTTAATGCCCCGTACCCATTTAGCCCATACCTCCTCCCACAACCCCTCCAGTAACCCTCTCCTTATTACTCAGCTATTTAAGTCTCCTTATGTTTGTGTCCTTAAGTCTCTTATGTTTGTGTCCCCCTCCCTGTTTTTATATTATTTTTGCTTCCCTTCCCTTATGTTCATCTGTTTTGTGTCTTAAAGTCCTCATATGAGTGAAGTCATAAGATATTTGTCTTTCTCTGACTTAACTAATTTCACTTAGCATAATACCCTCTAGTTCCATCCACATAGTTGCAAAGGGCAAGATTTCACTCTTTTTGATTGCTGAGTAATACTCCATTGTGTGTGTGAGCATGCATGTGTGTGTGTGTATATATTTATATATACATATATATATAAATATATACGCACACACCACATCTTCTTTATCCATTCATCCATCGATGGACATTTGGGCTCTTTCCATAACTTTAGCTATTATTGATAGTGCTGCTATAAACATTGGGGTGCATGTGCCCCTTCAAAACAGCATACCCGTATCCCTTGGATAAATACCTAGTAGTGCAATTGCTGGGTCATAGGGTAGTTCTATTTTTAATTTTTTGAGGAACCTCCATACTGTTTTCCAGAGTGGCTGCACCAATTTGCATTCCCACCAGCAGTGCAAAAGAGGTCCTCTTTGTCCGCATCCTCACCAACATCTTTTGTTGCCTGAATTGTTAATGTTAGCCCTTCTGACAGGTGTGAGGGGGTATCTCATTGTGGTCTTGATTTGTATTTTCCTGATGATGAGTGATGTTAAGCATTTTTTCATGGGTCGGTTGGCCATGTGGATGTCTTCTTTGGAGAAGTGTCTATTCATGTTTTTTGCCCATTTCTTCACTGGATTATTTGTTTTTTGGGTGGTGAGTTTGATAAGTTCTCTATAGATTTTGGATACTAACCCTTTATCGGATATGTCGTTTGCAAATACCTTCTCCCATTCTGACCGTTACCTTTTAGTTTTGCTGATTGTTTCCTTCGCTATGCAGAAGCTTTTTATTTTAACAAGGTCCCAATAGTTCATTTTTGCTTTTGTTTCCCTTCCCTTGTCCGGAGACATGTTGAATAAGAAGCTGCTGTGGCCAGGGTCAAAGAGGTTTTTGCCTGCTTTCTCCTCTAGTATTTTGATGACTTCCTGTCTTACATTTAGGTCTTTCATCCATTTTGACTTTATTTTCGTATATGGAGTAAGAAAGTGGTCCAGGTTCATTTTTCTGCATGTTACTGTCCAGTTTTCCCAGCACCACTTGCTGAAGAGACTGTCTTTATTCCATTGGACATTCTTTCCTGCTTCGTCAAAGATTAGTTGGCCATATGTTTGTGGGCCCATTTCTGGGTTCTCTATTCTGTCCCATTGATCTGAGTGTCTGTTCTTGTGCCAGTACCATACTGTCTTGATGATTAGAGCTTTGTAGTACAGCTTAAAGTCCAAAATAAATAAACTTTTTTTAAAAAATGGTTTAAAAGTGTATGCTGGGCAGAAACTCACTGAGCCCTGAGCACACTGATCGAATTTCCATGTAATTCTAGCATGCTCACTCCATATGCTCATTCAAGCTATTCTGTTTTAATAGGAAAGGAATATAAATAGTTCATTAAAGAAATTAATAGCTAATTGAAGTGGCCACCAAGATACCTCCATGCAGTGAACTGAACAACATCACAATGGACCCCAGGTAGTGACTGGGAACCAGCTGCTGGGAGATGCATCCTCGGAAATGAACCTGCAGCTCTTTGTGTCCATCCAGCAGTGCTCTTCCGTCTTCTGTCATGGACACTTTTATTTTTTTTTAAGTTTGTTTATTTATTTTGAGAGAGAGAGAGAGAGAGAGAGAGAGAGAGAATGAATGGGAGAGGGGCAGAGAGAGAGGGAGAGAGAATCCCAAGCAGGCTCTGCACTGTTAGCGCAGAGCCCAACACAGGGCTGGAACCCACGAACCGTGAGATCGTGACCTGAGCTGAAACCAAGAGTCAGAGGCTCAACCAACTGAGCCACCCAGGCGCCCCGTGTCAAGGACCGTTTTATAATCTGAGGTTCCCAAATCTTTTATCCACTCCATGTGGGGAGTATAGATATTTGAGCCTGTAGCATTTCATCCTGCGGGGACTGCCGGTGATCCAGTCATCCAGAGCTGGGTGACCACACGTCGGTGCTGTGCTCTGGTCTCAGGAGGGCGCAGAGCGTCTGCAGTTCTTTGGTTATGACTGTGGTTTGCTTTTGGTCAAGAGCCAGCCATAAAAGGGTGTGGGAGTGCGGACAAGAAATCCATCATAAAAAACCTCTGATTCCTGTCTTTTGTTTTTTTTTTTAAAATTTTTTTTCAACGTTTATTTATTTTTGGGACAGAGAGAGACAGAGCATGAACGGGGGAGGAGCAGAGAGAGAGGGAGACACAGAATCGGAAACAGGCTCCAGGCTCTGAGCCATCAGCCCAGAGCCCGACGCGGGGCTCGAACTCACGGACCGCGAGATCGTGACCTGGCTGAAGTCGGACGCTTAACCGACTGCGCCACCCAGGCGCCCCTGATTCCTGTCTTTTGGATAAATCCTGTTTCAAGGGCTAGACCTGACACCATTTGTTTGGTTTTATATGAGAGAAGACAACTGGAAAATGGCTCCTTTTTAAAAAAATGTATTAATGTTTATTTGTTTTTGAGAGAGCGAGAGAGAGAACATGCATGAGGGGGGTAGGGGCAGAGAGAGAGGGAGACACAGAATCCAAAGCAGGCTCCAGGCTCTGAACTGTCAGCACAGAGCCCGACGCGGGGCTCAAACTCAAGAACCGTGAGATCATGACCTGAGTGGAAGTCAGATGCTTGAGCAACTGAGCCACTAAGATGCCCCTGGAAAGTGGCTTGTTAGAGCAATGCATAAATATGTCACTTCAGGTTAATTAAAGTGGTCAGTTTCTTTCATTTGAAATGGACATTGTCTTTGAGCCAGCTCTGAGTGAATCCCACAGTAGAGTCAAGTTGAAGTGACTTTATCGATGTCGCCTTATTTTTTACATTTTGAAAATGTTTCCATTTAAGATTTTTTTTTTTTCTCTTCTCCTTAAGGACCTGGGAAGAGCCAACAGACAGAGACCTAAGGTGAGTACACGATGTCAGCCCTGCTAAGCCCTGCTGATAACTAGTCTCCAAGACTGGTAGAAACCTTGGGGATCAATGTATGGCTTATAGTTTTCTTTCTGTTCTGACTTACACCACCCTTGGGTTTGTTTGTTTGTTTGTGTGTTTGTTTTTAATGTGCTCTAGCCGCCAGCACCTGAAGATCTTGCAGTGATTTGCTTCACCAGTGGAACTACAGGTAAGGTTTGAAATGCAGTTGCTTCTTTTTTTTTTTAATATGAAATTTATTGTCAAATTGGTTTCCATACAACACCCAGTGCTCCTCCCAAAAGGTGCCCTCCTCAATACCCATCACCCACCCTCCCCTCCTTTCCACCCCCCATCAGCCCTCAGTTCTCAGTTTTTAGGAGTCTCTTATGTTTTGGCTCCCTCCCTCTCTAACCTTTTTTTTTTTTCCTTCCCCTCCCCCATGGTCTTCTGTTAAGTTTCTCAGGATCCACATAAGAGTGAAAACATATGGTATCTTTCTCTGTATGACTTATTTCACTTAGCATAATACCCTCCAGTTCCATCCACGTTGCTACAAAAGGCCAAATTTCATTCTTTCTCGTTGCCAGGTAGTATTCTATTGTGTATATAAACCACAATTTCTTTATCCATTCATCAGTTGATGGACATTTAGGCTCTTTCCATAATTTGGCTATTGTTGAAAGTGCTGCTATAAACATTGGGGTACAAGTGCCCCTATGCATCAGCACTCCTGAGTGGCTAAAATGAACAAATCAGGAGACTGTAGATGCCGGTGAGGATGTGGAGAAACGGGAACCCTCTTGCACTGTTGGTGGGAATGCAAACTGGTGCAAACGCTCTGGAAAACAGTGTGGAGGTTCTTCAAAAAATTAAAAATAGACCTACCCTATGACCCAGCAGTAGCACTGCTAGGAATTTACCCAATGAAATGCAGTTGCTTCTAAGTGGTATCTGGAGGTGTGTATTCCCTGCCCCCTTTCTTGGGTGACCGACAGGTGATGTAGTTGAACTACAGATGGACTAAAAGCAGAGGAGACAGAAGTGTTGCGAGCGCAGTGTCCTTGTGGCCCTGTCAGACATTCCCAGAATCTGAGTGTGCCGTGTATTTCCTCAGACATTTATTGAAGGCGACAGTGGATCCGCCCATTTCTTGGGATAAACCAACATTTTATTTCCAGAAATAAAATTCCTGTTTTCTCCTCTTCCCACTACACACGCCCTCTAACACTCACCCATGTTAATAAAGGTTGTTTAAGACAATCTTTTCATGTAAAGGATTGCAGATTGTTTAGGGATTTAATGTCATTCAGCATTTGGCTTTCACAGTTGCACCGAACACTAGAGGCATTTGAGGCCCCAATTATACAGGGTTCTGGGCTTCCTTAATTCCTGTCATTTGGGGATGGCGTTTCTTTAACTTGGTTTCTGCTCATGTGTGTTCCTCAGGCTACCCCAAAGGAGCCCTGATCACTCATCAAAATATAGTGAGTGATTGTTCAGCTTTTGTGAAAATAACAGAGGTAAGTGTTGGGATATTGCCATCTTTCTTCACGCTCAGTGGTTGGCACTAGGCCTCAAGAATGAAAGTGTTTTATGGCAGAACCGCCATGTTTGGTCCCTGCTGTGTTTGGAGCACTGTTTGACGTGGGGATGAGGTCTGAGCTCTAATATGGTCTAAGATCACCTTCTCTCAGATAGTTTTCATTGTGGACCTAATCTCCAACTCCTGCTTGTGACCATTAAGCTGAATTGACAGACAAGTTATTATAACTTTTATGTAGTAACACTTCATGTGGGTACTGCCCTATAGAAATGTTTCCAGGAGAGGACCAAGAAGAAATGACTCTCTAGTGCTCCCATCCTGGGGTGGGGAACGTAATTTCTTTAAGCAGACAATGAAACGTTAAATGCTGCGGAAGGTTTTTGAATTACTGTCACTTATTACAGTTGATCTGACTTCTATTTTATGAGAAGATTAAAACCTTGACCTTCAGTTGGTTTCTTATTAAAGTTTGCCCTCCAAGTGTCCTAGTCTGCGGGGCCGCCATAGCAAAATAGCACAGGCTGAGTGACTTAAATGACAGACATTTATTTTCTCACAGTTCTAGAGGCTGGAAATCCATGATCAAGGTGTCAGTAAATTTGGTTTCTGGTGAGGGCTCTCTTCTGGCCTCCTCGCTGTGTCCTCACATGGCCTTTCCTCTTTGTGCACACAGAGAATGAGAGAGAGGTTTCTGGTGTTTCTTCCTCTGCTTCCAAGGGCACCAGCCCTATTAGATGAGCCCCCCAGTTTATGGTCTCATTTAACCTGAATTACCTCCCCAGGGGCTCTATCTCCAAATAGAGTCACACTGGGGGTTAGGGCTTTAACATAAATTTGGGGAGGGGGACACAATTCAGTCTGTAGCACCAAGGGTATATTTCAAACTTGCCTTTTAAAAAAAAGTACTTATCAAGCAATATCATGCCTTTCCCTCATCCCCGTGGCACATTTTACATGATTTGCTTTTGCGGTCTCTGGGAAGGTTGCGTAGGTCCTAATTTTTGTGCTGGGAGCCTGTGCTGAATGGTTTTGGGGAATGTGCATCTTTGGTGGCTGGAGAAGGTCTGTCTCTTACCTACACTCACACTTTCTTAGTTCCCAGTTCCTTTTTCGACATACAACTTTATAAACAGAATTCAATATTTAGTGCCTCATCCACCTGGAATTTTAATTTCCTAATTAGCCTTCAAAGAAAACTTAAAATAAGGTTAGTGGCTCATGGAGGCGAATGGCTACAAACTTTGTTTAAAATTAATTATACTATCGGGGGCACTCACAACTTTGTAAAACTTCTAATCTTAGTAACATACATTGGGGGGGGGGGGGCGGGTACCAAATCAGAAAATTGAAAAGTATAGAAATTACCGAGTCTGACTCCTCATTATGTAGCAGTTTCCTACCAAGATGTACTATTTGGGACGCAGATCACGCTTGAATAAAATTAAGCTAAGATTATGGCATGTTCAGCTTCCATCACCTGCTTCTGGAGCTGCTAAGTTTGCTGGTCACCACATTATCGTGAGGGACAGGCCAGCTTCAAGGAGGGAACGGGCACAGCCCAGAAATGGTTGCATAGACACCCGACAAGGCCTCCGTTTCTTAACTGGTGTGGCAACAGCTGCTGTAAGGCAGCCCCTGCTTTGGCCAGAATTTTGTACGTAAATAACATGAACATTCTTAGCCTTGAAACGGAAACCAGATGCCTTGCTCAATCCAGCTGCAACCTGTATCACAATCAGCATTTTATTGCAGATGGTGCCAGATCAGAGCTTGCAGCAAACAAATCAAGATTATTTTTCATGGGGTGAAGTAGGCCATTCAGGTGAAGACGTTAATCAAACTAAAATACTCAACATGCATTTATACTATAAAAGAGCTTGGAAATTCAATTTCTCTTCTCTCGTCCTTTCCCTTTTCAACACAATACACTATCTTATGTTGTAATAGATCTTCTGTTTCCACAACATAATATGTTACCTTGTGTTGGAACGGACCTTTTACTTCTTAAGGTGAAGTTGAGCTTACTGGGCTGTGGGGTATCATGTTAAAGCACATGATTCCTTAATATCCCAATCTGGACAAAGTCTGCCTTATTTTGATTAACGTCGTCACGAGTGGGTTTACTTCATCAGGAGTGAGCTCTACTCTAACTGTATAATTAAAGTGTTGATTTTCATTTAATCCTTTGGAGAGAAACAATTTCAGAATGTAAGCAAAAGCTGTTTCTCCTTGGTATTGAGGTATTATGTGCTCTGAAATTCAAATGGGGAATTGCTGGGAATCTTAATGCGTTTCTGCTTGCTGGTATCTGTTTGCAGAATACAGTTGATCCTTCCCCAGATGATACTTTGATCTCATTCTTGCCTCTTGCCCATATGTTTGAAAGAGTTGTAGAGGTAGGCCCCTTGTTTTACTTTTCTTGCTTGCTTGCTTGTTTTTGTTGTGCTAAGTTGTCCTGTTTTACAGAAGGTACTTGCCCTGAATGCCAGTGACACACACATTTCGTTTTTGCCACTCGCACACATGTATGAGCAGCTTCTGCTGGTAAGTCTTATGTGTAGACTGTCATCCCCACAGTTAATTCTTTGCTCAGCCCCGTTTTAGAAATGGTGCTGATTATTTTAAGGAGTATAAATTTGGGGGTGGGGGTCTGGATACTTGAACTGTATTTTTTTTTAAGTTTATTGATTTTTGAGAGAGAGAGAGAGAGAGAGAGAGAACAAGCAGGGGAGGGGCAGAGAGAGACAGGGAGACACAGAATCCGAAGCAGTCTCCAGGCTCCAGCTGTCTGCACAGAGCCTGACGCAGGACTCGAACTCATGAACCGTGGGATCATGACTTGAGCCAAAGTTGGACACTTAACTGACTGAGCTACCCTGGCACCCCGATATCTGAACTTTATTAATCATTCATTTTAAAATTAGAAGCTCAGACTTTCAAAGGATATGCACGTGGGCATGATTCCAGAAATTTAACTTTAAAAGTAGAATTTTTATGAACACCATCCTACAAAGCCTTGAGAGGCTTCTGCCTCTGTAAGAAGTCTCTATTTTTGATGGTGCTTGTTAATAGCGCACAAGTCGGCTTAAGACACACTTTTTTTCACCAGTATTCTCAGTGCCCTTGGGAAAGCAGGGTGATATACAGCTGACCTTTGCCCGGGCTCCCTGTGCACAACTGTGAGACTAGTTTAAAAACTGACCGAGAACCATCTCTTTTCCTTCGTGGACAATTTTGGATCGTATACTTCTAGGAAAAAAAACAATGGGTGCCATCCATTCATTTAACAAATATTTACTGAGCAGCAGCTGTGTGCCGGGCACCGTGCGAGGTGTCTGTGACAAAGAGGTGACTAATCCAGAGCTAGCGGCCCTCTGATTGGCTGCTGCCCTTAAGGGCACTCTTAGCCCTAAAGGATCAAGGGTCACGAGATCCTGTCTTCCATCTGTTACCTCTGCTACTGCACACCTCAGGAGATCTTGTGAGTTTCCAGAGTGATCTCAAGCGAGCTGATAATGGACCATGTATAACTAATGGCAGTTTTGGAAGGATGCCTGGGAGGTCGGGGCACACCTGAACAAAAGCCCCCTGCGCTTGAAAATTTCAACCGTGAACTGTGGTGTCCCTTTCCAGTGGTTTCTGCTTTCGGGCCTGAGACCATTTGTACTTCCGTGACATCATCTTTTGAATCTCTCTTTCTTTTTAAAATTTAAAATAGGCTGACTGTTTGTCAAGCACTTATGGCTTGCCAGTGCCATTTGCATCAGACAGGAACACATCCACACAATGGATCCTACAGCAGGCCACTCTGGTGTTTGATGGCCCAGGATGTCAATGGCGACATATCCAGTGGCTTTTCAGAAATTTTTAGTTAGATTCAGATTTTCAAAATGGGACTTTAAGAAGCCTGGCAAGTAGCCAAGTTTGCAACGTAGCTAGGTTTTTGTTTTGAGAATAAATTAGGCCTAAAGTTTCTAGAAGAGTAAAATACTTGGATCACATGACATTCACCACCCATTTATCATAAACCTAAAACAGCGGGAGCTCCATCATCGTCCCTAAAAACACCACTGCCTGATTCTTAACCAGCTCCTTTATCTTCAGGATGATCAAGAGAAGTACCGCATTTCCATGTTGTGCAATGACTGGGGAATGTAAGAACACTTTTTGAAAAGATACCCACGTGTAGAAACTTCAGGCTTTCTGGAAACTGGTCCAGAATGCTCAAGCTGAAGCCCTGGGTATCTGTGTGTATGTTGTGTAGCGCCTGTTGCGATGCTGATGTTATTTTCGTTTCCTGCCCTAGTGTGTAATGCTGTGTCATGGAGCTAAAATCGGATTTTTCCAAGGAGACATCAGGCTGCTTATGGACGACCTCAAGACACTTCAACCCACTATCTTTCCTGTGGTCCCCAGACTGCTGAACCGGATGTTTGACCGAGTAAGTTCTGAGCAGCAGAGAGGGGGGCCTCGAGTCCGAGACTTGGGTTTGAATCGGGCTCAGCCGGGTACCTTCTGTTCCCATGGTCTCAGGAAAGCGCAGTTTACCCATCGGTAAAACCAGAAATCATCTACCTCACAGAGCTGTTGGTTAGGACTCTGAGAAAAAAACAGGCCAACAGACTTTGTTAACTGAAAGGCCCAACACAGGTGTAAGTGGGAGGTCATCTTATTTGTACAGTAAACTCTTTTGAGCCTCTGTTCTGTCATCTGCACGATGAACTGTTCCCTCCGCCCCATGCTGTGTAGCTCATAAAATTGCTAATCGCATCACATGAGAACAATAACTATGAAACGACTCTATAAATGGTAATGTCCACGCACACATAAGATGACTTACTTAGCCACATAGAAAGAAACGACTGAGCCAAGCCAGGGATGGAGAGAATGCCAGCCTCTCCGTAGGGCGTCACTGTGGCACGGACCACACATCCTGGGCCAGACCAGCTTGTGGCATGAGCATTCTTCAAGATGAATTTGGACCGGGCAGTTTTCATGCTCTTTATTGGAAAGTAGGGCTTCTGTTATCTATGAGAACCTGCTTGGTTTTTTTAATGGTTCTTTAAAGAAACTTTTTAAAATACCTTGATTGAGATATGATTTACCGTCCGTATAATTCACCCATTTAAGTGTAAAATTCAAAGGTTTTTAGGACATTCACAGAGCTCTGCACCCATCACCAGAACCCATTTTTACTACCTTGAAAGGAAACGCTGTACCTGACCCATAGCTATCCCCTACCGCCTTCTACCCCCAGGCAAAATGAATCTACTTTTTGCATGTATAGATTTCCCTGTTCTGGACTTTCATATGAATGGAATCATGACATATCTGTTCTTTTGTGTCTGGCTTCTTTCACTTAGCGTATTTTCAAGGTTCATCCATGTTGTAACATGGGTCCGTACTTCATCCCTTTAAATGGTCAAGTAATATTCCACTGTATGGTTATAACACATTTTTTTTTTTTAAAGACACATTTATTCAGCGTCATGATCAGACTATTACATTTAGCAATCAACAGCATGGGTGCAAAAAAAAAAAAAATCTACATTAAAACCCTTTGTTGGAATGCTTTACACTTTCCACAGGACAGAAACTAAAATAACCTGTTATACAATTAGTCACAAATACAGTCCTCGAGTTTTTTGCCCATACACATGAGTATTGTCTAGAACATGTCTTCTTTGTAGCAGCTAGGTCCTGCCACCACTGTGCTTGGCTGAGTTCACAAATCTGTTGGAACCTGTAGCTTCCCTGTCACTTCTCTGGCTCTCCTCTCCTGCTAAGCTTTGTTTCCTGGCAGTAATTAAAACCTTCTGCCACTGCCATAGCTACTGCTGCTGCTGGGACCGCCATAGCCGCCTTGGTTTCGTGGTTTGGCAAAGTATTGGCCTCCACCACCATAGGGGCCAGAGCTTCTGCCTCCAAAATTTCCTCCTTTCATGGGTCCAAAATGTGAAGATTGATTGTTGTAATTGCCAAAATCATTATGGCTTCCACCACCTCCAAAGTTGCTTCCATCGTTACCAAATCCGTTATAGCCATCCCCACTCCCACCACCACCTCGACTGCCGCCAAAGCCACCTCGCCCACTGAAGTTTCCTCCACGGCCAAAGTTGTCATTCCCACCAAAACCACCTCCACGACCACCACCGAAGTTCCCAGGACCACTTCGACCTCTTTGGCTGGAGGAAGCACTAGCCATCTCTTGCTTAGATAAAGCTTTCCTTACTTCACAGTTGTGGCCGTTCACAGCACGGCATTTTTGAATGACAATCTTGTCTACAGAGTCAGGGTCGTCAAAGGTCACAAAAGCAAAGCCTCTCTTTTTGCCACTGCCTCGGTCAGTCATGATTTCAATCACTTCAATTTTCCCATACTGTTCAAAAGAATCTCTTAGATGATGTTTTTCAGTGTCTTCTTTAATGCCACCGACAAAAATCTTTTTCACAGTTAAGTGGGCACCAGGTCTTTGAGAATCTTCTCTCGAGACAGCCCTCTTTGGTTCCACAACTCTTCCGTCCACCTTGTGTGGCCTTGCATTCATGGCTGCATCCACCTCTTCCACAGTGGCATAGGTGACAAACCCCAAAGCCTCTGGAGCGCTTGGTGTTTGGATCTCTCATTACCACACAGTCCGTAAGCGTTCCCCATTGCTCAAAATGGCTCCTCAGACTCTCACCGGTTGTTTCAAAGCTCAAACCTCCAATGAAAAGCTTCCGCAGCTGTTAGGGCTCTTTGGGAGACTCTGACTTAGACATGACGGCGGGGGGAGGGGAGACTTTCACGATGCTTACTCGGCGGCGTCCACGGGCAGAAAGCTATAACACATTTTTTTTGACATAACAAGATCAGTCCTGTTATAATGGTTTGGCATTTTATTTTTTAAATTTATTTATTTAAATTAAAGTTAATTAACATTCAGTGTCATATTGGTTTCAAGAGCAGAACCCAGTGATTCATCACTTACATATAACACCCAATGCTCATCCCAACAAGTGCCCTCCTTACTGCCCATCACCCATCTAGCCCATCCGCCCCCACCCAACACCCTGCCAGCATGCCCAGGCTGTTCTCTGTATTTGAGTATCTTATGGTTTGCCTCCCTCTCTGTGTTCATCTTATTTTTCCTTCCTTCCCTTCTCCTATGTTCATCTGTTATGTTTCTTAAATTGAACAGATATAACACATTTTATTTATCTTTTCATGCATGGGTGGGCATTTGGGTTGTCGTCCCTCTTTGGCTATCATGCATAATGATGCTATGAACATTCATGTACAAGTTTCTGCATGGACACGTGCCTTCTTTTCTCTTGGGTACTTACATTGGAGCGGAATTGCCGGGTCACATGGTAACTCTGTGTTTAACTATTTGAGGAACTGCCAGTCTACTTTCCAAAGTGACCGAGCTGTATGACATTTCCCACCCCACCCCCAGCAACATAGGGGGGGAGGTTCCAGTTTCTCCGCACCTTTGCCGACACCTGTTGCTGTCTGACTTTCTGATTGTAGCCATCCTCGTCGTTTTGAAACCTTCTCTTTTCTTGACCCATCAGATTTTTGGGCAGGCAAACACCACCCTGAAGCGATGGCTCCTGGACTTTGCCTCCAAGAGAAAAGAATCAGAGCTTCGCAGTGGCATCATTAGAAACAACAGCCTGTGGGACAAACTGATCTTCCACAAGATACAGGTGACAGACTCAAAACTGTTGTTTGTCATGTAAACTAACTTTGGCTTCAGAGTTTCTATGAGGGCTCTTTTTTTAAAGCAAAGTATGAAGGTAAGAGAGAATGGCATGTTTTTATTAAGTCTGGCACATTTCTAAAAATTAAGGGCCAAGCCACTAAGTAAACCTCAGTATCCAGTATAAACCTGAGCAACGTGGTGAGATGGCAGGGAAGGAAAGGAATCAGGGTATTAGAGCTTTTCTAATTGTTTATTTTGCTTTGCTTTCTGAAACAGGTATGTTACTTTCAATGTCATTTTTTAGGCACAAGTGATAAAGAATGTGGAATGACGATATTATGTCCAAACAAATGCCAAAAAATGTGGTGTTTGCCCCCAGTCCACCACACTCTTGTGCTAATTCCTTAAAAATACATGCAAGTAGGGGCACCTGGGTGGCTCGGTCAGTTGGGCATCCGACTTCGGCTCATGTCATGATCTCACGGTCCGTGAGTTCAAGCCCCGTGTTGGGCTCTGTGCTGACAGCTCAGAGCCTGGAGCCTGCTAAGGACTCTGTGTCTCCCTCTGTCTCCCCCTCCCCCCACCCCCCCTGCTCAAGGTCTGTCTCTGTCTCTCTCAAAAATAAATAAACATTAAAAAAATAATATTTTTAATTGCAAGTAAAAAAACAAAACAAAACAATACCCACAAGTAGTGGTGTTGGGTTATTCTTCATACCCATTGAGAGTGAAGGGTGTCGCTTCGGCTCCAGCCAGGCATTCCTCCTTTGAACGCCTGTGAATTGCGTGTGCATGGGTGAGCTCTGTGTGGCTGTGGAGGAGGAGTGGTGGATTGGGGGTACTGGGTTCCCAAAAGGTGTCTTGGAGAAGGCCACCAACGTGCAGCCGTTTGACCCTCACTGTCTCCTCTCTCCTTGCCTTGTAAGTCGAGCCTGGGAGGAAAGGTCAGGCTGATGGTCACAGGAGCCGCGCCTGTGTCTGCCACCGTGCTGACGTTTCTGAGAGCAGCGCTCGGCTGTCAGGTGAGATGGGTGTCACTGCAGCCGATTGTCTCCGCCTTTTCCAAGCCCAGGAATCTCCTTTCCAAAAGTCATCCTTATAGTTCGGTGTCTTATTTTGGCTGGGAAGATCGTGTTATGCGTAGGTTGCTCGGAGAAAAGAGCGTGTATATCTTTAACACGAGGCGCGAGAAGATGCGTCTGTGGCCACCACGGACTGTGTGATTTTCTCTAGGGTCAAGCACAGTCCAGGAGACTCGCCTTTAATCAGGCCTGAGGTATAGAAATGGGTCACAAGCGATAAGCCCCACTTGCAAACCATGGAGAAAAACCTGCCTTAAAGGGGTTGGGGGAGGCAGGAGAGACTGGGTGACATATAAGACATGCGTGGGGCAGAGCCGAGAGCTCACAGAGCCAGGACATTCCCGAGTGGGTGGTGTGCAGTGTGACCTGTTGGGCCATGTCAGTGTCCCCCTGGCCTGTCTGCAGGAGGTTAAGTAGAAGAAGATGACCATGGACAGAGGCTGGTGTTTTGTGTTGGGGGTGAAGATGTTTGGGTGCCATAACAAAGCCGTAGCAGTAGCCTACAAATTTACCATATCCGGAAAACCTTGGTTTGCAGGCATAATTCGTTCCGGAAACATGTTTGTAATCTAAAGCACTCCTAAGTCAAAGCAAATCTCCAGAACCATTGGCTCAGCTGTGATCATGTGACGTTCGGCCTCACATACTGCTCCTATTGCAAGACATCGCTCGTTTATCAAGTTAAAACTCATTAGAAATGTTTGCTCGTCTTGTGGAACACTCGCGGAACAAATTACTTGCCATCCAAGGTTTTACTTGTACAACATTTAAAAAGATTTCACTATGGTCATGGTCAGCTGTTGCTCAGGAGTTACAAGAACTTAATGATTTGTGCACTTGCAGCATGGGTGTGACCGTTGCCTTTAATAACGTTTCATCTCTTGCTGGTCCAGTTTTACGAAGGCTACGGACAGACCGAATGCACTGCCGGGTGCTGCCTGACCATGCCTGGAGACTGGACAGCAGGTACGCATAGCGGGCCACTGCTTATTGGAAGCCTGTTATTCCAACCAGAATTACTGGAATTGGGTTCATCATTGGTTCATTAACCACCTTAAGTTCTGTGTCTCAAGTGATTAGGCCTTGGGGCAGCCTCATAAATCAGGGCGCCTGGTGGAGAACAGCCGCTGTGGCAGAGCAGGATGTGCTTTGAGGACCCAGCTGTAACACAGGGGGCAATGTACCTAGATTCTGAGGCTGACAGCTGAGACATGATGCCCTTTTTACCGGGTTCAGAATGTTGGGCCCAACACAGCCTACAAGGAATTGATTGGGGTCTAATTACATGCTGGTAAATTTGAATTGAATTTACACTGGGTGCCGTGCTAGGTGTCGAGACCGCAGAGCAAAAGAAACAAGTCCTTTCTCCAAAAAGGCGCAAGTAGAGGCAGATACGGAAGTCATCGATGGAGCAGCTGTCATGGGTGAGGTTGTGTGTTAGGTGCTTGAGATGTACATCATGTGCACTTCATCGCATCCCTGTGAAGCAGGCCCTGTGACCCCGGAGAGGAAGTGATTGTTGATTAAAAAGCGTGTAAATAACGTATAAGAATTTGCACAGCAGTAGGCTTCGCAGCCAGGATTCCAGCCCAGGTCTGACTGCAAAGTTTCTGTGCTCTCCTCTGTAGCACACAGGTAGTACAGAGTTCTCCACTCTGCAGACCCCGCTGATTTATTTGGCGTGTTAGAAATACGAGCGCGATCTAGTAACATGGATTCTAGTGTCTGGGACCCTAGTAGCACAATTCTGCTGGGACTCCCACCAACTGTCAGTGACCCTTTTTCATGGTTTAACTTAGGCAAAAATTATTAAAACATAGGAGGAATTCTTTGTGATGCTCTTAAAACCTGTCTCATTTCTGTTATTTGTTTGTTTGTTTGGGAAAAGACAACCCCAGTCTGAACCACGTTGGGCAGGAGAGTTGAGTTAGCTGTGAAAATAAGCACCATCATATCTTAATAAACTTAAATCTAAAACAAGTTCTCCCATACGTAAGGAAGTAAAGACAGTCTTGGTCAGAGCCAGGGGGTGTGGGAGAGAATAAACCAGGTTTGGCAAAGCTGCACATATTCTTTCTTTTCTTTTTTTTTTTTTTAGTAAATGTTTATTTGTTTTTGAGAGAGAGAGCGTGAGTGGGAGAGAAAGAGGGAGGCAGGGGATCCAAAGCAGACTCTGTACTGAGAGCACAGAGCCTGATGCAGGGCTTGAACTCACAAACCGTGAGATTATGACCTGGGCTGAAGTCAGACGGTTAACCAACCGAGCCCATCAGGCACCCCTGTGTTGTTTTCTTACAGAAAGCAGGGATGTTAAGTCTGTTGAGAGAGAGGCGGCAGGTGATAAGCAGAGGCCATCGGATCGTGGGAGCCTAGTGGAACTTTTAGAAAGCTTGCTTCCGGGTGTTTGTAGAAAACCCTTAAAACCAGCAGCCAAATTATTTCTACTCTGAAAAATAATTTGGAGCACCAAACTTGGGAGAGGTCCCTAAAAGACTTTTGAATACTTGTCTCTCTTTGAAGAATAAACACTCTATGTTCACTTCCTGTGGGGGGGGGGGGGGCAGGATATAATGGGAGAAAACAGAAGTTTACACCAGCTGTTATTATGAGCAGGAGCAGGCTTGTTTGCTATAAAAGTAATTCGGCTTCAGGGTATTAGTAGTCCTCCTGGGAATGATCATTCTTTTATTGAACATGCAGGCCACGTTGGTGCCCCAATGCCTTGTAATTTTGTAAAACTTGTTGATGTAGAAGAAATGAACTACCTGGCAGCCAAGGGCGAGGGCGAGGTAAGTGAACCCCCCTCCCCCGCCCCTCGTCATTCACCCTCATCGCCATTCCTCTGACGGCCGGCCGTGACCCCTGCACTGCCGTGACCTCGGCACTGTCATGTAAAGGCATTGAGCTTGATGTCATTGGTGCTCCGGGATCCAACAGGCTTCTTTCTGAAGGTTCCTGATGCGGGAGGGGTACCACTAACATCTCTTCTATCAGACACCAGAGGGACTTGGGCTTCAGAGCGTGCAAAGGCTCCAGTGCTTCAGGGTCTAGAGCACAGCTCTGGTGGGCTAATTGCCCTGGATACCTGTTAGCGAGCTACTGGCTAGCGGAAGGAAAGCCTAATGACTTCAAAGTGATTTCATCCCCCTTGGGGCTTTCCAGCAGCTGTGAGCAGGAACCTCAGGCAAGCATTAGCCCTACAACCTGACTGCAGCTGAGGTCGTTAAGACAAGGAAACAGGAGCATTGGAGGTACCCCCAAGATCCCAGCGTGGCTTTGGTAACTCCTGGGTTATAGAATTCAGGGCTTCTGGCTAAAGGTGGAGACACGTGCACACACACACACACACACACACACACACACGCACCCCAGCTTTCTCTGGACAGCCCCCAGTAAATGCTGTTAACAGATTATCTTTTCCCCCCACGCTTCCGTCAAGATGTAATCGACCTACAACACTGTATGTGCTGTATGTTTAAACGGCACAGTGGGGCATCTGGGTGGCTCAGTCGATTAAGCATCTGACTTCAGCCCGGGTCGTTATCTCACGGTCTGTGAGCGTTCATGGGTTCGAGCCCCTGGGTGCCTCGGTCAGTTAAGTGTCTGACTTCAGCTCAAGTCATGATCTTACGGTTTGTGAGGGTTTGTGGGTTCGAGCCCCGTGTTGGGCTCTCTGCTGATAGCTCAGACCCTAGAGCCTGCTTCAGATTCTGTATCTCCCTCTCTCTGCCCCTTCCTCACCCACGCTCTGTCTCTTTCTCTCCAAAATGAATAAACGTTAAAAACAATAGCTAACCAGCATGATGATTTGACATACATATATTGTGAAGTGAATTACCCACAATAAGTTTCATGAATATCCATCATCTCACATAGATATAAGAAAAAAAGAAAATTCTTTCCTTGTGATGAGAACTCTTAAGATCTCATTTTTTAACTTTTTTTTAAAGTTTACTTCTTTTTCGAGAGAGAGAGAGCAGGGGAGGGGCAGGGAGAGAGAGAGAGAAAAAGCCCAGCGTGGAGCCTGACATGGGGCTCAAACTCATGAACCATGAGATCATGACCTGAGTCAAAATCCTGAGTCAGATGCTTGACCAACTGAGCCACCCAGGTGCCCCTCATCTCTTAACATGTAAATATATCACATAATAGTGCCAACTGTAGTCACCACACCGCACATTCTGTCCCTGGTACTTCTCTTCTGACTAGAAGTTTGTACCTTTTCACCCCCTTCCTCTACTTTCTCCTCACCCCCCCTCCATGCTTTTCCTCTTCAGGTGTGTGTGAAAGGGCCAAATGTATTCAAAGGCTACCTGAAGGACCCAGCAAAAACGGCGGAAGTTCTGGATAAAGATGGCTGGTTACACACAGGGGACATTGGAAAGTGGTTACCAGTAAGCTCTCCCCTCCCCTGTTCCCAGAGACTGTTGTTTTCTGCCATAGGGAAGAAAATGTCCCATGGGTTGCAGGGGGCAGCCTCATTTTTCTCTTTTCCTGCCAAGGGGGTATGGTGTAGGCTCTTCCATTTCCTGAAGGGCACACGCTTACACTCTGAGCGTGCCCGGGTAGGATTTTCATCTTAACTATAACAGATAGGTTTGTTTTTGATGCTTGACATCAATTCTGGTAGCTGCTTCCCATTTGAAATCCAGAGAGACTCCGTACGGCCTTTTATATATCCGGACTGGACCTCGATGTTAAGGCCTTGGTTTAACAAGGTGTGGGGAGCACTGTGGTAGGCCTCCGGGAAGGTGTGGTGGGCAAGAATTTGTGAATATATGCGTTTGTTAGGTCTGCCATCTCATTACAAATAGGATAAGTGTTCCACGGATTAGGCCAGCTCCTTTGGATTTAGTCTTAAATTTATGTAGAGAAATCCCAGAGTCCACCATAAGAGGGAGAGTCATGTGCACGAAGCCACATCCATAGGTTTGGCCAATTTTGCTTGCTGTGGTACCAACCACTGCTTTTTCTAAGTGGTTAGTATGTTTAATTACAAGCACTGAAATGGCTAATATAATTTTCATGATTGTGTATTGGTCGATTCTTATAGATTTAAGGTGCACAATACTCCCCGAAATTTTTAGTGAAGTGGAAAATCCGCCCCTCATCCCGCCGAGCCAATTAATTCAGACTTCAGCATACCCCAGTTATTCAGAAATAAATTAAGTCCCTCTTTCCAAGTTCAAGAGGGATTACGTGTCAGTTCTAATTCTGGCTCTGGCGCTAATGAACACATTTCATAATCTCTCTGGACCTCAGTCTACTCCTTGTGAAAATGGCGCAGAACCAACATGGAATGAGAGAACCACAGAAACTCCCCAACAGCTGACTTTTGGAAGCATAAGAATGACCCTGGGATGGGGATGGGTTGAATGGGGTGAGGTTTGGGTTACCAGAGGCGGGCACTCCTGACAACTGGCCAGTCTAGCGCAGAGATTGTAGCCTCCCCACGGTTATCGTGTGGGCAGCTGACCGACGCTGCCCCGGGGGCCGGGAGCAGTCCCCTCCCCCGCCCACCCCGAAACAGTGACAAAGGAAGCAGGCGTTCGGCCTGTCTATGGCAAACATCCACTGAGCCCTCACTCTGTGCAGACAGAGTGCTCTGGGAGGATACGTCCCTGTCTGTACTCTCAAGGAGCAGGACTCATTCTTGGGGGGGAGCCAGATAGGTAGCAAGCCACTAGGGACGAAGTGAAAGCATGAGCTCTGGGGTCCCTTCTCTCTCTCTCTCTCTCTCTCTCTCTCTCTCTCTCTCTCTCTCTCTTTCTCTCTCTCTTTCTACTTGACTCACTGGCCTTGGGCAAGTCACTTAGTCTCTCCAAGCCTGAGTTTGCCTCTCAGATGGGCTGATAGCTCGCCTCTGTGCCATGTTACCAGGATTAAATGATGCCCTGTGCAAAGTGCCCTGAACTGTGTGTGACTGACACGGGGCGGGCAGGGGCAGGGGGCACCAGCCACGGACCCACTGCCAGCCCCTCCCTCCCCTCTAATAAACAGAATGGTACCTTGAAGATTATCGACAGGAAAAAGCACATATTTAAACTGGCGCAAGGAGAGTACATAGCACCGGAGAAGATTGAGAACATCTACGTGCGAAGCGAACCTGTCGCTCAGGTGTTTGTGTACGGAGAGAGCTTGCAGGTATGGGCCCTCTGCCCTGGGAGCCATGTCACGGGGGCACGGCCAGGCCTCGCGCTCCGGAGCTTTTCGGTGCCACGGGGAGTTGGCGATGGGTATTGAATTGACTTTCATGTGCGACATGCCAAGTACTACTGGGTTTTGCTGCCTGGCATTTCTTATCCAGAAGAGTTTTTCTCTTTAAATTGCATATTTTTATTTTACCTGGCTCGAGTGGCCTGGTGTACCAAGGGGAGTTGGATAAAGATGTTAGGGAGTGAGGAGGGCACCTGTTGGGAGGAGTGCTGGGTGTTGTATGGAAACCAATTTGACAATAAATTTCATACTAAAAAAAAAAGTTATGAGGGAGTGGGTACAATACACTTCTGATTTAATTATGAAAGGAAATATTGATACGTTGATTATGAGAAAGTTTAGGATTTTCAAACATGTTAAATGCAACGTAGCTATGCTGTGCCTCCTGAACTGTTTTTGAGCAGTGGTGGTTCTGAACTGGTATATATACATAAAGTTGAAAACCAAGGTCAACGCTGTAGGGGCACGTCTCTTTGCAAACTGTGGGGCGGATGATGGCAAGGAAGAGAAAGGGGTCTGGTTTCCTGAAAGTTCATCTTTTTTTCAAATCTTGAGACTTTTGAATACTTTTAAAAGAATATTTTCTTTTTTTTTTTTTTTTAATTTTTTTTTTCAACGTTTATTTATTTTTGGGACAGAGAGAGACAGAGCATGAACGGGGGAGGGGCAGAGAGAGAGGGAGACACAGAATCGGAAGCAGGCTCCAGGCTCTGAGCCATCAGCCCAGAGCCCGACGCGGGGCTCGAACTCATGGACCGCGAGATCGTGACCTGGCTGAAGTCGGACGCTTAACCGACTGCGCCACCCAGGCGCCCCTAAAAGAATATTTTCTTATCTTGTAAGGAATACACCTATTTTTCTTTGAGTGTGTACTGGGTTTTTTTTGACCTGGTACCTTACCATGCCTTTGATTTTTAGTTTTATTGTTACTAAATTGTAAAAAAGAAAAAGGCGTTAGAGATTTAAAAAAAATTTTTTTTAATGTTTTATGTTTGAGAGAGAGAGAGAGCACAAGTGGGGGAGAGACAGAGAGAGGGAGATGCAGAATTGGAAGCAGGTTCCAGGCTCCGA
This sequence comes from Lynx canadensis, assembly GCF_007474595.2. Taxonomy (NCBI): domain Eukaryota; kingdom Metazoa; phylum Chordata; class Mammalia; order Carnivora; family Felidae; genus Lynx; species Lynx canadensis. Next base: position 15,367,633 of record NC_044306.2, on the reverse strand, counting down.
GCTGTCAGTCCAGAGCCAAACGCGGGGCTCGAACCCATGAACCGCAAGATCGTGACCTGAGCTGCAGTTGGCTGCTTAACTGACTGTGCCACCCAGGCGCCCCGCCCACCCCTTTTTTTTAATGTTTTGATTATTTTTGACAGAGAGAGACAGAGTGCGAGTGGGGGGGGGGGGGACCAGAGAGAGGGAGACAGAATCAGAAAGATTTAAAGAAAATGAATCTGTATAAATTTTCTTTTTTAGAGCAGTTATTTGATGATATCTATTGCCCCACTTGCTTATTTGATGCAGTTTTATTAAGATCTGTATATATATAATATGCAAAAGTAAATACAAATTAGGGTTTTGTCAGATTTTGATGCCCAGTGGCCCTTTTAAAACATTTAATCGGAAAATTCCTGATGCTGGGTGTAGTTTACAGCTGGGAGTTCTTAACCTGGGCTCTATCGACCCCTGGGGCTGGAATATGTTCTGAAGAGAGCGTCCGTGACCTCTGTCAGATTCCCCCGGGGTCCGTGGTACAAGATGACAAAGAAGCACTATCTCAGAGTATCTGCATCAAGCCGTGTCCTAACTCACTCGTCTGTGTTAAAGGCATTTCTCATCGCAATCGTGGTACCGGATGCTGAGACGTTATGTCCCTGGGCCCAAAAGAGAGGATTTGCAGGCTCCTTTGAGGAACTTTGCAGGAACAAGGTAAGGCTCCGAAGCGTGTGGTCCACCTTCCGGACCTTCGCCTGGCGCCGGGCCTGCCTCCAGGGACCTCCAGCACAGCAAGCGTGTTGTTTTCTTGCCTTACTAGGATGTCAGAAGAGCCGTCCTAGAAGACATGGTGAGGCTCGGGAAGGACTCTGGCCTGAAACCATTTGAACAGGTAAGACTTTCATCGCGGCGCACGAACCCCTGCAAAACAGGTTTCCGACTTGAGGATTTCGTGTGAGTAGGTGTGGAGCACGAGGTGACCTAAAGAAAGCCACGGGGAATGAATGATGGAGCGGCTCGGCAGCGGGAGGGGGTTTCTGTAACCAAGGAGTAGGCATTCTCCTTTCCTGGAGGTCGGGATCCAGGCCCGGATTCTGTCGTGGGCATAGCCCCTACGCCGTGTGGACAGAGCCGGCTGGCCTGAGTCGGAGGGACTGGACCGGCCACAGGGCCTCCGTCCCTTCAGGTCTACGGGCTTTTTAGATTCAAGTTGTGTCTGCCCTCGTTTTTGCTTCAATCACCTCATTTATTTGCAGGTCAAAGGCATTACTCTCCACCCCGAATTATTTTCTGTCGACAATGGCCTCCTGACCCCAACAATGAAGGCTAAACGGCCAGAGCTTCGGAACTATTTCAGGTCACAGATAGATGAACTTTATTCCACCATCAAAGTTTAACGTGAGAAAGAAACCACACACCTCCAACGTCTCCTACTGATGGCCTTCACGTTGGTAATTTTGACTAGAGCACGCGTAGGAAAGGGAGCGTCCGTGTTTGACTTGTGCATTCGGGGTTCTTGTCATAGGAATATTAGAGGACGTGGAACACTGCCTTACAGTCCCCTCATGTTGCAGACCATGCTTATGGTGATACACAATTTCCAAAATGAGCCTTAAAATTGTAAAGGGGGAACTATAAATGTGCTAAGTTATTTATGACTTCCTCAGTTTAAAAAAAAAAAAAAGGCGGGTGAAAACTTCTGTCTCCCTGTTTTTCTAACCAAGGGATTAGGATTTTGCTGCAAATTCTGCATTTGTCTGCTGCTCTCGAGTACAGTGCCCTGGAGGGAACCTGTCCCTTAAAAACAAGAACTGTCCCAGCTGGAGAACATCACAAGTGGACCAGAGATTCTTTTTTAATCCCTGCCTCCTTCCCTTCACCGCCTCACACGCACTCTGACGACCCCTCTGATCCCAGGGTATGGAGCGCGCACGCTTCCCCGCTGTCCCTGTTGTCCCGTAGGAGCAGAAGTTTCCCGGAGAAGGACAGAACAGACTCAACTGAAAAGAGCACAGATTACGGAGTCTCCGATGAATTGCTGCTCACCTGAGCAAATGAATGGATTCTGGCATCCATGGGGCAGAATGCGCTCAGACCCTCTTCTCTTCGCCCGCTTCCCTCCCTCCATCCTTTCCCAGGGGTTATTAAAAAATCTGCCTTAGACTCTGCAGTGAAGAGAAGCATTTCAAGAAGGAAATAAAATCACCTGGGTCAACCATGCTCAACTGTGACGCCTGTGTAACTGCTCACTTTATCTTCACCGAACCAGTCACTATTTGTGATGGCCGATGGAGTTTTAATGTGGTTTTCATATCAGAAGATTACGTTGTGATTAACGGGCTCCCCCCTGCCCCCAGTAAACTCTCAGGCAAGGCATGTCTGTCAAAATATTAAGGGAATAGATCTACTTGGGTACTTATTGAAATGGACAGTAATAAACACTCTTACAATGCTACCTGATTTTTATGAAATGTATTTGCCAAGCCAAAATTCTAGGATGTAGAAATCTGGAAAATTCATTTCCTGGGATTAACTTCTCAAGGGATTTTTTTTTTTTTTCTAAGTTAATTTGGGAAATTAGCTGCATTTCACTTTACTGCAAGTCTTTGCCACGTGTGACTGAATCAAGTTGTCATTTCGATACCGAAAGCAGTTGGTTTTGGATTTGTGAGCGTCCATGTATTATACAAGCACAACAGGGTTTGCACTAAAGAATTGTCATTGTAGTAACACTATTTGGTAGCCTAACTTCGTACGTGTATTCTTAATTGCACACAAAGTCAATAATTTGTCACCTTGGGGTTTTGAATGTTTGCTTTAAGTGTTGGCTATTTCTATGTTTTATAAACCAAAACAGAATTTCCAAAAACAATGAAGGAAACCAAAATAAATATTTCTGCATTTCAAGTGGGTGAAAGCCTCTCTTTTCGTGTCAGGGGTAATATTCGGGATAGCCTTGCATGTGCACAAGGGATCCGGAAGGGCCCTTCGCCTCAGCCCCGCCCTCCCGTGTCTTCGCCGACGCTTACAGGGGCCAACCGGGGCCCCTGGCTGGGCTCTCTGGCGACAGCCCTGTTGGGTGGTGAAGAAAACCATGGTGTGAGCAATACAGATATTCTTGGAAATGCAAATTCTTTGCTGGGCAGTCGAGTTTCAGGAGGCACTGGCTGTAGTTGGGTTTGATACTGTGTGTTTTAGTAATTCTCTTACGAAGCACTGTTTTAGATGTCTCGCTTACGTTTTCTCTTCCTTTTCCTCTGGTTCCACGCTGTGCTCTCGTTGTAAAGATTTCCTCTTCAGGTGCTCTGTAGTCCGCCCCCGGCTCCTTATGGAGTCTGTGACGTTGAAATCCGCCTCCTGCCCTCGCTCCCTCCCTTAAATCTCATGTTTGGTGTGGAGATGTTTGGTTTCTCCCTCTAAAGCTCAAGCCCTCTGCGCGTATCTCTTGAAAGCCTCCAAACACGTTGTGCCTTTTGGTTGAGTTATTAAATTCCTTATCTTGTCTTCCCTCATCTTTCTCTTCTTCCCCTGAGTTGAGGAAATGTGAGTTTCTTCACACTAGGACATGACCTCCTTTTCCCTCCCTTCGTGCCCAACGTGGCTTGCACACCAGTAGGAGTTCATTAAATAAATCCCATTTAAATAGGGGATTCCCATGTAAATATGAACAAATACTTGGAATTTTGAATAAAACTTCTCTTATAATGAAGCTGATGTACATGTTGGGTTTATCCTTTTTTTAAAAAATTGTATCCTATACATAAATGCATCATCTTAATCGTTAAAAATATTTGTGTAATGTTTATTTCTGAGAGAGTCAGAGTGCAAGAGGGGGAGGGGCAGAGAGAGAGGGAGACACAGAATCTGAAGAGGCTCCAGGCTCTGAGCTGTCAGCACAGAGCCCGACGCGGGGCTCAAACTCACAAACCGTGAGATCATGACCTGGGCCAAAGTCGGATGCTTAACTGACTGGAACTACCCAGGCGCCCCCAGTTAATTTTTTTTTTAATGTTTTATTTATTTATTTTGAGAGTCCTAAGCAGGCTCCGCACTGTCATCACATAGCCCAACATGGGCTCGATCCCATGAACCGTGAGATCCTGACCTGAGCCGAAGTCAGACGCTTAACCAACGGAGCCACCCAGGCGCCCCTCATCTTAGTCATTTTCAAGCCTACAGTTCAGAGACATCAGGTGCGTTCACATTGTTGTGCGGCCATCAGCGCCATCCGTCCACAGAACTCTTTCATCCTGCAAAAGCGAAACTCTACTCATTAAACACTAGCTCCCGTCCCCTCCTCTCCCCAGCCTCCGACCACCAATCTACTGGCTGTCGCTATGAATTTGACCCTAGGTAAATCCTACGGTGTAGCTGTCCTTTGGGACTGGTTTTTCCACTGTTCGCAATATCCTCAAGGTCGTACCATGTGTCAGGATTTCCTTCCTTTCTAAGGCTGAGGAATACCCCATTGTGTGCACAGACCACGTTTTCTTTATCCGTTCGTTTGTTGACGGATATTTGAGTTGCTCGTACCTTTTAGCTATTGAGAATAACGTTGCTGGGAGCGTGGTTTAGTCCCTGCTTTCGATTCTGGTGGGTATTTACCTAGAAGTGCCATCGCTGGATTATAGGGTAGTTCTGTGCTTAAGTTTTGAGGAATTACCATACTGTTTTCCCCAGCGGCTGCACTGACCGTCTCACTGGCAATGTACAGAGATTCCAGTTTCTCCGCATCCTGTCTGTAAACATCCTCTCTTGTTGGTTTCTGTGTTTTTCACAGTGCGCATCCTAGTGGGTGTGAAGAGCTATCTCATCATGGTTTCGCTGTGCATTTCTGTGATGATTAATCAGGGTGAGCACCCCTTCCTGTGCTTATTGGTTGTTCGTCCATCTTCTTTGGAGAAATGCCTCTTCACATCCTTTGACCTTTTTTTCTTCTTTTTTTTACAAGTTGGGTTGTTTGTGTGTTTTATTGAGCTCTGGGAGTTCTAACACTGCCTTTCGATTCTTAACTTTCATGGTGCTCTGTTGGGGGTCCGTGCCTGTTCAACGGCAGTAGATATCCAGTGGCACTCCATCCCACAAATCAAAACTAGACCTCGAAAGCCCTGTGGTCTGTGTCTCAAACCCAGCCAGAAGAGAAGAGAGGGGCTTGACTTGGAATGGTGCCCCTCTCTTCTCTTCTGGCTGGGTTTGAGATACAGACCACAGGGCTTTCGAGGTCTAGTCTTCCGTCTTTTCTTCCGTCCAGATGCCCTGGGGGTTAAGCTTCTTTCAAGAACAGCCAAAGGGGCGCCAAGGTGATTCAGTCGGTTGAGCGTCCAGCTCTTGATCCCATCGCAGGTCATGATCCCAGCCGGGGTTGTGGGATCGAGCCCTGTGTTGGTCTCCATGCTGAGCGTGGAGACTGCTTAAGATTCTCTCTCTCTCTCTCTCTCTCTCTCTCTCTCTCTCTCTCCCTCCCTCCCTCCTTCCCTCTCTGTCTCTCTCTCCCTCCCACCCTCTATTCCTTTCCCCTGTGCATGCTTTCTCTGAAACAAAAGAACACAACAGCTAGAGAGCAGGAGTCTCCCCCATAGAGCCCGAGCCCTAGCCCTAGCGAGGAGGTGTGAGTGGGGCAGAAATGCTAAACCACTTAGCGCTTTAGTGGCTGTGCCCTCCCGGCTCCTCCTGCCCCTCCCTGCAGGCCCCAGCTGTGACCCACCCTCACTCTAGATCTAAACTCAGAAAAGCAGTTTGTTTTTAAGTATATTTGGCACTTGGTAAATATTTTTGCCCCACTCCCACATTTCAGATTACTTGGAATAATAATAACTAAAATGCTTTGGACGTCGCCCCGTGCCAGGCACGATTCTTGGCATTTTTACACAGATGACCCACTTTACATTACAACCCCTGGAGCCAAATGCTACCGTTGTCCCCAGTTTACAACGAGGAAATCTAAGCACACAGATAATGTGATCAGTGTCCCATGCCCAGATGGCATGGACTCCGTCTGGCTCCGGACCCAAGCTTTCAACCCCACGCCATGGATGTTTCTTCTTGTCTTAGACCGTGAACTTCCTGACGAGACTTGCCGGCGGAGTTATTCTTCGGTGCCAGTAGTTGTGCCTCGAAGCTTCGGTACAGATGGTTTCGATTCCTGCCCTGTGATTGTTCTTTGTCCTGGCAAGAGCTAACACCACCTCCCAGAGTTTTGTTCTGGTTTTATGGCTTCTCAGAAATTAGAGTTGCTCTCTGTGATGTTGGTAACCCCAAATCCACCAAGGACTAAAAGTTTCCTAGAGCCAGCCGCTCCGTTTGAGGAAGAAGATACGTGGAAAGCTGGGTCACAGGCCAAGGGTAGGTTCATGAGGTCCCTCAGAAGTTCTAGAAACCCTCCTCAGTAACAGCTGCAGGGGCTGTGGATTTGGTACGGCCAGTGTGCCCGCCAGTGTGCATTCCTTACTGACGTCCCCGTTCAGTCCTCACAAACCCCTGTTAGGCAGGGGGTGAGTCCACAGTTATGTGTTTACCCTCAGCCAAGTGCCAGGCCCAGTTCTGTGCCGTGGGGACACAGCAGTGAGCTCAGCAGACAGGATCCTCGCCCTGACGAGGCTCCCTGTGTAACAGAGATGGACGGACACACAGGAAACAAAAAAGCAAACACAAGAATTCAGATTGTGATGGTGCTCTGAAGAAAACAATTGCTAGAGGATTGGGGAGGGGACCACAGGCCTGTTTTAAGTGTTGCGGTCAGACGAGGTCCCTTTGAGGAGGTGACTATGGGGGATGATCGGAAGAAGGAGGAGGGGAACCAGCCTTGCAAGGTTTGGGGAAGGAGGTCAAAAAGCAGAAACCGTGAGTGCAAAGGTCCTGAGGTGAGAAAGAGCCCGATGCATCCCAGGGCCCGAAAGAAAGTGAGTAAGGCTAGAGCATCATAAGCAAGGGAAAGTGTAGTACTGGGGAAAAGTTAGAGATGAAGGAGGGCCAAGTTAGCAGGCCTCGCGGCCCAGGAAGGAATCTGGATTTTACCCTGGGTTCAGGAGGAAACCAAAGAGGTGTCTGAGGCAAGGAGTTCCCCTCCCTAAGTTCCCCTTCTCAAAGACCACTCCTGGAGACCGTGTGAGGACAGCATAGGGCATGGTGGCTTGAACCAGGTTGGTGGCAGCCGAGACAGAGGAGGAAAGCCGGGGGGGGGGGGGGGGGGGGGGGGGGGGGGACTGCGCTTGGGGAACCGGGGGAGCGGAGGGTTCAGGATGTGAGCGCAGGGGGGTGGACGTGCACCCGCCCTCACCGAGCTGGGAAGACTCGCATCGGTTTTGGGGGGAGGGAGTCAGGGGTCGAATTTGGACCGTTTGTATTGGAGGTGGCTGCCCGACCAGCAGGTGAAGACAGGAGTGTGCGGCCCAGAAGACAGTGAGGCGGGAGATAACACACTGGCAAGCCAACAGCGCACAGAAGGTGAAAGAGACTCGGCCGGGGACCCCTGGGGGACCAGAAAACCTGGATGGGAACCAGAGGAGGTCTAAGACAGAACCGGCCTCGCCTATTTGAAAGGGAATTAAGGAGCCAGCAATGGGGACTGAGAATGGCCTACCGTGGAAGAAGGTGGGAAACCAAAGATGGGGTGTCCCAGAAGCCAAGAGAGAAAAGGTTCGTGGAGGAAGGGGATCAGTTATGTCATATGCTATCAAAAGGTAGGGGACAGAGGAACGTCTGCTGATTCCACAGTGGAGGCCACCGTGGACGTAAGTGTTCCAGCAGGGCAGAAAGGGCAGAAGCCGGGGGGGTGGGGGGCGGGCGGTGGGGACAGGGGCTCCGGGGAAGTCAGGGAGATTAACTACTCCTGAGTTTTCCGACTGCAAGACCTCTCTGCCTCGGTCAACTTTTTTGCTGTCCCTCCCCCTCCCTGGTGTGATGCCCATCACTGTGTCAGACAAGTCTCCTTCATTAGACAGTCCTCAGGTACAGCTAATCTCTCCATTGTAAATGGAGAGTTGGCAGCTTAGTTCATGTCACAAGGTGGAGGCGGGTAGATGCCATCGACTCTGGAATTTTCGTCCACGTTTCCAGTGATCTTTTCCTTTCTTGGCAGCAGAAGCAGGAGAGAAGTCTGCCAGTCTGTCGCAATTGCCAGGCAGGGCAGGAGGACAGAGGGCAGAAGGCCTTAGGGCTGTAGACTGAGCGTCCCTCCCATCCCTCCACCTCCAGCCCCCTCTGCATGTTTCACGGAAGTGGCCGTTCCTCTGTCCTCGGCCGGAGCAGCCTCAGGGCCCAGAGCCGAGAAAGTGCAGCCCCTGTTACCACGTGAGTCTGCAGATGTGAGGTCCCCGAGGGCAGCCCTTTCTCCACGGGGTCCTGGAGGAGATGCCCAAAGCTGAACTCCCTCCTTCGCTCAGTCACGGGGAAATCGACCCACCTTACCCTTTAGCCATTATTTGGCATTAAAAAAAAAAAAAAAAATCCACATTTTTCCTTTTTGACTTTTAACTTCTCACTGTCGGCCTGCTGAAATGGTAGGCGTCTTGCTGGCTCACTTCTGCTTCTCGGCACTGTTCTTAAGGTACAGAGATGTTCTGTTCTTGGCCAGACGAAGGGTTTTGTTTTTGGGTAAATACAAGTTCTTAGCCACTCACTTTTGTTGAGATTTTTCGTGGGGGCGGGGGGAGGGGAATGTCAGCGTTCCCTAAGAGAAATCGTCCTTGCTAAATACTGAAGCTGCTGGATTTTCCCCCAAGAGCTCTGGGCAGGCTCCCTGCTTTGCATGTGGCCAAAGTCGGAGGGTAAGTCCTGAGAGCAGCAGCGGGGCCCTGCCACAGGGGCACCTAAGCCCCAGGCACGGTCCGGGACACGTGTGAAGTGTGTGTGAAACCGGTTTGCTCACATTCTGCGTTGGGCAACATCTGCAGCCTGTGCACACACAGAGGGACTCTCCCTTAAGAGTCTTGTGCTTTCCCACACCCTCTGATAACGCCTTCCCCACCCTGCTGCACTCCCGCCAGCTCCCCCGGCACCCCTCCCCCTCCCCCGCCCCCGCCCCCGCCCACCCCGCCAGGTGGTGCACCCAGGAGGGATTCCAGGGCCGCCACTGTCTTGCTGAGGCTCTCTCCTATCATCTGTTGGATGTGTCCACTCCCCCTCTCCTGCTGCCCAGAGTGGCAGCTGTCTTCCACTGGGACCACTGCACCGGCCTCTTCGCTGGCCTCCTGCCTCCTTGTCTCTGTGTTGGTCTCTACTGACTCACCCTGTTTTCCTCTGCTTTGCGGCAAGGATGATTTTTCTAACTCGTAAGTCTTATCGTGTGATTGTCCTGTTTAAACCTTCAGAAAGTTCCTGTTGCTCCCAAGTCTGAACTGCTTGAAAGACTTAGAGGAGGCCTTCTCAGACTTTACTGTGCCTCAGATGCCCTAGGGATCTTAAAATGCAGATGCAGATTCAACACGTTGGGCGCTGGGCCTAAAATTGTGCGTTTCGAATAGGCTCCCCAGGGGATGCCAGCGCTGCTGGTCTGTGCAGGACATTTTGAGGAGCAAGGAACTGGAGGACCCCTGCTGATGTCCCTAGCCTCGTCTTCTGCTCCCTCCCCAACTCTGCTCCAGCCACGCTGAACTTGTGCTAGCTTCCAGAATACGTCACATGCTCGCTCACCACTGGGCCTTTGCACATGCTCTGTCTCCCTAGAGCACGCTTACCCTGGCCTAGCTGGCTCCTGCTCCTATTCCAGGTAAACCGTAGATCCCACTTCCTCTGGGAAGCCTTCTCCCATTCTCCAAGCCTAGGAAATAAAGAGCCTGGCATGTTTGCGGCCTGGCAATGGTGTGAGGTGGAGAGGGAGGGTGGTTGGTAGTGATTTTCTTTATGCTAAGTGACAAGGTTAAAGGGGTGAGCAGGCTGGCCTGTGAGAACAGGGTGGCAGCCAGAGGGTAGGGGTAGCTGTTTACTCTTACAGAAGGTTCCAGAAAGAAGGTTTTTGTGTCACCTGGGGGTTGGAGAGGGAAGTACGTCTGGCGTGAGGTTGTGTGGCTGATGGTACTGTGGCTCTCTTCCATTCTCAGCTGAGCAGTGAAGGATCCCTGAGGTAAGGACTCCAGTTGCCCTGAACTCTGTGAACAAGGTCAGCTGCACAACTGTGTGTCCTCAGGCCACCCAAAAGTCGTGTCAGAGAGCAGGGACATTAAAAGGATGAGAACTATTTTCAGAAACTTCTTTTTCTTCTTCTTTTTTTTGGGGGGGGGCACAGCTTGAGAGCGAATCATAGAGACAAAGAAAGTTTCTACTGTAGAGATTTTATTTCTCTTAATTTTCTTACCAAAATCTCTTCCTCTGGGGTGTTCTTTTGTTTTCTCTTTCTCACTTGTGCGCTCATGTGTCCCTTTCGCAAGTTTGAGTCATAAAACGAATTCCTCTGCAGGTTGGAATCAGCTATTGCTTGGCCAGAGAAATCCTGGACTTTGCTGGAATGGTCCTGCCAGGCTTCCTGCACCAGACGCAGCCCTGCAGGGAGCTGGGAATGGAATCTGAAACATGTGACGTTGCAGGTCATGATGCAGTGGTCAGGCATGTGATCTCAGCTTGGCTGCGGGCAGTGCCAGTTAGGTCTAGAAAAAGTAGGACGTTGGTTGCACGGCAAATAAGTTCAGTAGTGGGTATCAGAGCCAAGGAAACGTCCGAGAGCTTGTGACACACAGAGGGATCGAACGTCATCGCAGTTCGCGGCAATGGAAAACTCTTTCTGCCCCCCAACTGAAAAATATACCGCGTACTACTTCCTTTCTGAATTTTATTTCCTCTTTGTCATAAAGGGAACGTCCAAGCCGAGGTCTCCTCCTTCTTGGCCCTGGCCTTGCCCCGCGGGACGTTTTCAGTTCGTTTCGCAGTGTCATTGTTACAGATGGTGAGCAGTTGGTCTGTTTACCACAGATAACGACCTTAGTTTCTTCCCAAAGAGAGCTGCCAAGTTCAGTGGGTTATTCCTGTGCACCCAGTAATTAGTAGGTGCTGCAGGAAGTTAAAAAAAAAACACAGAAGGGAAATTTGAGAAAGAAATTATTTCCTTTATTTTCTTTCCCACACGAGAATATCATACCCTTTGCCTTCAGGGAGACTTAAAGGCATGAGCTTGACGTATAAGAGAGGATAATTCACATGACAAGGAAAAATGAGTTGAGCAACGGGTAGTTAAGAGACGTAGCCTTACTAATCTTGAACAGACTTTGAACCAGAAAATGTGAACGCTGGTCTCCAATTACATCTTCAAACCTCCAGTCCTGGTCTTCATCTGCCCTCTGGTGGCAACGGTTCTGAACAGAAAATTCCACAGAAGAGCTCCCCTGAAAGAAAGCAGAGGCCCAGTAAGAAATGATAAGCATGTGTGTATGTATGGATATGGACGTCTATGTAAGTGTATATGTAAGTATATATGTAAGTGTATACATAAATGTATATGAATACTCCGTATTCTTTACCTCTTATCTTCATGGTAAACCTGTAAGGTAAATAATAATATTCTCACTTAAAAATCAAGCTAGGAGGGGCACCTGGGCGGCCCAGTTCAAGCCCTGCGTCAGGCTCTGTGCTGACAGCTCAGAGCCTGGAGCCTGCTTCAGATTCTGTGTCTCCCTCTCTCTCTCTCTCTCTGCCCCTCCCCTGCTCGCACTCTGTCTCTCTCTGTCTCTCAAAAATAAATAAAGAAATGAAAATCAAACTAATAATTCCAAAACATGAAGTTAATATATACATCAACCCATTTCATGGGGAAGATATATTTCCACAGAGGAGTGTCTGTGCCCAAGCATTCAGTTCATCCCGAGGTCCAAGATGTTTTGTAGTTCTTTATTTTCTACATCTGTATTATAAAAGCAGTCGTTGTGGTGGGTTTTTTGTTGTTGTTGTTGTTGTTTTGTTTTATCAAACTTTTTTTTTTTTTTTTTAGGGAGAGAATGGGAGCAGAGTAGAGGGGTTGGGGCGGGGAGAGAGAGAAAGAGAGGGAGAATCTTAAGCAGTTCCACGCTGAGTGTGGAGCTCAGTGCAGGGCTTGATCCCACAACCCAGAGATCATGACCTGAGCCGAAACCAAGAGTTGGATGCTCAACCTGCTGAGCCCCCCATGTGCTCCAATAGTGGTGGGGTTTTTTTTCACTGTCCAAACATGAAAGTATGTTACATCACGCTCCTCCCACCGTGATGTCCTCCAGAATTTCTGCAATCACCTGTCCTCTGCTATCCCCCAGCACCCTCTGGTTGTTCACAATGCCCAGGCTACTTACAGGGCTCCAGACCTTCCTCCCTCCACTCCTGTGTGTTTAGCCCTCTTCCCACACCCATGCTTCACCCGTCCTGGCCACTGTCCCTAATTCTTCCCAACCTCCCTAGGTACGCTAAGATTACAAGGTTGTTGACTTTAACGAGCATTCACAAAGGGTTAACGGCGATGGAAAGAGTGCACACAAGGCACGCATCTGACAAGAGAAAATACGGTAGAAGCTTGGATTGTGGATAACTTGTTGCTGGGAGTGTTCCGCAAGACGAGCAAACATTTCTCATAAATTTTCACTTGATAAATGAGCGATGTCTTGTAATATGAGTAGTATGAGACGCCGGATGTCACATGATCACAACCGAGCCAATGGTTCCTCTCTCTCTCTCTCTTTTTCTCTCTATCTCACACGCGTGCGCTGTGGGACTGTGGGTGATCATCTCCCACGCTTGGATGCTTGGTCTCAGGCTGTGGTGTTTGCAGAAATCAGTGATCTTTCAGAACGTTGGAAGGTGCCCACAACTGGCACTTGTGTATTTTATGTCACTTCCAAGCACCTATGGACAGTCCCTTGTTTTTCCATCCAAGAGTAAGCTTAGGAATGCTTTGCTTCCTTCTAGGTCAGGCTGCCTGCAGATATAGACCCTTTCCTTTGCTATCTTATTGCCAGTTACATGAAATACAGTAAATGACAAGAGTTTATTAATACTGTATTGCAGTCAACATCCGTTAGTGATAGTGAAAGTCTCCTACACAGTAACCCTCCTGTGTCTTGTCTCTCTCACACCAGCCATGAAGTTTGCAAACAGAAGTGCAGGTTAATTTGTTTATTTTTCTTTATATTTTGTATTTTCTTTGTTATATTGTATTGTATTTCAGTACTGTAATCATTTTTATATGAATATTTTTGGGTTGTGTAATGAATCATCCGAATTTCCATTATTTCTTGTGGGAAAATTCGCTTTGATATACAAGTGCTTTGGATTATACGCATGTTTCCAGAATGAATTATGCTCGCAAACCAAGGTTTTCCTGTATTGATGGGCAACGGCTTCCTGAAAAAGTAATCTGCCATTGTCTTCGTAGTTTCCCAGTGACCGCATCTTCCCTTGGCTGCAACCTCTCTGTTCTGCTGGGCTTTTCTTTTTCCCTTTACTGATCCTTCTCGCCTCTCGAGCCGCTGGCCTCCAGCCCCCACACTTCTGATACTTGTCTTAGGCCTTCGCGTTCACTTTCTTCCACCCAGACTGGGCTCTACACCAGAGCAACTGGGAGTCTTGTCCATGTTATAGCATTACTTGCTTCATCATACCACGCGCACCCCAGAGAGCCTGGAACCCGCCCCCTTTCCTCTCCCCTTTATTCACCCCATTTGAGAATCGCTGCTCGAATCTGACAGTTTAACCGAGAAGGCAGCATGAGGGAGTGGAACCGACGTGTTTGGTATTAGAACACCTAGGCTGAAATCCTGCCTTCCCTATGACAGATGAGCTCTGCAACCAACCGTGGGCAAGTTTCTGCAGAGGACAGCATCCCTTTCCTGCTTTCCCAATTTCCAACCCCTCCCCACCACCCCAATCCCAATAGGAATCCATGTGGTTCCAGGAAGTTTGTGAGTGTATTCCAGTTCTTTGACCCCAGGAGTTGATCCAGAGGTTGTTTTTTTGTTAATATTTTTGGGTCAAGGTTATAATCCCCAGTTGCTTGGTCAAACACAAGTCTAGATGTTGCTGGAAAGGTTTGTTTTTTGTTTTTGTTTTTGTTTTTTTAGATGTGATTAATATTTATTTTTTTTTAATTTTTTTTAATGTTTATTTATTTTTGAGACACAGAGAGAGACAGAGCATGAACGGGGGACGATCAGAGAGAGGGAGACACAGAATCTGAAACAGGCTCCAGGCTCTGAGCTGTCAGCCCAGAGCCCGACGCGGGGCTCGAACTCACGGGCCGCGAGATCATGACCTGAGCCAAAGTCAGCCGCTTAACCAACTGAGCCACCCAGGCGCCCCTTAGATGTGATTAATATTTAAATAAGTAGACTTTGAGTAAAGCAGATTATTCTCCATAATGTGGGTGAGCCTCACCCAATCAGTTGAAGGCCTTAAGAGCAAAGACTGGGATTTCCCAGTGATGAAAAAATTCTGCCTCAAGACTGCAGCCTAAAAATTCTGCCTGAGTTTCCAGCATGCTGTCCTGCAGAATTCAGACTCAAGGCTGCAACACCAACTCTTACCTGAATGTATAGGCTGCTGGCCTGCCCTCTCCAGTTCAGACTTGCCAGCCTCCACAATCGTGTGAGATAATTCCCGAACACAAATCTCTCTCATGTAGATGTATATAAATATTCCATCCAGAGTGCTGAACCTCTTCCTGTATTAACAGTTGGGTACTTTATTTTTTAAATACGTATACGTGAGAGATTTATTGTATATTTATAAATATACATACATATACATATGTATAGGCAGTGTGGGTGTGCACGTGCCTCCTATTGGTTCTGTTTCCCTGGAGAATACTGACACATGTAGGTATGTCACCAAAACCCCGTTAAAGCTTAAGCTTTTTTCTGGGAATACTGGGACATAGCTACTCCCTTTGTTTTGAATGGTGGAGTTCTGATGTGAGATTTGGAACAGCTGCTAGGTGCAAGCTCTGGGCTCGGATCCTAAGATCTAATGCAGGCACTACCTCTTAGCATCTGTGGGACTGCTCCTTCGTTTCCTCGTATGCAAAGTGGGCTTATAGTGCTCACCACATAGGGTTAGGGAAAGGTTGAAATGGTTTACTACTTAGAACAGTGCCTGGATCATAGTAAATGCTCAATAAACCCAAGTGTCGCTGCCAATGCTGCTGCTGATGTACACGGCCTGATAACAAGCTGATGTACAAGAAGGGCAAGAAAATGGCCCCCTCAGAGCCCTGACGGCTTCTCAAACCTCTAGGTCAAACTGTCATCGCTGTCAAAGCCATCCTGCATCTGGGCTTTTCAGTGACATAAGCTCATAAACTCCTTTCATTTTTTACACCTATTTGGGTTCAGTTTTTATTTCATATCCAGTGCTGAACATCTTCCCGTCTTCACAGTTGGGCAGTTTCTTTTTTCGGATCCACAAGTTTGAGACCCATGGCCCTTTTCCCAGAAAAATGGAGCTACCTGTCGACTCTATTAAGAGTGACGAGTTTTGGGGCGCCTGGGTGGCGCAGTCGGTTAAGCGTCCGACTTCAGCCAGGTCACGATCTCGCGGTCCGTGAGTTCGAGCCCCGCGTCGGGCTCTGGGCTGATGGCTCAGAGCCTGGAGCCTGTTTCCGATTCTGTGTCTCCCTCTCTCTCTGCCCCTCCCCCGTTCATGCTCTGTCTCTCTCTGTCCCAAAAATAAAATTAAAAAAAAAAAAAAAAAAAAAAGAGTGACGAGTTTCAGTGGCTCCAGGAACCCCATTTCTTTTTTTTTTTTTTTCAAGGTTTATTTATTTTTGGGACAGAGAGAGAGCATGAACGGGGGAGGGGCAGAGAGAGAGGGAGACACAGAATCGGAAACAGGCTCCAGGCTCTGAGCCATCAGCCCAGAGCCCGACGCGGGGCTCGAACTCACGGACCGCGAGATCGTGACCTGGCTGAAGTCGGACGCTTAACCGACTGCGCCACCCAGGCGCCCCAGGAACCCCATTTCTAAACCGGTCAAAAGGGTGGTACCTTCAGTTCCTGAAAGGTGATTTATTCCCCTATGGCAACTGCCCAAATGATTCCTGGGTGAGGTGATTTCAGTGAGGAGGAATCAGCAAGGGACTGGGAATGATGAAAAGATGATGGTCTTAAGGGACATGCAAATGAAAAACATAATAGGATACCATTTCAACTCACTAGTTAGGTAAAAATGTAAAAGTCTTAAAAATTCTAAGTGTTGACATGTATATAGAGCTAAGGGGACTTTTATATATTGCCGATGGGGGATGTAAACTGTAATCTACAAAACGAGGTATAAAAATTGGCATTATCACGTAAAGCTTAAAATGTCTTTATTCTGAGGCAATAATATTTCTACCAGGTCTATCTCTAGAGAACCTCTCAGATATGTGTCATATGAAACACAAGAATGTTGGGCACTGCATTGTTGATCAGAGCAAAAAGACTGAAACAACCATACACAGGGGGATGGATAAATGAAATGTGGAGTATTTACTTAAAGCATTCCAAAGACAATGAAAATGAATGAACTACAGCTACATGAATCGATGTGGCTAAATCTAAAAATCATAGCTTTGATTAAGAGCACTTGCAAAGTACATACTAAATATCATTTATATAAAGTTGAGAAATACACAGTAATTAATACATTCTTTAGGGATTTACCAAGGCTGGTGGAATGATCACGATTTATTTTCTAATGCAGTGGTGAGTACATGGGTGTTTCTGCTTCTTTACATTATACATGTTATATTCTTTTGTATGCATGAAATATGTTCTTTTTATTGTGATAAAATCTGCATAACATCAACTTTAGCTTTTTAACCATTTTCAACTGTACACTTTAGCGGCATGCACTTAGGTACAGGCACGTTGTTACACAACCATCCACTACTATCCATCTCCAGAACTTTTCCGTGATCCCAAACTGTGCTTTTGGAATCACAGCCACGAAATCATTGCCAAACTCAAGGTCATTAAGTATCTTTGCTCTGTTTTCTCCTTAAAGTTGCATCATTTTCCTTTTTAAGTCTAGGTCTTTGACCCATTTTAAGTTCATTTTTATTTATGGTGTGGTAAAGGCCCAACATTCTTTCGCAGAATAAATTTGTAAACAGAAAGACAGAATCGGAGAATACTAGCTCCAGAAGGGGCCCTTCCCATTTACAATGAGGAAACTAGAATAGAGGTGAAAATAACAGGCCGAGCTCACACAGCTGGCTAAAGGGCAGCAGCAGAGTCAAATCCTGCCTTGTTGGCAATGCATCGTTCTCACTGCCCAGGAGCCTAAGCGCCGGGAGCTCCCACCCGGGTTTGGACCGGGTACCCACAGAAGTACCGCGCTGCCTCGTTTCAGCTCCGGCTCCTCCCCTTCCCCGCCCCCTGGGCGGGCCCCTACGGCTCCGGAACTGCCGAGTTTAGGAAAACGGGCGCGGGCGCGGGCGCGGGGAAAAGCCCGGCTAACTATTGACGTCTCAGGGACCATCAGCAATTGGTTGGAAGGCGCTCACTCCAGGATCCGCTTTCCTACAATCCCAGCCGGGATTTCTCAGGCGCTCCAGGACCGGGAGGCCCCGCGGGATTAAACGGTCCGGGGCGGGGCGGGGCGTGCGCGCAGGCTCGGTCCAGATTGATCGCTCGGGGCGGCGCGCGGTTTGGCGGGATTTTTCTGGCTCCGTTTACCCGCAGAGCCTTGGACTCGGATGGCTCCGTCGCGGCGGGTGCGGGGCCCAGGGCGCGGCGGGTAAGTACTTCGGTTCGTGCGGACGCAGCCCGGGCACCGGCGTTACCTCTTTCGCTTCCTGCCGCGTTTTGTGCCTCTCGGAGCTGTTCTTGCTGCGCAGCGAGGCTCCCTGGCTCTGCCCCTGCGGATCTCGCTCAGGGTCTCGTCTTCCACCTATAAGATGGGAATATTAGCCCCGAGTGCATAGGGTGGCCGCGAGATTTAAAGCAGTTACAGCTGAAAACTGCCTGGCGGGTGGAAGAGAAGGTTAGCTTTGTGTGCGCGAGTGTAGGCTAAAGCAGGCTGGAAGTATTTTGAAACAAAATATCCAACAGATAACTCATTGAGCCGCCTCCTGCTTGCCAGACTTTACATTCTAGAAAGTTTGCCCTCTGGCTGGCCGTCAGGATTCTTATTTTCAAGACCCTGCCGTGTTTGTAACACGAACGTTAAAGCTGAACCAAATCTCCAGCCGGTGCTCCAAGCTGTGGCTTGTTATTCTTAAAAAGGGGTCCAGGATGGGTCACGCAGTTTTGTCTTAATCAAAAAGGGCACGCATTTAAATATAGGCTGCCAAACTGCTCTCCAGCATGTTATTTTTTTTTTAAATTTTTAATGTTTTTATTTATTTTTGAGACAGAGACAGAGCACGAGCAGGGGAGGGGCAGAGAGAGAGGGAGACACAGAATCCGAAGCAGCCTCCAGGCTCTGCGCTGTCAGCACAGACCCCGACGCGGACTGTGAGATCATGACCTGAGCGGAAGTCGGTCGCTTAACCGACTGAGCCACCCAGCCGCCCCCAGAATGTTATTTTTAATGGATTCGTTGACAGTTGCCCTGCCGGCAGTGTCTTGAGCGCACCCGAAGGCCTGGTGTGGTCCTAGCTAAAGGGGTCTCGGCCTGCTATGGTGGGGACGCAAGGTCATACGTACACATGTCCAGGAGTTCCTCCTGGGCTGTGGGAAGACTCCCTGTAGGAGGTGGCATTTGTGGATGCAGGGTGACAGCGGGGAATGCAAGCCAGGCAGAGCTTAGGGGAAAGCCTGGAGCAGGACAGAGCAGGGAGGTGGAATGAACTGAGACTAGACTCCTGTGGGGACTCTTGATGCTGGGGGAGAACCGAAGACTCTCCCGATGGAGAGTCCCACTCTCTCCATGTGTGTGTATACATACAACATTTTTGCCTTTGAGACTCTTGAAATCTGTTCATCCCTCTCCCCCAAACTCACTGGTGCACATCTACCAAAACTTTTACATACGGTATCGCAGAGGTTTCCATCTTTGGAAACAGCACCTTGCTCCTACCCATAGGGAAGGTGGAAACTTGACCTTTTTTTAAGCACAGAGGAGGCAAGAGCCAGGGGTCAGCGGAGGATAAGAAGTTCTGCAATCTGGTTTCTGGTCCTCTTTCTGTTACTTGGCTGTGTGACCTTTGATAAGTCACGTAACTTCTTTTTCCCGAACCCTGGAATCCCAAATGCTGTAAGATGAATACCTGGTCCACTTTCTTCTTTGGAACGGAGAATCAAATAAAGCAGTGGTCCTTAAAGTGTTTTTAGAAATGTGCATTTGTTAGAAACGCAGCAGCTCAGATCCCATCCCGGGTGGATGGAATCAGAATCTCTGGGGTGGGGCCAAGCAGTCTGTTGGAAGCCTTCCAGGTGATTCTGATGTCTTAAGTTTGAGAACCACTGCTCTAAAGAGTTCCACAGTTTTGTTTACTGTGACTTACAGTAATGATGTTTTACATCCCGATTAATACACACGTGTGCACTAAACACTTCTAGAACAACAACAAAAAAAAGGTTATGAAAATAAAAGGTTCAATGCAATCTTACATTTTCTATTCTTTTGTATTTCCTTTTTGAAAATACAGAAGAAGATGTTGAGGGAAATTCTGGGGACGTGGGTAGAATTTGAATGTGGACAGTAGATTATACGATCCTATCGGTGTTCATTTTCTTAATTTGGAAATTGTACTGTGGCAATGCGTGATAATGCTCTCTTAGGAAAGGCACACTGAATTATTTAGGGGTAAAGGTGCACGTTGTCTCTAGTCTACACACACAGAGGGCGTATGAGACAACATGTGAACAGTAGGTGAACGTGGGTAGAGAATATACAGAATGTTCTTGAAATTCTATCAAATAAATCATTGCTCAAAGAAATATTGATTCTGACACGCTGGACTGATTTTGCTTTCCACGAATGGTGCCTGCACAGCAAGTTGTAGAGTCGGAGACTGAGTAATGGTATCGTACCCAAGTACCCCCAGTGCCGTCCTGCATTGCCTGGTGCACGGAGGATACACGGTACATGTTCACTGGAAATACTGTTTCCCCCCCACTCCTATTTCCAGTCTGTATTTTAGTCACTGTTGTTACATCTTGTTTACGCTTGTTGAAGATCTACAACTTTGTCCTTTTATCCCAGTGCCCAAGGGAGGGGCATTAGCGGTGGGAAGGGGAAAGCTGTGGATTTGAACTGCTGGAAATTTTGACGCGGGCGGCTTCTTGGCTGTGTGCTGCTTTGGGCAAATTTACTCTGCAGATGGGGTTCACTTCTACTTTATAGGACCGTTGGAGCTAAATGAGAAAATCTACGTGCAAGAGCCAGGCACAGGCTAGAATGGGTGTCAGGTGCCTAGTAAATGCCAGCCTACTTCCCTTTTGCTCTATTCTGCAGAAACTGTCAGTCGCTACTATGACTTGTCCTCAGGGAAAAGGAAAATAGCAGGATTAAGAGTTTCTGTGTCCCTGAGGGAGAGAGGTGTGCTATTTTATACACCGGTGATATGATTTGACCTGTAAAAAAAAAAAAAAAAATGTGTGTGAGATACAGGTTCTGTTTTCCCAAAGGATTTTGCCATAACCTGACTTTCTCTGGGTGCTCACTCTCTGTGCAACTGATGACAATAACCTGGGGGGGAAAATGCTTCGAAAGGGTTGCAAGTTACGGTGTTTCCCCAGTTATTTTAAATATTTCCTTTTTGTGTGTTTTTGCTGTTCGATAGTGTGAGATCTTCAAAGAACTCTATAGGAAAAACACATTCCACGAAAGATGTAAGTTATCGTCTCACTTTAATATAATTATCTCATAACTGACAATACGAAATGATGAACGTTTTGTGGGAACCTTCGAGTCGCGTAGACTTCACTCGGTGAGCTCAGTGTTCTATTGTAGTGAAAAGTGTATTCCTTTGCCTCCCGTCTTTGCCAGTATATTACAAAAAATGATCCCTGTTAACATTTTGAATCTTTGTTTCTGGGCCTAGGTTGGTTTTATTTTCATTTGGATAATTGATATCCTGTAAAAATTTGTACAGCTTTCTGTATTTTGCTTTTTTCACTTAGCCATTTGGCTAAAGTCCGGCATACCTGGAACGGAATTCTTCAAGTTTTAAAGCTCTGCTCCCAGCCTGCCTTCGCTGGAAGTCCAAAGTGCCTGAGGTGGATTTCTTAGCCTTCCTGACTTCTTTCTTTTCTTGGAAGGCAGCTGGAAGCTGGAGGCTGATTTGCATCTCAGAGGATGGGAAGGCCTGTCAGCTCCCCTTCTCTGGCATCCCACCCCCAAGTACTCCGTGACAGATTTTATAGTGAGGGTCTGTAAGTGGGAAAGTTTTTGTTTGGTCAATTTTACACCATCTCCTTTATATCTCCTAGAATTTCCTCATGTTTTCTTTTCTGTAAATGGCATCCTTCCCCATTTCCCAGAGCTGTGATGGATTTTTTTTCTCATTTTCTGTATGTTTTGGTCTTTCATGAAGATTTGGGGTAGTAAATGTCATGGGGCCTGTTAGTATATTGAACCATAAACCCTTGTCTCTTCTTTGGGAGTTTTTACCCGTGTGTATCCTTATGAACTTTCAGGTGCGTGGGGGAGAGGGCCCATAGCTTCCCCTAGATCAGCAGTTGGCAAACTATGGCCCATGGGCCAAATCTGGCCTGCTCCCTGTTTTTGTACAACCCTGTGAGCTGAGAAAGATTTTTACCTTTCTAATTGGTTGGAATAAAATCAAAAGACAACTATCTCGTGATAGGTGAGAATGATACGAAATTCCAATTTCCGTATTCATAAATAAAGTTTTATTGCGACACAGCCATGCTTAATTCTTTCTGCAAGGTCACTGTCTGCTTTCAGACTGCAGTGGCTGAGCTGAGCAGTTGCAACAGATGCAAAGCCTACTATATTGAGCCTCTGGTCCTTGATAGAATTTAGCCAGCCCCTGTCTTGGTTTTTCAAAGGGGTCTGTTTCCCCCAACTCCCCCCTCAAAAAGTGTTAAGGATCATTTCTTTAGGCAGCAACGATAGCAGGATTATCCTTTCTAAATAAATCAACTTTGTAATGTTCCCGGTTGTTACAACTAATTCAATGACTTTGACTTTATTCACTTTTAGAAAGCTGGCCCAGAGCAGAAGCCTACTAATGTATTTGAGTATCCCGATAATTCTGGTATCTCCAGCATCAGCAGACTGGGTGAACATGAGAAAGATGAAGAACCTTATGAGATCTTCGGTTAGTATTTTAAATCTTCATCTTAAAAACTTTAATGTAGTTTATCCTAAAAACTTTAGGCTAGTTACTAATAAAAATATGCATCGGGCTCTGTGCTGACAGCTCGGAGCCTGGAGCCTGCTTCAGATTCTATGTCTCCCTCTCTCCCTCCACCCCTCCCCCACACTCTCCCTCTCTCTCTTTTTCTATTAAAAATAAACAATTTAAAAAAAATTTTTTTTCATATGGAAATCTTTTCAGATTTTAAAAATCAGCTGTCTGCATATGACTATAGTGTTCTGGGGAGTACTTAATATTTTGAGTTAATTTTTCTCACTTTTAAGTACATTACAAGTAAGAACTCTTTTTTTTTAATTTTTTTTTCTTTATGTTTCATTATTTTGAGAGAGAGAGAGAGAGAGAGAGAGAGAAACAGAGCACGAATAGGCGAGGGGCAGAGAGAGAGAGAGGGAGACACAGGATCTGAAGCAGGCTTCAGGCTCAAACCCACGAACCATGAGATCATGACCTGATCCAAAGTTGGACACTTAACAGACTGAGCCGCCCAGGCACCCCATTAAGAAGTCTATTAAACATTTATCAAAGCGGAACTCTTCTAGGAGCATTTGTCCACAAGCCAGTCCTAATAGGACACCTATTATAGTACTCTGTAGAAAGAGGACTATGAACTATACTTCTCACTCCATATGACCACTCACACCATAGAGTGATTCGGTAAGGGGTTTTACTTAGAAGAGGGATAATTTTCCCTTTGCGGAAATACACAGAGGCAGAGGATGCTTCGGGAGAGCCAGGGGGAGAGCTCCATCTGTGTTTCTTGGAGTGTGAGGAAAGCAGGGCTGGCACCTGGTCCAGATGGGACTGATTCTGTTTACGTCACTGGCCACTTCAGAGGTCAAAAATGAGCAGAACGTGGGCACCTGGCTCAGTCGGTTAAGCGTCCGACTTCGGCTCAGGTCACGAATCTTGCGGTCTGTGAGTTCGAGCCCGCATCCGGCTGTGTGCTGACAGCTCAGAGCCTGGAGCCTGCTTCGGATTCTGTGTCTCCCTCTCTCTCTGCTCCTCCCCTGTGCGCGCGCTCTCTCTCTCTCTCTGTCTCTTTCTCTCTCTCTCAAAAATAAATAGATTTAAAAAAATTTTAAAGAAAATACCTCCTTTTCAGTGGTACATTAGTGTGGCCCCCAAATTGCACAACCGTCACCGTCGTCTGTTCCAGAACATCCTAATCACCCCGGCGAGAAACTCTGTGCCTGTTGGCATTCAGTCCCCACCCGTCCTTCCCCCCCAGCCCCTGCCAGCCATACACCTCCTTCCTGTTTGTGCCTCTTCATACAAATGGAGTCCTACTCCGTGTTCATTTGTGACCGGCTTCTTGCATTGGGCAGAGTCTTTTCACGGTTCCTGTGTGCTGTAGCAGGCGTCATACTGCATTCCTAAAAAATGTTTTAGCTCCATAATTCGTTGTTTTGTTTTTTTTTTTAATTTTTTTTTTTTTAACGTTTTATTTTTGAGACAGGGAGAGACAGAGCATGAACGGGGGAGGGTCAGAGAGAGAGGGAGACACAGAATCTGAAACAGGCTCCAGGCTCTGAGCAGTCAGCACAGAGCCCGACGCGGGGCTCGAACTCACAAACCATGAGATCGTGACCTGAGCTGAAGTCGGCCGCTTAACCGACGGAGCCACCCAGGCGCCCCTAACCATTTTTAAAAGTACATTTCTGTGGCTTCACCACGCTCCCGTTGTTCTGCAGCTATCCTCCCCATCCCCCCCAGAACCTCCCCTTGCCCCTAACTGAAAGTCTGTGCCCATTAAGCCACACCTCCTCATTCCCCACACCTCCCAGCCCAACTTTCTGTTTCTGTAAATTTGACTGCTCTAGGTGCCTCCTTTGAGAGGAATCAGACAATATTTTTCCTCTTTTTTTCCACTTAATTATGTCTTCAGAGTCCCCCCCGTGTTGTAGCCTGTGTCCGAATTTCCTTTTGAAACTGAGTAATATTCCATCCTGTGTGTATGTCCAGTCATCTGGCAGTGAACGCTGGGGTTGCTTTTACCTTGTGACTATGGTGAATAATGCTGCCATACACACGGGTGTTCAAACATCCATGGGAGTCCCTGCTTTCACTTCTTGGGAGCACCTACGCGGAAGTAGAGTTGCTGGATATAAGGTAACTGTGTTCGCTTTTTTGAGGCCACAACATTCATTTTACATTTGCACTAGTAATACAGTTTCTCCACATCCTCACTTGGGGTTGTTTTGTTGTGTTTTGTTTTGTTTTTTGATGCTAGCCATCCAGATGGATGTGGAGTAGTATCTCATTGTGGCTTCGAGTTTTATTTCCCTAGTGACTAATGATGCTGACCATCTTTCTGTGTGTCTGTTGGCCCATTTGTGTATCTGGAGCTGTCTGTTCAAATCATTTATCCATTTTTAAGTTAAGTATTCATCTTGTTAAAATTGGGGTATCTCTCTTTATGTGTTGAGGTGTGAGGGTCCAGTTTGTATGACTGGTTACACACAGAGATTCAGGATTGGTTTGTTTCTCTTTTACTCTTTGTGATGGGCAGTAGTGAATAAATCCCTTTGCCTAGGTGAGGGCAACACAGAGTATATTACTGATGTTAAAATTGTGCATGGACGTGTTCACTGCTTAAGCAACTGTCTGTCTGAACCCATGCCGTTTAATCCACACCATGGTGCTTACGCTGCCACTGCCGGGCTAAAATTGCTAAAATTCAAACACAAGTGGTAGCTTGGCTCTTACCAGGCACCCCCCCCCAACCCCCACTTGCAGCAATTCAACTCTCTCATTCCTGGCCGCCTCCCACCCTCCCCCAAGATCTCCCCTCCTGCCACCAGCCCAGCCCCAGCCCAGTGTGTTGAGGTCTCTCTTTTTACCTGAGTAGGTAGGAGTGTTTTGTTCCCCCCAGGGTCCTCTTCTGTGCCTTTCCACCAAGGCCATTTGGTCGCCCTCCCTTTCATCTTGCTCGCTGAAGTTAGCTCCTTGTGCTAGTGAAACGCTCAAACGGTGCAGGGGAAGAGAAGGAGGGAGAAGACTGGAACCCTTCCCCAGAGGGCCCCCTCCTCCCAGCTAGGAACTTGATGAGGTTCTAGAGTCCCGTGGGCCAAGCCCTGTAAGCCTCGGAGCTGATCACGAGTGTAGTGATCTCTCAAGTAGGGCCGTGATGCGCTGTCAGGTGAGGACTGAGAACGTCAGGCTTCTTTAAATTTCTTTTATATCCTTAAAAAATTTCCAGATAGCATGTAAATACAGTAATACAGGTTACCACTGATAAATGCCCACGTATTTACGAATGAAATCGTTTAAATTTCTCATTGTTGAGGTGTGAGCGCAAGAACATTCGGGAAGGAAGTAGCCTGTGTAATTGGTAGCCATTAAAACTGAGGTCGCCGTTGTAAGGGAACAAACTTAAACGCTGCCCAAGCTGCCAGACTTTGAAAGTTGTACTTTAAAAAAAAATGTCTTTTGCAGACCCTCCTTTACACAGCACTGCTATATATGCTGATGAAGAAGAATTCTCCACACACTGTGGTTCACCCATCCCTTCAACTCCTGAAGGAAAAGAAGTGGAGAAAAGGTAAGCTTCTACTTTAAGCAGTTGTTTATTTGGGGTTAGTAGGATTTCCGAGATGCTCTGTCAGGTAGAGGCTTATGAAACTAAAGCTCTTTAAAGATCTTTGGAGCCAACTTAGTTTTTCCTCAAGAGAACCGGTACATAAAAACTTATTTTCAAAAATTAACATTACTTACAATTAATTATAGGTACAACTTTCCCGTCAAAGAAAACCGTCACGGGGATGTAATTACAGCATGGTGATAGAGGTGATACTGTGTTGTATGTTTGAAAGCTGCTAAGAGTAGATCTGGACAGTTGTCACAAGAAGAAGAAAATTTGTAGCTCTGTTTAGTGACAGACGTTAACTAAACTAATTGTGGAGATCATTTTTCAGTATATACAAGTATCCAATCGTTATGTCGTACACCTGAAACTAATACATGTCCGTTATACCTCACTTATAAAAAAAATCCAGTTTAATTAAAAAAAAAAGTCATTACAATTGACATTTAACTGATTATTCTAGAAAACATGCTCGTGAAGCTAGTTTAGCTTTAAGGTTAAGACAAGGAGGGAGGGAAAGGATTTTTCAAGTTTTTATTTTAATTCGAATCACCTGGTTCTCATCACAGGTACCCTCTTTAATCCCATTACCTATTTCCCCCCACCTCCTCTCTGGTAACCATCAGTTCTTCAAAGCTAAGATTCTGCTTCTTGGTTTGCCTCTCTCTCTCTCTCTCTCTCTCTCTCTCTCTCTCTCTTTTTTTTTTAAACCCTTTGCTCCTTTGTTTTGTTTCTGTATATATCATATGGGATTTGTCTTTCTCTGACTGACTTACTTTGCTTAGCATAATAGTCTCCAGCTCCATCCATGTCATTACAAATAGCAATATTTCATTCTTTTTTAATGGCTGAGTAATATTCCACTGTGTATATGTACCACCGCTTTATCCGTTCACAAATTGATGAACACTTGGGCCGCTTCCATGATTTGGCTAGTGTAACTAATGTTGCTAAAAACACAGGGGTGCACGTACCCTTGGAATTAGGGTTTTTGCATTCTTTGTGTAAAAACTCAGTAGTGCAATTCCTGGATCATAGGGTAGTTCTATTTTGAACTTTTTGAGGAACCTCTGTACTGTCTTCCACAGTGGCTGCACCAGTTTGCAGCCCCACCAACAGCGCGTGATGGTTACTTTCTCTCCACATCTTCACCAACACCCATTGTTTTTGGGTTGTTGATTTTGGCCATTCTGACAGGTGCGAGGTTTTGATTTGCATTTCCCTGAGGATAAATGATGGTCGTCTTTTCATGTGTCTGTGGCCATCTGGATGCCTTTTTGGAGAAATATCTGTTCATGTCTTCTGCCCAGTGTATAATTGGATTATTGGGGGTTTTCTTAGGTGCTGAGTTTTGTAAATGCTTTATACATCTTGGATGCTAACCCTTTTTCAGATATGTTATTTGCAAAATTCTCCCATTCTGTAGGTGGCCTTTTCGTTTTGTTGACTTTTTCCTTTGCTCTGCAGAACCTTTTTGTTATAATGAAGCCCTATCAGTTTATTTTTGCTTGTGGTTCCCTTGCCTCAGGAGACCTGTCTAAAAAAAAGTTGCTATGGCTAATGCCAAATGTTACTCCCTGTGCTGTCTTCTAGGATTTTTATGGTTTCAGGTCTCACAGTTAGGTCTTTCATCAATTTTGAGTTTATTTTTGTGTATGGTGCAAGAAAGTGGTCCAGTTGTCCCAGCACCATTTGCTGAAGAGACTATCCTTTTCCTATTGGATATTCTTTCCTGCTTTGTCAAAGATTTATTGACCATAGGGTTGTGGGTTTGTTTCTGGCTTTTCTATTCTGTTGATCTGTGTGTCTATTTTTGTGCAGTCCCGTAGTGGCATATTACATATTACGGCTTTGTAATATAACTTAAAGTCCAGAGTTGTGATGACTCCAAGCTTTGCTTTTGCTTTTCAAGGTTGCTTTGGCTATTTGGGGTCTTTGTGGTTACATACACGTTTTAGGATTGTTTGTTCTAGTTCTGTGAAAAATACTGTTGGGGCAGCTGGGTGGCTCAGTCAGTTAAGCATCTAACTCTTGATTTCAGCTCAGGTAATGATCTCACAGTTCATGGGATCAAGCCCTGCGTTGGGCTCTGCACTGACATCGTGGAGCCTGCTTGAGATTCTCTCTCTCCCTCTCTCTCTGCCCATCTGCTGCTTGTATTCTCTCTAAGTAAATAAATAAACATTTAAAAAAATGCTGTTGGTATTTTGATAGGGATTGCATTGAATGTATAGATTGCTTTGGGTAGTGTAGACATTTTAACAATATTTGTTCTTCCAGTCCATGAACATGGAATGTTTTTCCATTTCTTTGTGTCGTCTTCAATGTCTTTCATCAGTGTTTTATAGTTTTCAGAGTACAGGTCTTTTACGTCAGTGATTAGATTTATTCTTAGGTGTCTTATTGTTTTGGGTGCAGTTGTAAATAGGATTTATTCCTTCATTTCTCTTTCTTCTGCTTCATCATTGGTGTATAGAGATGCCACAGATTTCTGTGCATTAATTTTGTATCTTGCAGCTTCACTGAATTCATTTATCAGTTCTAGCCGTGTTTTGATGGAGTCTTTTGGGTTTTCTACATAGAGTATCTTGTCTGTAAAGAGTCGCTTCTTCCTTATGAGGATTTCTTTTCTTTCTTTTTGTTGTCTGATTGCTGTGGCTAGGACTTCTAGTACTGTGTTGAATAAAAGTGGTGAGAGGGAACACCCCTGTCTTGTTCCTGATCCTAGGGGAATAGCTGAATTTTTTACCATCGAGTACGTTAGCTGTGGGTTTTTCATATATGCCCTTTATTATGATAAGTTCCCTGTAAACCTACTTTGTTGAGGGTTTTTATCATGAATGGATGTTGTACTTTGTCAAATGCTTTTTCTGCTTCTATTGAAATAACCTTATGGTTCTTATCCTTTTATTGATGTGTTGTGTCACATTTATTTGTGAATATTAAACCACCCTTACAGCCCAGAAATTAAATCCGACTTGATTGTGGTGAACGATTTTTTTAACGTGTTGTTGGATTCAGTTTGCTAGTATTTTGTTGAGGATTTTGCATCTGTGTTCATCAGAGATATTGGCCTGTAGTTCTCTTTTTTTGTGGTGTCTTTATCTGGTTTTGGTATCAGGATAATGCTGGCCTCATAGAATGGATTTGGAAGTTTTCCTTCCTTTTCTGTTTTTTGGAATAGTTTAAAAAGAAAACAATTCTTTTTTTTTTTTTTTTATTTTTTTTAATGTTTATTTTTGAGACCGAGACAGAGCACGAGTGGGGGAGGGGCAGAGAGAGAGAGGGAGACACAGAATCTGAAACAGGCTCCAGGCTCTGAGCTGTCAGCACAGAGCCCAACGTGGGGCTTGAACCCAAGAACTGTGAGATCATGACCTGAGCTGAAGTCAGACGCTTAACCGACTGAGCCACCCAGGCGCCCCATAAAAGAAAACAATTCTATGCATTGGCCTGTTTTAGATACCTCATATAGGTGGAATAATACAGTATTTATTTGTCCCTCTGTAACTGGCTTATTTCCCTCAGCATCATTTTAATATCAAGTTCTTAAATATGTACCACCTCAGGGCCTTTGCATGTACCATCTCAGGTGCCCAGATTGCTCTTCTGTAGGCCTTCTGTAAGGCTTGCTCCTATGCTTCCTTTTAGATTTCAGATGTCACCTTATCATAGCAATCCACTCTGCTGCCTCATAGAAAATATCACCTTTCTTCATCAGTATATTTTCTTTACTCTGATCTTTTTCTCATAGCCTTTACCTCTACCAAGCCAATATTTTATGTTCATTTTTAAATTTTTTTTTAATGTTTGTTTATTTTTGAGAGCGAGAGAGCGAGCGTTGAGTGGGGGAAGGGCAGAGAGAGAGGCAGACACAGAATCCGAAGCGGGCTCCAGGCTCCAAGCTGTCAGCACAGAGCCCGATGCAGGGATTGAACTCACGAACTGTGAGATCATGAGCTGAAGTTGGACGCTTAACTGACTGAGCCACCCAGGTGCCCCTATGTTCATTTTTTAATTTGTTCATTGTCTCTCCCCAATAGGAGTAGCTTAAAAAGCAGAACTTTGTTCTGTTCCCTGCTGTTCCTCGGGTGCCTAGAACACCACCTGGCACGCAGTAGGCATTCAGTGAATATTTGAAACCCTTTGTTCGTGAGGTGTAAGTGCAGTGCCCTGGTTAAGGCAACTGGCCCTCAACCTCTTGTGCCGGTTCAGGTCCTCGTTAGGCCACTTCTAAGGTATTGGGCCTGGGGCCAGACCTTTAACTTCTTAATTCCTTCATCTGGAAAGTAAAGTAGTAGTACAATCTACGTCATGGATTGTTTAAGATGAATTTATCCTCTTAAGCTCTTAAAACCGGTTGGTACATAGTGAACTTTCAAATATGAGCTATTATTGTTTGTATTTTGTCAGCATTCATTGAGCACCGCCCACATGCCTGGCCCTGTGTGAGGCTCTCGGTTTACAGTAGTAACTCCTTGGACATAATGCTTGTTGTCCTGGAGCTTATGGAACAGGGTGACTCGGGGTATGGAGACTGAAGAGGGGAGCACACTGCAAGATAGTAATTACTTTGTCACGGATGGTAAAGCGTGCTGGTTGTCTGCCCCAGTGTCTTCCCCTCCTTCCTCAGTGACACACATTTGATGTTAGCCGAGCATGTGGCTGTCAGAATGAAGAGTGGATCTCCTAGCTTCTCTTGCCCCTAAGGTGTCTTCGTGACTGAATTTTTGCAGCTTCCGTAAGTGTCTTCATAGGGAGGATTGTGCCCTTCTTTGCTCCTTCCTTCTTCCTTTGGTGGAAGTGGATGTGGCGGCTGAAGCTTGAGCGGGCGTTGTGGGCAGAGAAAGTCGAGCCGTGAAGTGGAAGGAATACGGGTCTCTGATCACGGTGGGACTGTCCAAATTTCCATGAATGATCTCGAGTTTTATTAAGAGGCAAATAAAGTGTCTTGTTTGAACCATTTTGGGGGTATGTTTTCTAGCATTGCAGCCACACCTAATCCCATCGTATGTAGTTGGTAAGGAGTTTTGTCCTGAAGCTCAGCAGTTAAGGAATTTTAAGAAAGCGTGGCGTGGCCAGGTAAAAACTGCATGTAAAAACTGTCCCTCTGGCTGCTGTGTGGAAAATGGATTTGAGAGAGGCAGGAGTGCACTGGAGAGACCAGTCTGGAAGTGTTTTAGTAGCCCAGGGCCGACAGGACTAGGGCAGTTACAACAGAGGGAAAAAGTGACTGAGCTTAAGCAATAGAAAGTCAACCAGCGGGCTTGGTGGTGGGTTGGCTCTAGGAGGGTGGGTAAGAGTGACTGGCAGACTACTGGCTTTCTGGTTTGTACACGTGGGTCGATGACAGTGCCCGTGACTAGCGCTTAATCCTACAAGATGCAGTAACTTCATCCTGAGGCCATCGTGAATTGGTGTAGACATGGCAAAGCTATGTACTTGGGTCTGGCGCTCAGAGGAGAGGGCCAGGCTGGACTTGTGGCTGAAGTTGTTGGCCTCTTGGTGGTGGGGGTGTGGAGCTGTGGGCGAGTGGGGCCTCGCGGGGGGAGGCTGCCCGAGGGCAGGCGAGGACGGGGCCCCCCTCTTGAAAGCCCACCTGCCGTCCCGAAGAGAGGAAGGAGCTTGTGAAGGAGAGAACCAAAGCATCTGGAGGCAAAAGAAGAAAACCAGGGCAGCGCTTGTTCACAGGAGTAGCAGAGGGAGTGTGTGTTGCGTGGTCAGGTGGCCCGAGTGCAGTTGAGAAGCAAGTCATGCAAGGACTGAACGGGTGCATTGTATTTAACCATATGGATGTCCTTGGTAATCTCGGTTTTGATCGTGAGGTAAGCTCCCCCAAAATAAACTATTTGGTAAGTTAGGGTCTGTGTGTGGACACAAAAGGGAGTCAAGGCAGCGGGGAGGCACTGGAGAGAGAGCGGCATTTCCCAGGACTTGCAGAGGCATCAGCACCTGCTGTCTCTTACCAGGGATGTGTTCGGTTCTTTGTTCCTTGATCTCCTTGCTCCCTCGCCGCTGTGTGCACAGGTGATGCTGCCCTTAGCTCTCTTCTCTCCACCCGCCCGGAATATTACTGTCATGCCTCTGCTCCCCTCGTCTGTCTGTCTGGCCCCGCCTTTCACAGGGCACGCCATATCCTGGCTCCGCCGGGTACCCCTAGATGCCCATAGGCACCTTGGATTCCACAAAGGCAAAACCGAGCTCAGTCCTTTCCTCTCTCACCCGGTGTCAACAGGCTCCTTCCGTATTCTCTAGGTTAACGGCCTTGCTGTCACCTGGGCGTCATCCCCCTTTTATCTCTGACCAGTCCTATTCGTGTGGCCTGTGATGACCCAGAGGGCCTGCGTTTTCCTCTCCCTGCCCTGCCACAGCGTAAGCCCTTGCTGATCTCGCCAGCACTCCCGCAGCAAAGCCCGGCCTGCTGTCCTTGGCTCCGGGATTGCTCTCTCCCTCTGGCCCGCCCACCATACGGCTTCCAGCGCCATCCTTCTGAAATGCCAGCCTTCTCTCCCTGGCGTGCCTCGCACCCTTGAGGGGCTCTCTGTGGCCTGTATGCATGGCGTAGAAGGCCGCTGTGCCAGGCCAGGTAAGTACACTGAGGCAGAATTAGAACGGAAGAGGTTTATTAGTAGACCTTTCTGTGAAACTTAAAGGTAGAAGAATGGGACCGGGCAGGGATGGACTCAGACTGTAGGGCAGCCCTTGCGGTTCTGGCCAACTCACGGAGGGAACCCTGGCCGAGGGACTGCTTGTTCACGGAGCCCTGGAGTGGGCAGAAATGGCCAGGCCTGCTACTGTCTTTGGCCTTCCTACCAGACAGTGGACTTAAAGGAAAGTTCTCATTTTTAATTTTTTTTAATGTTTATTTATTTTTGAGAGAGAGAGAGAGAGTGCAAGAGGGGGAGGTGCAGAGAGAGAAGGAGACACAGAATCCAAAGCAGGCTCCAAGCTCTGAGCTGTCAGCACAGAGCTAGATGCGGGGCACGAACCCATGAACCACGAGATCATGATCTCAGCCAAAGTCGCACGCTTAACCGACTGAGCCACCCAGGCACCCCTGAAGGCTCTTATTTTTAAAGTAATTTTATTCACTGCGCTTTGCATTTTGAAGTTGGTATTAAATGAATGTTGAATTGAATGAAGAAATGAACCCTCATCTCTCATCAGAAGTTTGGGATTATTTTTTTTTTTCCGTTTCAAAGAAAGAAAGGGTATTCCTTTTTATATCCCCTAATGATAGGTCTAGCATCTGTGGATTAGCTTTTAGTTCAACTGGTGGCCCATGTACCTGGGAGTGGGAACGCCAGGGAAAGGGCATTTCTTAGACATGACCACATGTCATGTGGTGCAGTAACAGGACCACATGTTGGTCCACACGCTTGGCTGCCCTGGGCGTCGGAAGAAGTGGGAGGTGACCCATAAATCCGGGACACGTGAGAAATCTCACTAAATTGAGCTTGTTTTCATATTGGATGAGCAACCTCTATGCAGCATGTGAATAAAAATGAAGGAAGTGTAAGATGTTGATGGTTTATTCTTTCGCACAGGTCAGACACTTACGAAATCGAAGCAAGTGAAGACACGTCTGTAGAAATGAGTGCAAAAAAGGTGCGTAGGAATGTTCTCTTCTATCTTTTGCAACATATTTCATATCCTATCTCAATTGGAGGCAAGCAGAGAAAATGTGCACATTTTACACAGAGGAAGAATATTACGTTTCAGAAGATACTTTTAGAGTAAAAAGGGAAATGTGTTTTTATGTCTTAAGTGCTTTTCATTACATAGGTCTCAAACCCGCATGTACCCTGTCAGTTTTCACAGCATTCCTGTGTTTAGTTTGGGATCTACAGAGGCAGAGTGAACTTGAGGAGTGTTCACATGGAGCCTTTAAATCTGGGTTTCCCCACGTACCCACTAATTTTGTTGCCATCTTCCTATTATGTTCAGGCTTGAGGGTGGGAAATGAGAAATGTGGATTTTAAGGCTGTCTACTATTACAGGAAGGATGGTAAGCATTTGTGTTTTCTAAACCAGTAATGCTGATTTCTTGGCATAGCCAGCAAGAAAAGTCAAGCCCATTAGCAATGAATCTGAAAGCCCCGAAGAAGGTGATATAAGAAGGAAAGTTAAACCAGCAGAGAAAATGAGTACAGAACAACGTGAACCTGTTTCAGATACACCGCGTATATCTTCGGAACTTCCAGAGAAACCAGCTGAGTCCACCACTCCTAAAAGAGCAGGACCCCTTAGCGCCACGTCTGGTGTTGAAAAAGAGACCCTGGCGACAGAAAGTCGGTCGGTAAGAGCGCGTCTGTCATCCCCGTTGGGGAGAAAAAAAGTTGACTGAAAAATGTTGAGGAGGAAAATAAAGCATTTCCTCTCTTTCCTTTGATTCTTTAAAAAGCTAGTATATATTTTTGTTATAAAAATGTTTATTTTAGAAAATTCAGAAGGTGTAGAAAGGAGGATGCGATCACCCACGAGCCCATCCCCGTAAAAGATGCGTGCTCTTTGATCTGTGCGCCTCAGTCCCTTAACGGAGCTTTTTCCTCCCCCTGAGTGGACCGACCTGGTCACTTGGTGTTCTGGGATGCCATTTTCACAAGTGCACGACATTTCCTTCATGAATGTGCCACAGTTTAATCTCTTACGAATGAATGGTTGCAATCAAAAATTTTTAGGTGCTTTCATTCATGAATTTCTTCCTAGCTAAATCTTTGCGTACACCCTCGATCATTTCCGTAGAAAAACATTGCTAAGATAAGATTTCCGGGTCCTAAACACTCTGTTTTAAATTCGTGGCATATGTTGTCTTTGGGACAAGCTCTTGATATGTCATTTTATCCATTTGGCTTAATGCTTTGAATAATTCTCATTCATGTTCAAAAAGAATTCTAAGTATATTGTGTTCCTGCTGCCTCGTTCTCCGCTTTCCGTCTTCCTCCCCCACTGAACAGGTAACATTTCGGCTGGTTTCTGTGTTCTCTTCCTGAGTTTCCTTCTGCTCAAATAAACAAAGAGGGATCTATTTTCTCTTACTGTCCCCTTTCTACGCAAACAGAAGCGTATTCATGTTGATCTGCCTCTTTCTGGTCTGTCTGGTGAACATCCCACGTGAACTTGAGTTGGCAGTTGTTGGAGGTTTTCTGTGAATGTCCTCTCAGGTCAAGTTGATGGACATGCGTTCAGATATTATGTCTCCGTAGAGTCTTTTTATGGTGCGGGGATAGTCTACTTGATTACAAAGGAGATGTTTTAGGTGTTTGTTAATATCCCAGTTTTGCGGATTCTCTTTAGTTCTCTGAAGCTTTGCATTGTGAATTTTGTAGCTTTGTTCTTTGTTTTGTCAATTTTAGACTTATAGTTGCACAGATAGTTCAGGAAGTTCCCACACATTTTTTTCCCCATCTTAATCTAATTCTTAGATTTTACATAACCAAAGTGCGGTGATTAAAACCAGGAAATTAACCTTGACATAATACTGTTACCTCAAGTACAGAAGCTATGTTTTTAATTGCATGCTTACTTAACGTTCTATGTTCTTGATGAGTGGCTGTTATCATTATGTTCTGTTATCATTAGGAAAGGTCTCCTTGTAATTTCTTATAATATTTTTTTGTCTTGAAATACATAGTGTTCGATATTCATATAACCCAGCAGCTTTCTTATGCTCACTTTGCACGGTATATCTCTTTTCGCCCATTTGTTTACAACCTGTTTATTTTTTCCAGTTTTGTTGAGATATAACAGATATATAACATTGTGTAAGTTTAAGGTGTTGGTTTGATACAATTATATATTGCAAAATTAACCACAGTGGTATTAGTTAATATCCCTATCACTTCACATAATTATCATTTCTTTTTGGAAGTGAAGAACATTTAAGATCTATTCTGTTGGCAGCTTTCAAGTATATAATACAGTATCGTTAACTATAATCACTCTGTTGGACATTCCATTCCCAGAACTTATTCGTCTTATAATTGGATCTTTGGGCCAACACCTCCCCATTTCCCCCAGCCCCTAGTAACCACCATTTCTGTCTGTGTTTATGAGTTCAGCTTTTTTTGAGAGAAAGCTCGGGCATGTGTACAGACAAGTGGAGGAGGGGCAGAGGGAGTCCAAAATCAGGAGTCAGACACTCACCCGACTGAGCCACCCAGTAAATGGCCACCCCAAGCCCGTTTACTTTTGATGTAATTTTTAAGTATAATCAAGTTCAAGTCTACCATCTTATTACTGTTTTCCATTTTCCCTTCGTTTTTTTCTTTCTGTTAATTTTGGATTAACTGAATATATTTTGGTATTCCATTTTCTCTCCTCTATTGACTTCTCAGTTATCCTCTTAATTTTTTTTTTATTAATGTTTATTTATTTTTGAGAGAGACGGGGAGGGAGAGGCAGGGAGAGAGGGAAACAGGATCTGAAGTAGGCTCCACGTTGTCAGCACAGAGCCCGATGCGGGGGCTGCAACTCACGAGCCGTGAGGTCATGACCTGAGCCGAAGTCAGATGCTTAACCAGTTGAGCCACCCAGGCGCCCTATGCCTCTTAATTTTTTTAAGAGTATTTTTTTTTTTTTTAAGTGGTTGCGTCTGGGTTTAAAAATTTGTATCCGTCTGGGGTACCTGGGTGGCTCTGTGGGTTGAGCCTCTGACTTCGGCCCAGGTCATGATCTCGCGGTTCGTGAGTTCGAACCCCACATCGAGCTCTGTGCTGACAGCTCAGAGCCTGGTGCCTGCTTCGGATTCTGTGTCCCACTCTCTCTGCCCCTCCTCTGCTTACACTCTGTCTGTCTCTCAAAAATTGATAAAACTAAAAACTTTGCATCCTTCAATTGGCAAAGTCCACTTAGAATCAGTATGTTACCACTTCCTACCATACATCCTACTTCCTGACAGTTCACCATTTCCCACTACATGAATCTAATTACATAACAATATTATTCCATTTATCCATCCGTCATCCTCTGTGCTGTTTTTGTCACATGTTTTACTTCTACATACGTTGTAAACCTAACCTTACGATATTGTCATTTTTGCTTGAAACAGCTATTTCTTAAGGAAATTGTGAAAAGGAAAAAATATCTAGTTTTTATGGTTACCCACTGATTTTTCTTTTTCAGTTGTCTTTTCTCTTTCCTATAGATCTGCGTTTCCTTCTAATACCTTTTCTCTTCAGCCTAAAGAACATCCTGTAGCAACCCTTTAGTGCAGGTCTGCTGGCAACATTTTCTCTCATTTTCTTGATCTGAAAGTGTCTTTATTCACCCTGTTTTTATTTTTTTTATTTTTTTTAAATGTCTACTTTTTTTTTTTTTTTTTTAACGTTTATTTATTTTTGAGACCGAGAGAGACAGAGCATGAACGGGGGAGGGTCAGAGAGAGGGAGACACAGAATCTGAAACAGGCTGCAGGCTCTGAGCTGTCAGCACAGAGCCCGACGCGGGGCTCGAACTCACGGACCGCGAGATCATGACCTGAGCCGAAGTCGGCTGCTTAACCGACTGAGCCACCCAGGCGCCCTCACCCCTGTTTTTAAAGGATGGATTCACTGGATGCAGAATTCTGGGTTGACATTTTTTTCCCTCCACTCTTTAATTAGGTGTCTGTGTTGTTCTGTGGTGTCTCTTGTTTCTGTGAGAAGGCCGTGACATGGGTCATTGTTCCCATGTTTATTTGTATATTGACTCTGTCCCTTTTCCTCTGGCTGCTGTCAAGATTTTCCTGTTTATCTTTTTTGTTTCTTGGCATTTTGACTATGATGTGCTTAAGTATGGTTTTATCTTGCTTTAGGGTTTACTGAGCTTCTTGGATCTAGAAGTTGGAAAATTCCAGTCATTTTTTTTTCTCAAAATTTAATTTTTCTATCCCGTTCTGACTCTTCTTTTGGAACTCTTATTACGTATATTTTAGTATTGTCCCACAGGTTCCTGAGATGCTCTGATTTTTTTTTTCCCCAGACTTTTTCTCTCTGATTTGCAAATTTGGTAAATGTTTATCACTTTGTTTTCAATTTTACTGACCAGTCTTTTGCCATCTAAAACCTGCAGTTAAGCCCCCAATTAGTGAGTGGTGCCCCCTACAGATGTGTCCATGCTCAGGCCCAAGAGTGTCATCACAAGTATCCTTAGAGGCAGAGGGAGATTACACACACAGGAGAAGATGATGTGAAGACAGAGAAGGTGATTGAAGTGATGTGACTGCAAGCTGAGGAATGCCAGAGCCACAAAAGCTGGACGAAACAAAGAATAGATTTACCACCCCCCGCCCCCCCCGCCCCCCCCGGCCAGGTCCCTGGAGGGAATGCTGTCTTACCAACACCTTGATTTTGGCCCATTGAAACTGATTTCAGACTTCTGCCCCCCAGAACCATTAGAGAATACATTTCTGTTTTAAGGCATCAAGTTGTGGCAATTTATTACAACAGCTACAGAAAACTAAAACACTATTCAATGACTTCTTAGTTTTGTGCTCTTTGGTTCTAGAATTTCCATTTAGCTTATTTTTGTTTTTAATGTAGTTTCTCTTTTTCTGCTATCGTTAAGCCATCATTTTCTTTACTTTTGGGGACTTTTTTTTTTAAGTTTATTTATTTATTTAGAGAGAGAGCAAGAGCAAGAGAGTGCAAGCAGAGGAGGGGCAGAGAGAGAGAGAATCCCAAGCAGGCTCCACATTGTCACAGAGCCTGACTCAGGGCTCAAACTCACGAACCAAGAGATCATGATCTGAGCCGAAATCAAGAGTCGGATCCTTAACCCAGGAGCCCCGTTTGAGACATATTTATGATAGCTGCTTTAAAGTCTTTGTTCTGGGCTAACTTGGGGTTGGTTTCTCTTGAGTATGTTTTTTTTTTTGTTTTTTCTATGGGTCACATTTTTTTGTGTAACATTTGTATTTTAGTACTTTTAAATTGTGTATTAGAAATTGTTGACAGGCTGTTGAGACTCTGAATTCTCTTACGAATGTTGAGTTTTTATTCTCATTGGTAGCCTGTTTATTGGCTGATCATCTTTAGTTTCTGAAAGCTTTGTTTTATCTTTGGTTAGGGTCAATTTGCAAAAAGTCTAAGGGATTTTTCAAGCAGCTCTAACTCACTGGGACTCAACCTCTGTATTAGTGTTCAGTTGCTGCATAATAAATTACCTCCCACAAACTCAGTGACTTCACGTATATTTACATCTCACAGTTTCTATAGGTCCGATCTAGGCCAGCCTTAGCCAGATTCTCTACGTAGGGTCCCACAAGGCTGAAATCAAGGTGCTCTCCAGGACAGAAATCTGATCTGAGTCACCTAGTTCTCATCTAGGATCGTTCAGATTGTTGGTAGAATTTGAGTCCTTGCCTTTGTAGACCTGAGGTTCTTGGCTTCTCCGTGGGGGAAGCTGGGAGTCCTCCTTAGGTCTTAGTCATGCGGCTCTCCTCACAGTATGGCGGCAAACGTCTTCAGAGCCAGAGGATTTTCTCCAGTCAGCTACAGCGGAGTCTTCTGTAAGGTGACCTCATCCAGGGAGCAACTATCCCATCCTGTCTGCAGGTGCCCCCCACATTCAAGGGGAAGGAGTTACAACCACAGATCATTGAGGATCATCTTCCAATTCTGCTGAGAGCCTACAATGTGTCTTTCTAGTGAATCTGGTCAGACATTGGGTTTAGGGTTTGTGAGGGTGGGTCCAGAGTAGGCCTTCCTCTAGGGTAGTGTTTCTCAATCCTTTTCATTATTGTCCTGACTAAAAAGCCTTTTAGACACTTTCTCTCCTAACCACTCCTTCCCCCAATTAAATTTTAATACCAAAATATACTGTATTACTCTTTATGAACTGGGACCCTTTGGAGAGTCACAGACTATTTTAATACCTAAGAATTGTTTCTGCATCCTCTCCTGAAGAATCCCATTTTTGCTCCTTAGGAAAACTACCGCCCTGTTGAGGATTGCACGCTCTAGAGTATGCTTGTGGCCCCAAGTTGCAGTCTTCCTCCTAGCTCAACTGGATAGATAGGTTTTAATGAGGTTTAATGAGATCTCTGCATTTTCTGCATGTAATTTCCCCCCAGTGGCTTGTCCCCTATTACCTGTTGTGTTCTGAATCCCATGCCGGCTGCTTTCTCGTAAGCTTGAGGTAGTCTCATTCTGCGCATGCGGAGGACTCCGGGACCGCAGGGAACACGCACCTGGACTTCCTGTGCTCCCTCTGAGCTCGGGTTCCAAGTGCTTCACCTGCTCCAGTCTGGTCTCTGCTGCCTCAGCAGAGTGGGACTACGTGCTCTGTTTGAATTTAGCTTGTTGTGCTGCTGTCGAAATTGCCCGCTGGCGCGGGCGGGGCGGAGAAGTGGGAGTTCACGGGGTCCCCGGTCTCCCAGTCCTGGGTGCCCGCTCTCCAGCACCTGAATCAAGTCGCCTCATCCCCACCCCCGCTCCGTGGTTGGTTGTGGCAAGAGAGCTAGTTCGGAAGCCGATACTTCATCCCGGCTTGGAGTGAGATCAGCCGGCCTCCACGCAGTACATTACCTTAAGTAAGAAAAGTTCAGCTACCTCCAAGACGATCGTTGTTAAAAGCCAATGAAGAGCTTTATTTACTTTTTGTGTTGAGACAGTTTAATTTTTCCAGGGTCTCTTTATGTTAATTTAGCCAGTATACATAATGAGCCACTTAGAACTAAATGAGAGTAATAGCTAGAATGGAGAGTGTTTGATACTGTTGTTATAATACGGATGTTTTAAGGAAAATTTTTAAATAAAAATCTTTGCTTTTTTTTTTTTTATTGTAGAAAACTCAGAAAAAGAAGATGTTTCCCGGCAAAAGGAAGAAATCAAGAAGTGAAGCCATAGACTCAGGTACAGAATAGTGTTTTATACTTTGTCAGTCATTCAAGAATTTCATTTTAAAAACCTATTTTTTGTTGTTAAAATAGTAAATTGTAAGTCAGTAAAATTGCTACTTTAAAAAGCTGAAAATATGAGACTTTGTGGTAACTGATTTCTTCCAACGTCTATCTTGAAAATTTTCAACCTACAGCCAAGGTGAAAGAATCTTACAGTATGTATTTATACACCTAGATTTTACTGTTATACCTCCTTTTATCACCTTAATTTTTCATCACACAGTCTATATTCTTTTGGTACATCATGTAGCATATACTCTTCTGTATAGACTTTTTCTAGTCAGCATAACTTTTTTGAGATTGACTCTGTACTTTTTTATCGATACAAATAAAAGTTTATTGAAAAATGGGTGGAAAACCATTTTGTCCCTCTCCTACAGTTCTTTAAAGGAGAAGTCCTTTATGTTTAGAAAATTTGGAAAGTATGGAAAGGAAGATAAAAATCACCCATAACCCAAAAAGAGCTGCCATGCTTTTTGTTTGCTCTCTACTCTTCAAGCCTTTTATCGCACTTTCTCACCCAAAATGGGATCATATATTTAAGTATTCTACAATTCCATCTCAACGAACGCATGACCTTTCATCCACAGATGTACCAGAACTTAATGTCTTACAATACACTACTGAGACTAAATCACATCGAGTAATCGT
Source organism: Lynx canadensis (assembly GCF_007474595.2). NCBI lineage: Eukaryota > Metazoa > Chordata > Mammalia > Carnivora > Felidae > Lynx > Lynx canadensis. The sequence continues at coordinate 15,326,317 of NC_044306.2, read as the reverse complement.
TACGTGTGCTAGAAGTGGCCTATTAGGTAGATTAAAATTAAGGAATCACAGGTAACCAAAAAGAGCTCTATTACCAGTAGTGTTGGGTAACAACAGACTGTTACATAAAAGGTACAACGAGGTAGTTAAGAGTCAGCAGTACTTCAGACTCTTTCAGTAGAAACAAGGAGACAGCAGGTAGAGTGACAGTGTAGACAGGATCTGTGAGACTCTGCACCAGGATAGGAAGTGAGTCATGCCTCCCCTTATGTGCCTCTTCAGCTGAAGCTATTTTTGGCAATTGGGTAGGACAGTTTTTTTTGTTGGGGGCTTTCAGAACCCTGGACCTAGAGCCAAAAGATTGATAATCAGTATATTAAATTGACTTATCTTAATATTCTAGATACGTCCGACTGTGTTCATATTTGGTGTCTAAAAGGAAAGAAAGCCAGTGATCTCATGGAATTAGATGTTGTTTTGTCTGCATTTGAGAAAACCATCCTAGAGTATAAGTAAGTCTTCTGATGTTGTGATACATGCACCTCATACGTTGTCCTTAAAGCACGACTTGTGCTCATCCCATTGCTTTTGACACCTCGTATTTTCATCATCGTGTAGTTTTACATGTATTTACATTTCCGTTATAATTTTTTCTTTAATCCTGTGAATTATTTAGTAGTATGTTTTTATACGCCCAAATATGTGACTTCTTTGTATTTATCTTACATCTTAAATATGTTGTGGGAAAATTTGATTGGTGATATTTTTTGTAATTTTGAGGCTTTCTTCATGGCCTAGCACAAAATCTGGGGACTCTAATTCATGGGTTTATGTAGACTCTCTAATTATTGGATCTGTGTAGAATGAATATTTTTCTTGATTCTTTTAATCAATTTATGCTATATATACTTAGAGACTATTTTGTTAGGACGTCATGTTTAAAATTGCTCTGTCTCATAGATGAAACATTTTATACTTCTCTAGTACCCTCTCCATTCCTAAAAAAAATTTTTTTTTTTTTTTTTTTTGGCTTAAAATCTAGTTTATCTGATACTACTATTGTGTCACTGGATTTCTTTTGCTGGCATTTGCCAGAATTTACATAGCCTTTGTCTGACCTTAAAAAAATTTTAATAAGAAATATTAAGCTTTAAATCCAGTGTGTCTATCTTTGTTGACTTCAATCCATTTACATGTATTATAATTATCAATACATTTAGAAGAATGTGTTGATATATTATTTTGATTTCTTAGATATTTTTCTCCTTTTTGAGGTTTTTAATTCTAACTTTTGTTAAAAATAGAATTTTTAACTCCTCACTAATAAAAACTTTCACCTCTCCCTTCCCCTACCCAAAAATCCATCATATTTATAATACCTAGAGATTTTTAATTCTGGGGTAAGATATACAAATGTTTTCTCTTTCCGTTTTTAAGATAATAAACTTTATTAAGGTATTTATCTGATCACCTTTATTTCATATATTTCTTGTAACAACCTCTGGATATGTCTCTTAGTTAAGTGCTTCATCCAGCACTTTTAGGTGTGGCTCTTTATGTTGTAAAATTTCTAAATCCTTCTGATTATTTTGGTCGTGACTTTGAACTTGAAAGACTGTTTAGCTGGATATACTATTCTAGGTTCTAAATAATTTCCTTAAATACTCTGGAGTACTATTCCTTCATCTTCTAGTGTTGGTTTGGAAAATTTGGTGTTTGTCGAAGTCTTATTTATATGTGCTGTGTTCTTTCTCTCTATAAGCTTTTAGAATATTTGGTCTTTGATATTCTTAAATTTCACGATATGGGGGCTGACCTTTTGGATCTGAGGTCCTTCTTTTTTTAATTCTAAAATATATTTTTGTCCTTTATTCTATCCTGCCCTTTGCTTTTTCTAGATTTCCTCAATCCTGAAACTAGAAATTTGCTAACTTATTTCTGTGATATATCCATTATGCTATTTATCCCAGCTACTGAGTTCTTAAATTTAGCCATGAGTTTTTAACTAACATTTCTATTTGGTTCTCTTTTATGTCTTATGTTGCTGCTGTCCTCTTTAGAATATTTATTAGGCTAAAGTCAAATTACTGAGTCATCTATTATGAAATACCTGCTTCTGTTACAATTTCTGATCTGATAGTTTGTTTTCTCTGACACAGTCGTGTTCCTCCAGTGTGTTATTCCCCAGCCTATGAGCTTAGTTACCCCTGCGCCGAGTATGTATAAGGGAAGACCGAGTCTTGATCCCTGGGTTCCTGGGAGTGCAAGGGATGGGGGTAGATGAGGCCTAGGTGGGAAGCCTCAGTCACTTATCCCACAAAGTAACCTGTCAGGTCAGGACTTAGCCTTGCCCTCCAGACATAAGTAGTGTTAAGAGCAGATACGCTCCTTACTGATCATTTTCCAGCCCTGGGGGTTTGGTGGGGGAAGGCGGAGGAGGCAGCTGCCCACTTAGTCCTTGTTTCTCTCCAGGTCCCACAAGCACAGCCCAGGTTTGACTCTTGTAGACGCAGACAGAGGTCTGATTGGCTGCAGCAGTTAGGGAAGCGCGGCTTGTGAGAATCATGCGGGGGAAGAAGCAGGAGCAACCTTGACAGCTCCTTTCCTGCCCTGGGTCACGGCCACCACACATTCTAAACACCTCTTCCTCTCCCCTCGGGGATTTTCACAGCTCAACCCATTTTGAGAGGGGATTTTCGCTCTGGGGTTCTTATGGGGTTGATCTCAGGGAAAGGAGCCAGCCTGTCAAGCTAACTCATCATTATCATTGTAGGAATTATCTGTTTTACTCTTCTGTACTTACTGTATGTGTTAAAGCCAGTTTGCTGTTAAAATTGGTACAGAAGGTCTCTTACCATACCCAAGACCATCTTGACTGTGTTACCCTTTTCCCATTCATACATCTCTTCTAAAGGAAGAAGAGACTTACTATAGATTTCTGATGTTGTGGCAAAATAGCAGTATCTTGAATTTTAGCATAATATATTTTTGATGTAATTAATGATTTAGGGGGGCGCCTGGGTGGCTCAGTCAGTTGAGCATCCGATTCTTGATGTCGGCTCAGGTCGTGATCCCAGGGTCATGGGATCGAGCCCAGCATTGGGCTCCATGCTGAACTTGGAGCCTGCCAAGATTCTCTCTCTCTCCCTCTGCCCCTCCCCACCCCACTCCACTCAAAAGAAAAAAAAATTTAGAAGAGGTATAGTATTTTTGTTAGACTTTTTTTTTTTCTTTAAATAGGCTCCATGCCCAACATGGGCTTGAACTCATGACTCTGAGATCAAGAGTCAGATGCTCCACCAGCTGAGCCAGCTAGGCACCCCCATAGACTTTTAAAATTATAAAATACCCTTGTGTTTCTGTCATACCCAGTGATTCTGGTAGAATCACTGATCTTGTTTTATTTTCTGATATAAAGTATTCTCGACCACGTGAAAAGTTGTGTTTTCTCAGAATCAAGTTAACTATTTGAGGGTCTTCTATTTTTAATACTCACCTGGAACTCACACATGAATAGTTTGTTAAAAGACTTACTGATTGACTGTAAGCAGTTTGCCAATGTACATATACCTAGGGAAGTATGCCATGAAATGCAAACATTACAAACTTAGGCTATTCTATAACTGATTCAATTAGTTATTTGTAGCGAAGTGACCAGATTTTTAAGGCACTAGAATTTGAAAGAGCTGTGTCTGACTCTTGTATGTAGACCACCACCATTTTCAATGGTACAGTCTACCAATTTATCAACATTATAAGCCATATGCAGAAAGGCCTACCTAACCGGTTTTCCTAATTTTTTATGTTTTTAACATCTTAAAATCGTGATTTCATATTTATATTAGAAATACTTTTTTTTTTAAAGCTGGAGCTGATGTATTTGTTTAATTATAAAATGTATCATCTTAGCCATTTTTAAGTGCATAATTCTGTAGTGTTAAGTATATTCATATTGTCGTGCAACAAATATCCAGAGCTTTTTCCTCTTGCAAAACTGAAAGTCTGTACCCATTAAACAATTTCCCATTTCCCCTAGCAACCTACTTACTGTTTCTATGCGTAACTACATTCGATACCTCACATGAGTGGAATCACACAGTATTTTTCTTTTTGTGACCAGCTGATTTCACGTAGCCTCATGTTCTCAAAGCTTATCCATATTGTAGCACATAACAGGATTTCCTTTTTTAGGGCTGACTAATCTTTTATTGTATGAATATAGCACACTTTTCTTTTTTTCTTTTTTTTCTTTTTTTTTTTTTTTTTTAATTTTTTTTTCAACGTTTGTTTATTTTTGGGACAGAGAGAGACAGAGCATGAATGGGGGAGGGGCAGAGAGAGAGGGAGACACAGAATCGGAAGCAGGCTCCAGGCTCCGAGCCATCAGCCCAGAGCCTGACGCGGGGCTCGAACTCACGGACCGCGAGATCGTGACCTGGCTGAAGTCGGACGCTTAACCGACTGCGCCACCCAGGCGCCCCATAGCACACTTTTCTTTATCCATCCATCCACCTGCCTCTTGACTGTTGTGAATAATGCTAAAATGAACATGGGTGTGCAAATATCTCTTTAAATCCTGTTTGCAGTTCCTTTGGATCCGTCCCCAGTAGTGGGATTGCTGGGCCATAGGGTTTATACTTTTTGAGGAAGCTCCTTCCTGTTTACCATCATAGCTGCACTGTTTTACAATCGCACCCACGGTGCAGCGTTCCAGTTTCTCTGCCTTCTCACCAATACGCGTCATCTCGTTTACTTGTGGTGGCCATTCTGATGTATGTGAGGTGATAGCTCACTCTGGTTTTGACTTGCATTTCCCCGATGATTAGTGATATTGAGCACCTTTGTATATGCTTGTTTGCCATTTATATACTTTTTTTTTTTTGAAAAGTGTTCAAATCCTCTGCCCTTTTTAAAATTTGAGTTATTTTGGCGTTGAGTTGTAGGAGTTCTTTATATATTCTGGATATTACCCCTTATCAGACATATGGTTTGAAAATATTTTTTGTGATTCCTTGGGTTACCTTTATACTCTGTCGATTGTTTCCTTTGCTACATAGAAGGTTTGAAGTTTGATGTCATCGCATTGTGTCTATTCTTGCTTTTGTTGCCTGTGGCTTTGGTATCATATCCAAGAAATCCGAGGCTAATGTCATAAAGTTTTTCCCCTGTGTTTTCTCAGCTGTTTTGTAGTTTCAAATCTTACATTGAGGTCTTTAATCCATTTCAAGTTAACTTTTGTACAAGGTAAGGGTCCATCTTCATTCTTTTGGATGTGGATATCCAGTTTTCCCAGCACCATTTGTTGAAGAGATTTTTCTTTCCCCATTGTGTAGCCTGGGAATCCTTGTTGAAAATTATTTGACCATATATGTGAGGGTTTATCATTGAGTTTTCTCTTCTCTTTCATTGGTCTGTATGTCTGTCTTTATGCCAGTACTGTAATGTTTAGATTACAGTAGTTTTGTGATGTTTTGTACTTAGGAAGTGTGAGGCCTTCAGCACTGGTTTTCTTTCTCAAGATTGTTTGGGCTGCTTGGTGTCCTTTGATATTATGTATGAAGTTTAGGATTTTTTTTTTTCTATTTCTGCAAAAAAATGCCATTGGGAATTTGGCAATTATTGCATTGAGTCTATAGTTTGCTTTGGGTAGTATGGACATTTTAATAGTATTCAAATTAAATCTTCCAGTTCATGAACATAGGAGGTCTTTCTCTTTATTTGTATCTCCAGTTTCTTTTAACAATGTTTTATAGTTTTTAGTGTATAAATACCTTACCTCCTTAAGTTTGTTTCTAAGTATTTTATTCTTTTTGATGCTATTGTAAATGGGATTGTTTTCTTAATTACCTTTTTGGATTGTTCATTGTTGATACATAGAGATGCAACTGTTCTTTGTTGATTTTTGTATCCTGCAATCCTGCTGAATTTGTTTATTCTAACAGTGTGTGTGTGTGTGTGTGTGTGTGTGTGTGTAATCTTCAGGATTTTCTACATATAAAATTATGTCCTCTGTGAACAGAGATCATTTTACTTCTTCCTTTCCAATTTGGATACATTTATTTCTTCTTCTTACCTAATTGCTTTGGCTAGCATTCTCAGTCCTGTGTTGAATAGAAATGGCAAGAGAGGCATCTCCATTTTGTTCCTGATCTGAGAGCAGTAACTTTTAACTTTTCACCACTGAATATGATGTTAGCTGTAGGCTTTTAATATATGGCCTTATTACATTGATGTGATTTCCTTCTATTCCTAGTTTGCTGAGAGTTTTTATCATGAAAGGTGTTGAATTTTGTCAAATGCTTTTTCTGTATCAATTGAGATGAGCATGAGGCTTTTGTCCTTCATTCTGTTATTGTGTTATGTTGATTGTATTTCGTTTGTTGAACTATCCTTGCATTCCAGGCATAAATACCACTTTCTTGTGATGTATAATCACTTAAGTGTGTTATTGAATTCCCTTTACTAGTATTATGTTGGGGAGTTTTGCATCCATAATCAAGTATATTGCTCTCTAGTTTTGTTTTCTTGTAGTATCTTTGTCTGATTTTGGTAGCAAGGTGATGCCAGCCTCATAAAATAAGTTTGGAAGTGTTTCCCCCCTCTTAAAGTTTTTGGAAGAGTTTGAGAAAGATTAATGTTCATTCTTCAAATATTTGGTAGAATTCTTCAGTGAAGTCATCTGGTTTGTGGGCCTTAAATTGGAGGATTTTGATTACTGATTCAGTCTCCTTACTAGCTATAGGTTTGAACATACTTTTTATTGCTACTTGATTCAGTCTTTGTGGGTTTTATGTTCTTAGAAGTTTATGCATTCCTTCATGGTTACCTAATTGGTGGGCTTATAATTGTTCATAGTAGTCTCTTATGATCCTTTTTATTTTTGTAGCGTCAGCTGTAATGCCTCCCCTTTCATTTTTTGCGTCTTTTCCCTTTTGTATTAGTCTAAGGATTTGTCAGTTTTGTTGATCTTTTCAAAAAACTCTTAGTTTCATTAATTTTTTTCCTATTTTTCATTTCATTTATTTTTGCTATGATCTTTACTGTTCTGTCTTATGCTGTTGTTTAGTTTGATATTCCTTTTCTAGTTCCTTGAGGTGTAAAGTTAGGTTGTTGATTTGAGATATTTCTTCTTTTTTAATGTAGGTATTTACTGCTATCAGCTTCTCTCTTAGTACTTCCTTGGCTGCATCCCATAAGTGTTGCTGCATTATGTTTTTGTCTTCATTTGTTCCAAGATATTTTCCAATTTCCCTTGTATTTCTTGTTTGAATGATTCGTTGTTCAAGACTATGTTGTTTAATTTCCACATATTTGTGAGTTTTCCAGTTTTCCTTTTGTTGTTGATTTCTAGTTTTATTCCACAGTGGTCTGAGAAGATACTTGGTATGATTTCAATCATATTAAATTGTTTCAGACTTATTTCATCATCTAACATGATCTGTCTTGGAGAATATTCTGTGTGCCTATCAGAAGAATGTATATTCTGTTCTTACTGGGTGGAATGTTCTATGTAGGTTTGTTGGATCCATTTGGTTTATAGTGTTGTTCAAATCTCGTTTCCTTATTGAGCTTCTGTTTGATCTGTTATTGAAAGTGAGGTATTGAAATCACCTACTATTACTGTTACTGCCTATTTTCCCTTTCAGTTCTGTTAACTCATATATGTGGGTGCTCCAGTGTTGGGTGCATATATAACTTTTATATATTCCTGGTGAATTGACACTTTTATCATTATATCATCTCCTTCTGTGACTTTTTTTTGACTTAAAGTATAATTTGTCCAATGTAAGTATGGTCACCACCGTTCTCTTTTTGTTATCATTGGATGGAATATCTTTTCCATATTCAGCCTGTGTATTTCCTTATACCTAACTAGAATCTTTTATAGACAGCATATAGTTGGATCCTTTTTTTCAAATCCAGTCAGCCACTGATTGGGGGGACTCCTGGTAGTGATTGACTTATTTTACTACTAAATTTTGTTTTCTCTAAGTCTTATAGTTATTTTGTCTCTTTTCCTCTCTTATAGCCTTCCTTTGTGTTTTGTTGATTTCTTTTTTGTAGTGATGTGCCTTGATTCTCCTATTTTCTTTTGTGCTTCTGTAGAGTGTGTATGTGTGTGTGTGTGCACGCGTGTGCACACACGGGCACTTACACAAACGGGAATGACATAAATCATCTTATAGCAGTCTGCTTTCAAATGGTAACAACTTAGGTATGCCTGGGTGGCTCAGTCAGTTAAGTATCCGACTCTTGATTTCAGCTCAGGTCTTGATCTCGTGGTTGTGAGTTCAAGCCCTGCATTGGGTTCTGCACTGAGCATGAAGTCTACTTAAAATAAATGAATTAGTTAATGAAAGAAAGAAAGAATAAAAACTTAACCTCAGTCACCTAAAAAAACTCTACTTCTTTATGTCTCCCTCCCCCACCATATGGGGATAACACTTTGTTACTGATGTTGCAGGTTTCACCTTCTTACATATTTTTTTAAGTTTTTATGTATTTATCTTGAAAGAGACAGAGACAGTGTAAGTAGGGTAGGGGAAAAGAGGGAGAGAGGGAGAGAGAGAATCCCAAACAGGGTCCACACTATCAGCGCAGAGCCTGATGCAGGACTCAAACTCACAAAACCATGAGATTATGACCTGAGCAGACATCAAGAGTCGGACGCTTAACCAACTGAGCCACCCAGGTGCCCCTCACCTTCTTATATTTTTAACCATTGACACAGTTTCATGTTATTTTTATGCTTATAGCTTTTAAAATCTATTATCAGTATGAAGAGTGATTTATGCATCACTATCCAGTATTATGGGGTTCTGTATCCATCTGTATATATACCTTTAGCAGAGCTTTATATTTTCATATGCCTTTGTGTTACTGTATTATGTCCTTTTGTTTAAACTTGAAAGGTTCCCCTTAGTAATTCTTACAAGGCAGTTCTAGTGATGATGAACCCACTCAGCCTTTGTTTACCTGGAAAGTCTTTACTTCTCCTTAATTGTTGAAGTACAGTTCTGCCAGGTACGGTATTACTGGTTGGCACTTTTCCTTCAGTGCTTTGTAGAGACCGTGCCACCTTCTGTTCTTCAGTGTCTCTGCTGAGAAATCCATTGGTGGTGTTGTGGGAGCTCCCTTGTACATGACAAGTTGCTTTTCTCTTGCTACTTTCAAGATTCTGTTTTTGCCTTTGAATTTTGACACTTTGAATATAATGTGTGTCAGTGTGGGCCCCTTTGGGTTCCTCTTAGGTGGGGGCTTTTTGAGCTTTCTGAATTTGGGTGTCCATTTTCATCCTCAGATTTGGTAAGTTTGGGGCCATTATTCAAATAAGTTCTCTGCTTCCCATAATGCACATTTTGGTGTGTTGAATGTTTTCTGTAAATCCCACATGCTTTTTTCCATTTTATTCTTTTTTCTTTTTGTTCTTCTGATTGATAATTTCAAATGACTCATCCACAAGTTTCCCATTTCTTTCCTCAGCCTGATCAAATCTGCTGTGAACATGCCTAGTGAATTTTTCAATTCAGTTATCTTATTCAGTTCCAGAACTTGTTTGGTTCTTTTTATAGGTTCTCTCTCTTTGTTGATACTCTCATGCATCATTTTCCCGATTTAGTTTATTCATCTGTGTTCTCTTGTAGCACATTGAACTTCACTAAGGTGATCATTTTTTAGTTCTTTGTTAGCAAATTCATAGATCTCCATATCTTTCTTTAGGGTCTGTTTCTGGGGATTTTTCCCCCCACTTATTTGGGTTATGTTTTCTTGTTTCTTCTAGTGCCTTGTTACTTTTTGCTGTGTTGTATACATTTAAAAAGCAGCCACCTCTCCTGGTCTTTACATACCGGCCTTGTACAGGCTTTGTACCTTCACCAGTCAGCCTAGGCAGTCCCTCAGTTCTGGTGGTCCCTCAGTCCTTTCTGAGAGATGTATCTTCTTTGGGCTTGTGCATGTGATTTGCCAACTGGAGAGGTTTGCTTCTTTCTTTCTTAGGAATCTGTAATCTCCGAAGACTAGAGCTCTCTGCAACAGGCTGCTGAGCTCTTTTTTGGTCTCTGTGACCAAAGGCATCCACACTATTTCAGTTCCCACCATTGTCATACTTCAGGTGACACAGAAACCATTCCAAATGATGGATAACGTTCTTGCTCTTCTCTCCCCCCCGCCCCCCGCAACCAAGGGAGAAGGCATGAGCTGGGCCATTTTTCCTGATCCCCTGGCCGCAGCATTGCCAGTTCTGTCGCTGTAGAAAGCCATTGGACTTTGTTCTCCACGGCAGTCAGGCATCTGAAGTATGCTGGTTCCGTTAGCGTACCAAATCAGGCGAGGTGGAAAGGTGTCCCTTGGGTAGCCCCCCGAAAAGCCATGACATTGGACATACGTTGCACTCTTCTCTTTCTTTCCCAAGGGAGAAACCATGCCCGGAGCTTCTTGGCTCAACCATGCTGTGCCGGCTTGGGAGAAGGGCTGTTGAAGTTGATAGGAAACAGCTTTTCTCACCTGTTTCAGTATGACTGTTCTTGACTTAGAACTTGCCTGCGACTTAATTGGTTTCTGAAATTGTCACAAGGCTTTTTTGGCCATATATAGTTATTAAGTTGGTTTCCCTGTGGGGGAGTCTGGTGTGGGGGGCTTCCTATTCCACTATCTTGCCGATGTTACTAGACATACCTTTTAACAGTCTTGATGAGAACTTCTACAGAGATCTATATTCAGACGTACGGGCCTTCTCTTGTGTAGCGCTTAGCTCAGTCCCCTTCTTCTGAGGGACTTTGCCTCCTCATGGATTTCCCCCAAGAAAGAAACCATTTGGTAACGACCTGTCACTCATACCAGGTATTTATTACTTCCGGCTGGAAGCACACACTCACACTCTAGTATCCTTCTGTGCCGAGGCAGCATCGGGGCTTAGCTGCTGTCCCGTTGCCGCATAGCACTGTGGCTCTGCCGTTCGGCCATGAGCGCGCCGAACTGGGAGACTCGGAGGCTTTTGTCCTGATGACGGACCGGAACCACTTTGTGTGGGTGAGCTTTGTAAGTGTTTGAAGAACCAGACTGTGGCTACCAGTCCGGCTGGCTGGCTTCTCGCCGCCTGTTGGCTAGTCCGGACGTGTGACACGATTATTCCTCTGGTTGTCAGCGGGCAGGGAGGGGCCGGCTTGCTGGTCATCTGATGACCACACTAGTGGCAGGACAGTAAAGGGTGAACATGGGCCGTGAGCCTTTCCTGCGTCTCACGCCTTCACCTGTGGGCGTGGCCCGTATCAGGAAGTTCAGGTAACCATATACCTGAAGGTTTAGGGGAACATATTTGCTGTTCTTTCTCTTTTGTTGAGACTCTGTCCGGTATTTTTTTTCTTTTTTTAGCCTGAGAAAAGGCTGCACGCTAGCCAGGCCGTCTTCTTCGGAACAGTATATGCCAAATCGTGGTTTGTTGATGTGCTAAGCAAATGAAACACACCTTTCAAAATCCTTTGTATGATACCTAGTGTGATCCTTTCTTTTTTTTTTTTTTCCTGCTGTAGACAAAAAGTAGAATCTAAAATCTGTAAGGAAGCCATCAAAAAATTTCATGCTCATATGGAAGAAGAACTCCTCAAAATGGTAAGCTCACAGACCATAAATTTGTCGGTCTGAATTGTTTTGCCAGTCGCGGGGCAGCATACAGTTAGTTATCTAAGAAAAGATTGCAGTGTGGTAAAGAACTCACTCGAACTATTCGTGTTTCACATGTGGTCTTTAAATGTGATATATGGTAAGTTAATAAACATTTTAATTTTGGAAAACACACACAAATATGTATTTTTTTTTCTCTTGTGCAGCTTAAAGACATCCAGACGTCGAGAACCCTGAAAAGGAAGAACACGAAGGTATATCCCTCGTGTGATTAGAAGCACACGGTCCTATAGAACTCTAGCGTGTGCAGGGTTAAGAAAAGCCGTGACTCCTTCGATTTTATGATCTTCAGTTTGTAGATGTTTTTTTTAGTCAGGCTTGTATCTGGTTGATCTTGTGGTTGGGTCCTAATGCATGCGAAGGGATGGGGATCCTAACTTGCTTAAAATGGCCATCAAGGGGCGCCTGGGTGGCGCAGTCGGTTAAGCGTCCGACTTCAGCTCAGGTCACGATCTCGCGGTCCGTGAGTTCGAGCCCCGCGTCGGGCTCTGGGCTGATGGCTCGGAGCCTGGAGCCTGTTTCCGATTCTGTGTCTCCCTCTCTCTCTGCCCCTCCCCCGTTCATGCTCTGTCTCTCTCTGTCCCAAAAATAAAAAATAAAAAAAAAATAAATAAAAAAAAGAAAAAAAAAAAATAAAATGGCCATCAAGCCCAAAATGACACTTACAAGGTATTAAGTTGTTACTAGTTATTAAGTATTAAGTAATATATATGTATTGCTTTTGTGGCTGTCAAAGAAGTAAAACCTTATGGAATAAAGAACTGTCCCATGTCCCACGTAAAGGGACAGCCTGGGAAGAATACAGCATTAAGGGTTAGGCGACCTCATTTCCCATCCTGGTTCTGCTATGTTGATGTTGTACCACTCTCTTGCAAACTCTAGCACTAGGTATGTGAGGAGAAGCAAGCCCATGAACGCCAGTGTGCGGTGGGACCAGATGACCTCTGAGCTCTAAGCCTGCAGGAATCCAGGACTGAAGAGCAGCCCCCCTCTACATTTCTAATAGAAATAGACTTGAAATGCATATTCATTTCAGTGATTACAAGCCTTTGTTGGGTTTTTTTTCCCTCGGTTTTATTTTCTTATTGATCAATTCCGCATGGCTTCCAAGCCCCTGGGAATGGTCCAGCCGTGGATCTGGTAGTCACTAAAGGTGATGGCTGAGATAATAAAATTTGTTCTATGGAAGTATTCTTTCTTAGATACAGGTTGTATCAGGACACTCCTGCTTCAGTATCTTCCTAGTGTACCCAGATAAAATCCAGACTCCTTATCCAGTAGCTCACAGAGTAGTAAAGATCTGGCCCCCACTTCCTCCTCAGAGTTGTCCTGGGGTAGATACCCTATTTCCCAGAGTTCCCTGTTCTTTTTCTCCATAGCACATGACAGGTTGTAGTTACCTGCTGTTCACATGTAATGTCTGTCTTCCCCTTAGACCGAAGCTCCGTGAGGGGGAAGATGCAGTCTCTTTCCCACTGTTTTTCTAGAATCTGGTACAGTGTACATAGCGGTGCTTAAACATTGAGGGAGTTATTTTAACAAATTATTGTATTACTTTAGATTATTTCAGATATTGAGAAGAAGAGGCAGCGTTTGCTCGAACTCCAGGATGAACTGCTTCGGTAAGATAATGTCAGACTCCTCTGAGATCTTAGCTGCAAGGATTGAATCACAGTACGTCACGTGGGGCTGTGAAAATCTGCCGTATTAGCTTGAAATCCCAGGTTTTCTTTGTGCCCGGAAGCTCAGTGAAGGTAGGTTATGTGGCTGAGTAGAAGCTTTTAGCAAAGAAGAGTTCAGCCTTCATCTGTCTCTATCAGCTGTCTCAACTCCAGCCTGAGAGGTGGCCCAGTTACAGATGAAGCGCATGGACTTTTGCACGAGACTGCCTGGGTTTGAATCCAGGGTCTGCCACTTACTGGCTGTGCAACCGCCCGGTGCCTCAGCGCCTCCTTGGTAAACGAGCACGATACCTGCCCCCCCCCCCCCCCCCCCCCCGTCCCGGGGTGTTGAGAGAATTCAGTGAATAAATACACAGCACTTTCTGGATGCCGGCCACTGCGAGGCACATTGTGTGTAAGTGTTAACGGCTTGTGTTCGTGTTCTTGTTGGCGTAGCCCTCCTGTGAACCCGTCCCCACGTGTGGGGCTGGGAACACAGTCGGGGCTGTCCCCATGTGTGGTTACGAAGCCTGGGGTTTGCTGCCGCTGACAGTCAACCAGCTCGTGGTTGTGGGTGGTCTTCTGTGTGACGGGACCGTCGTGTGAGCTGAGGGCTGTGGGAGAGCAGTGGCCAGAGAAGCAGATCTCCTCTCTGCTCTTTGTAGGCGTTTTAAAATAGGGCGAGAAAGTGGTATTACTGGAAAAGATGGCCTACAATTATAGTACTAAGTTTTAAAGGAGAGAATGCCAGAAGTCTAGGAGAGGGTGGGATTGGGTGTCCAGCTCACTGTTCTCCAGTCCAGTCTGTGGGCAGGTGCTGGCCCTTGGCGGAGCGTCTGCTCACTCAGGCCCAAAGAAAATAGCACTTAAACAAGCTTCCTGTGTGTGCCGCTGTCTGAAATGCTTTATGTATTAGCTCCTTATCGTGGTCCTGGGAGGTGGGTTATTATGGCAGGATAGTGAGAATCAGACCTCTTACAGACCAGCGCCTCTGGTTCCTTTTCTAGATACAATTCTAGAAGTCGAAAAGTAGGTCTTGAGAAGGCATAGAAACCTGCAGTGTATCATTATTCTAACTTCACGTGTGGAAAACCCCAAGGCCGAGGGAGGTAACCTACCCCCAGTCCCACCCCCAGGAAGTCGGGGCCAGGATCTCGTGGGTACAGACTGCCTCCGCACCCCGCCCTCCTGCCCCAGCCAGCTTGCCCACAGTGCTGCATTTGTTCAGCAGACACCACTGTGAAAAAGTAACTCTAATATCCTTTTAGAAAAATCCTTTTGAGAGAATAAAAAATCGGCAGCCTCCTCCCCCGCCTTTATTTGTCCATAAAATCCAAGTTATCCGTTTTTACTTTCCAGGGTAAGAAAGAAGACACTGAAAGATATAGTGGTTTACCTATACATTTTCCATCCAGGCACTTGGATGATTTTTCCACTGGTTTTATTGGATCTTGGAAAATGGACAAGGCTGTGATGAGGGGAAGGGGCGAAGGAAAGGCCTTTTTCCCTGCCGTTGCTGTTGACCTGCGCGGCCTCTCTCCTCCCACCTGAGGCTATGACTTGTTAACCAAACTGTGTCTTAATTCAGTGGTTCCCAACAATATGACTGGACAGGTTTTAGGATCTAGAAGACCTCTTCGTCTGTGGATGTCATTTCTAATTCTTCATTGTGTATTGTATTTCAAATTGAAATCTAGACTCTGTCCCACATTCGTAATTTCAGAACTGAAGATACCTTTAAAGATAGAACCCCCCCCTCACAGCATGGTCTTACCTCACTCCGTCTACCTGCGTCCTCAGTCTCCTACACCCTGGGCCGTTACACTTCATTATGTGCCATTCATACGTGGGGAAATATTTTCTCTTGTAGGTTAGAGCCACAGATGAAACAACTACAAATAAAATACGTTGAGCTTGAGGAGAGAAAATCTTCCCTTAGGAATGCAGCGTGTTTCTTATCTAACTTAAAACAGCTTCATCGAGATTATTCAGATACTCGAGAGAAAGAACCACATGTAAAAGAAACGGTAACACTGATTTTTATTTTTCACTGTGATTGAGAAGAGAGGGGATTTGCCTGTTGAGGATTAGCAGCTCTGAGGAGAAAGGTGGATGCAACATTACAGTCGGCCTGTAGAGCAGCATTAGACTTCACTTCTAAATTGAGTTTTTTTACACCAATCTAAAAGCCTTCAGCTTGTCTGTGTATTAGATACGGACATGGAATGCTTTTCAATTGCTGTTTTCTCTGCCCACACACACTTGGCCCAAAGCTTGCTTGGAGTTGGGGATTTGGTTACTAACTTGGAGACATCCTGAGCACTGAATTTGAGCATAACTGGTGAAAACAGATGTGGCAACTGTACTTGGCTTGGAATACACGAGTGTACTAACCTGTCCTGTGTTTGCCCCACGGGCCTTCTGTACTCTTGCAGCATCTGTCTTCCTTCAGGGAAAGTAGGTATTTGGGTTTATGTCCTACTTCTTTTCCTAAACCAGAAATCTAACACCAAATGTTAGTTCTTCCCCTCTCGCCTCCCTGAGAGCAGGCGCCCCATGGTAGCTTGAACACAGCAGGCTCTCAAATAACTGTGAAATTGAATTCCCCAGTAATAGGGTACGTGATAGTCTAGAAACAACTGCATTATTAGGTGGGTGGTAGCAATCGTCTGATGGCTTTTCTGCTCAAAGCTGCTCTTTTCATTACTAAGAAAAACCCCTTGAAAACGTGATTTTAAACAAACTGTCATAAGTATGACAGACTGGAAGAGGACTTCAGTCACTCATCCTTAGATACAAGTTACAACATGGAGCCTGGCTTTGTCATTTCAAAATCACGAGTTTATGTTGGGTTGTCTAGTTTTTCTACATGATTAATTTTTCCCTCATGAACTTTTATGGGCCTGGTATTTTCATTCCATTAGTTCTTCCAGGAAAAGTCCATCTGCCTTACAGTTTTCTGGATTTAAAACCGGCATGAGCTCAAGCAAACTTGCCCAAACCCAGTCTCAATATGTACCAGGAAGTGATTTTGTTGTACATGATTTAGATGCCACAGTTCTTGGAACTAGATCAGCCTAAAACTTTCTAGAGAGGGGTCCCTTGTAACCTTACTAATTATGCCCTAAGGAAAAGGATTAAACCAATGATCATAACGGTCCTCGTTTGAAAAATGATAGTAGTGGAAAGCTCTATTCAGCATGGAGCTGTATAACAGGGTTATAAAAGTTTGTTATACTTAATCCAAATAATTTGCCTTTGACAGTATGATTCATCCAGCCTTCCAGCTCTGTTAGTTCAGGCAAGAACCCTTTTAGGAGCTGAGACCCATCTGCAAAACATCAACCATCAATTAGAGAAGCTCCTTGACCGGAAATGAAGCCAGCCGACTAAAACATGCCGAATAGAAGGCTCAGTCCCCTGCTGCAGCCTGTGGTCTTCCGATCCATACTTTTGTAAATAAAAACTCCCTGAAAAGTTAACTTGTCTACTTGTTTGGGCTGGTTTGTCACCAAAATTTAGTACTTTGTTCATGGTCCTTTAATTTGACCGCATTAAGTGGCAACAGTGTGATTAGTTATCTTCTCTGGCTAATGTCTTGAGTAACAAGATTTAAAACGTTGACACCTGATCAGAGGCGGACAGAAAGCTCTGCCCTGAGTAGCACAGGGAGGTGTTCTAAGACAGGCGCCGAAGACCCTGAACTCCCCTCCTCCGCTGGCCATGCGGAGTCTGCACCTACATAGAGAGCAGCTCCTCCTGCACCACTGAGGGCTGATGGAACAGCTTCTGCACGATGCTAGAGGGACACCTTCCTCACCCCCAAGTGCTGGCCAGCAGCAGGGAGGAATAGCACTGAGGCCTGCATGCACACTCGCCAGTCCTAGGGCACAGCAAAAAAAAAAGAAACCCAAAACATCTATTTAAAGGACAAATAGACTGTAAGCAAAGGAAACGCATTTATTAAGCTTAGCACATCCACCAAGCTGCTGAAGAACTGCTAAAACTCTCTGGGGCCGAAGGGCACCATTGTTTACTTTCCCTTCCACCTTGATGGCCAGACAGGAGCCAGGCCCAGGCACTCCACTCTTCCGAGGACTCACTCTTCCGAGTGAGCCCGGGGCCTCCAGCCCACAGCGGCTCCAGCGCAGGCCTGCACCTGCCCCAGCCGCCCCACCGGGACCGCCTCGGCACCACGTGCAACCAGACCCCCTCAGCCTGGGGCCACTCCGGCCCCAGCCATCTCCCTGGAGAACACGGACACCCTGGCCTGTGCCTACTGCCGCGGTCCTGCCAGGGCACCCCGGGGCCGCCCGGCCAGCCTCAGCTATCCCGCCAAGAACTCTAAGTGACTATCGTTTGGAAATAGACTGCTGTAGGGGCACCTGGATGGCTCAGTCGGTTAAACATCCAGACTCCAGCTCAGGGTATGATCTCGCGGTTCGTGAGTTCAAGCCCTGCCGCAAGATCATGACCTGCATCGCATCTGAGCTGTCAGCACAGAGCCTGCTTCAGATCCCGTGTCTGCCTCCCTCTGGGCCCCTCCCCTGCTCGCACTCTCTCTCACAAAAATAAACATTAAAAAAATTTTCAAATAGACTGCTATATATGTAGATCAAATACATACAAACCTCACGATAACCACAAACCAAAAACCTCTAAGACAGTGAAAACCTAAACACTAAAGAAAGCCATCAAACCACAAGGGAAGAGATGAAGAGAAAGTACAGAGAAGCACAAAAACAACCAGAAAACAATTAACAAAATGGCAGTAAGTACATACAGTGTAGCTAAATGGATCAAGGAAGTGACCCATGTATGTGCTGCCTATACTTCAGACCTAAACACAAAGTGAAGGGATGGAAAAAGATATTCCATGCAAAGGGAATGAAAAGTGATACTTCTATTAACTAAAATGGACTTTAAACAAACTATAACAAAAGATAAGGGCATTACATTATGACTCAGGGTCAATACAAGAAGAGGATATATAACATTTATAAACATCTATGTACCCAACCCAGAAGCACCTAAACACATAAAGCAAATGTTAACAAAGGGAGAAATTGACAATATAATAATAGTATGGGACTTTAATACCCCCACTTAAACTAATGGATTGAACAGAAAGACAGAAAACCAATAAGGAAACATTGGCCTTACCACATTAAACCAGATGGACCTAATATATACAGAACATTTCATTGCAAAACTATAGAATACACATTCTTTTCAAGTGCACATGGAGTATTCCCCAAGAAATAAATCAGGGAAACAAATCCTATTAACCATATTCTCTGATTACAACAGTATAAAACTAGAAACAAGTTACAAGAAGAAAACTTGAAAAAACAAACACAGAGCATAAACAGCATGCTACTGAACAATAAAGAAATCAAAGGAAATTTAAAAATACCATGGGACAAAAATGGAAACAACTTTCCAAAAATCTGGGACACAACAAAAGCAGTTCTAAGAGGGAATTTCATACGGGTACAGGCCTACCTCAAGAAACAAAACTCCCAAGTCATCGAATTTTATACCTAAAGGAACTAGAAAAAGACCAAGCAAAGCCCAAAGTTAGCAGAAGGAAGGAAATAATAAAGAGCAGAAGGAAAAATAAATGAAATAGAGACTAAACCAACAACAACAAAAACAATTTAAAAAGATCAATGAAAGTGAAGCTGGTTCTTTTAAAAGATAAAAATTAATAAATCTCTAGCCAGACTCATTAAGAAAAAGAGAGGGCTCATGAATAAAGTCAGAAATGGAAGAGGAGAGGGTACAACTGACATCACGGAAATTCAAAGGCTCATGAGATTACTATGAATAATTATACACCAACAAATTGGACAACCTACAAGTGGATAAATTCCTAGAACACCCAATCTTCTAAGACTGAATCACTAAGAAATAGAAAATCTGAAAACATCAATTACAAGTAATGAAACAATCAGTAATTTAACACTTCCCCCCCAAAAAGTCCCAAGACCAAGTGGCTTCACTGGTGAATTCTACCAAACATTTAAAGAAGTAGTACCTGTTCTTCTCAAATTATTCCAAAAACTTGAAGGAGTGCTTCCAAATTCATTTTACGAGGCCAGCATAAACTGAGGACCAAAATGAAAGACACCATTAAAAAAAAAAAAAAAAAGTTATAGGCCAATTTACCTCATGAACATAGATACAAAAGTCTTCAACAAAATATCAAGCCAAATGTAATAATATATTAAAAGGACCTTTACTAATGATCAAGTGGGTTTTATTCTAGTGATGCAAGGATGGTTCAACATCTGCAAATCAACATGATACACCACATTAACAAAAGACAAAAATCACATGATTATTTCAATGGATGCAGAAAAAGCATTTGACAAAATTTGACATCCTCAACATACTTCAAGGAACATATCTCAACATAATAAAGGCTATATATAGCAAACCCACAGCAAACATCATATTCAAGAGTGAAATGCGAAAAGCTTTTCCTCTAAGATCAGGAACAACACAAGGATGCCTACTCTCACCTTTTACTCAACATAGTGTTAGAATCCTAGCCACAGCAGTTAGGCATGATAAAGAAATACAAGGCATCCAAGTTGGAAAGGAAGAAGTAAAACGGTCACTATTTGCAGATGACCTAACACTACATAAAGAAAACCCTCAAGACTCCACCAAAAAAAACTATTTGAATAAATGAATTCAGTAGAGTTGTGGGATACAAAATTAACAGTTTCTGTGCACTAATATTAAGCTATCAGAAATTAAGAAAACAATCCCATTTACAATTGCATCAAATAGAATAAAATACCTGGAAATAAATTTAAGGTGAAAGACCTATAAGACTCTATGAAACACTGATGAAAGAAATTGCAGAGGACACAAATAAATGTAAGGATACCCTTGATCATGGACTGGAAGAAGTAATATTGTTAAAATGGCCATACTGCCCAAAGCCATCTACATATTCAATACAATCCCTATCAACATGCCAGTGGCATTTTCACAGAACTAAAATAAAGAATCCTAAAATTAGTATGGAACCGTAAAAAACCTTCAATAGTCAAAGCAGTCTTGGGAAGGAAGAACAAAGCTGAAGGGGTCGTGTTCCCTGATTTCAAACTGTACTATAAAAGCTGCAGTAATCAAAACAGTATGGTTGCACAGAAACAGAGACATAGATCAATGAAATAGCTCAGAAAAAGACCCATTCACAGATGCTGTGGCCTCTTCTTTAGTTCAGAAGGGGAAAATAAGGGAGAGTGAGATAGGAAGAAAATATAGGCTATTCAATTAATGTGGTCCATCAATCTATGACAAACGAGGCAACAATATACTAATGGAGAAAGACAGTCTCTTCAATAAATGGTGCTGGGAAAACTGGACGGCTACAGGCAAGAGAATGAAGCTAGACCACTATCTTACACCATGTAGAAAAATTCAAAATGGATTAAAGACCTGAACATAAGATGTGAAATCATAAAACTCCCAGAAGAAAACACTGGCAGTTGGCCCTGTGACATCAGCCTTATGAATATTTTTGAACTAGTCTCTTTAGGCAAGGACAACAAAAGCTTTGAAATAAACAAGTAGGACTGTATCAAACTCAAAAGCTTCTACACAGCCAACAACAAAATGAAAAGGCAACCTACTGAAATGGAGAAAATATCTGCAAGTCATATCTCTTACAATAAGGGACTGATATCCAAAACATATAAAAAAAAACACAATATAAAAAAATTTTTTGAACGGGCAAGGAATTTGAATAAACATTTTTCCAAAGCAGATATGCACATAGACAACAGACACATGAAAAGATGGCACAATAGCACACTAGTCCTTAGAGAAATGCAAATCAAAACCACAATGGGTATTATTACTTCAGACCCATCAGATTGCTATTATGAAAAAGGATAAACAACAAGTGTTGGTGAGGATGTAGAGAAAAGGAAAGCCTCATGCACTGTTAGTGGGAATGTAAGTTGGGGCAGCCACTGTGGAAAACCGTACGGAGGTTCCTCAAAAAATTAAAAACAGAAATAGCATGTGATACAATCATTCCACTTCTGGGTATTTACCTGAAGAAAATGAAAACACTAATTCAAAAGAATGTATGTACCTACGTTTATTGAAGCACTATTTATAACAGCTAAGACATGGAAGCAACCTAAGTGTCCACTGATAGATGAATAAAGAAAATGAGGTACACACACATGTACACACACACACGCATGCACACTGAAATATCACTCAGCCATAAAAAATAAAAACTTGCCATTTGTAACAACATGGATGGAACTAGAGTATATTATGCTAAATGAAATAAGTGAGACAAAATTCCATATGATTTCACTTTCACGTGGAATCTAAAAATAAAGCAGAACAGACGCATAGATACAAGAAATTGTTGGTTACCAGAAGGAGGGATGAAGACGACTAAGAGCTACAAATGTCCAGTTACAAAATAAGTCATGAGGGGGGTGCTTGGTTGGGTCAGTTGGTTGAGTATCTGACTCTTGAAATTTCATCTCAGGTCATGACCTCCCGGTTCATGGGATCCAGTCCCACACTGGGCTCTGTGCTGACAGCATGGAGCCTGCTTGGGATTCTCTCTCTCTCTCTTCCCCTCCCAGACTGACTCACTCTCTCTCTCTCAAAATAAATAAACTTAAAAAGTCATGAGGATGTGATATGCAGTACAGAGAATATAATCAATAATATTGTACTAACTTTGTGTGATAACAGATGGTAACTAGACTTACCATGGGGATCATTTTGTAATGTATAAAGATATCAAATCACTACAATATACACCCAGATATACTGTATGTCAATGACACCTCAATTTAAAAAAATTTTTTAATAAGAGTTTTAACCTATAAATAAACATGCAAAATTAAGCTGATATGAACATATACCAACTCTGGTCAGTTACAATTTCAAAGCTAATTTTCAATAAAACTGGCTTACTTCAGTAAAAAACAAGAATTGAGAAGCAGAGTGATAAAACTTAGTTGATATAGACGGTTTTAATAAAAAGTTACTATAACTTAATATATTTATGTTACTAAACCGCCTTCAGGCAAAATTACAGCCTACTTATATACCAGTCCAGAGTTAATTACTCTTGCAATACTTGCAAAATTAGTTCATCAGGAATTTCATCCACTCCACTATAATAACTGAGAAGACCATTCTCTGCAGCTTCTGCTAATTCAGCATCTTCAGTAGCTTCCAAAAAATAAGTATCATCAATGCCATTATCCCAGTCAGCATCAGAAGCTACACCTTTTGACAACATACTAGATGGTGGTTTATGAGGATTCTCGGTTTCACTGTTCATTGTTTCAGTTGCTGTGAACTCTTCTTCCTTTAGTTCAAAGGGGGAAAATAAGGGAGAGGGAGATAGGAAGAAAGTACAGGCGATTCAATGAGAATATGTGATGATTTCACTAAACAGTCGATTTATGTTAAAGTACTAAGTACAAAACCAGTTCTTGAACAGATACTAAAATAAATATGCTGGATGATATGGTCTTCAATACAGTCACCATGGGAATGAGTTCATTAATTCAAATGTTGCTGCCACTGTAACTCAGACACTTAACACTCTAAATTTGGAAATGCCCACAATTCCTCTGGTACATTCTTTTCAGTATTCACAGATGGGATTGGAACAATCGTAGATGGAATTTTTTAAAAAGCAGACAGTGCAGCTCAAGCCAAATTAGAAAATACACCTGCTATCTTAAAAGATTTAAAAGATTTGTTATCCTATTTATAAAGAATTTTAAGAATTAACATGAATTTAAAAAACCGCTATAAATAATTGAGACAATTGTCAAGATAGGGCTATACAGATTTGTGTATTAGATAACAGTATTGTTATGTACATTTTCTGAGTTTAAAAATTTTACCATATTTAAGAGTATCCTTATTCTCTAGTAATATACTTAAGTGAAGAGATACAGGGTTTTGATGGCTGCAACTTCCCTTCAAGAGATCTGTTGTGGACTGTTACCCCAAATTCATAAGTTGAAACCCAAACCCCCAATATCATGGTATTAGGAGGGAGGCCTTTGGGAAGTGATTAAGCACGAGGGTACAGCCCTTATGACTGGGATTAGAAACCATACAAAAGGGACCCCAGAGAGCTCTTTCATTCCTCTGACATGCGAGGACTTGTCGCAGACTCTCAGTCTGGAGTTCTCTCTTGTCCATCAAGAGAGCAGATGAAGAATTGAATACGAGAGAGGCTAATGTCCAGGAGGAGACAAGAGCCCCGAGTAAGGGACCTAGCTCCGTGTTTATTAGGATGAGAAGGCTCGCATATGTGATAGACATGCAGAAACAAACAATAATACAGTAACCATTAACTCCTGTGTGAGAGAAAAGGGGTTTTTGAAGATGTGTGGGGTTAGGGTCAAGACAAATCAAAATCTGGACACCGAGCAGACAGCTGTTTACTAAAGGCACCAGGCACCACATCTGTTTATCTTAACTTTTCTAGGGGCTAAGACACAGCATGCTACCTCAGGGTTAACAAGGTGTTTTTCTCAGTAATTAGCCCTGGGTGCTTTCACCCTGTGGCAGCTTTCCACCTCTACCTGTTCTCCTATGCTTTGGTCCTGTGGAAGCGGCTTTCCGCCCTAAGCCTTGTTAACTCTTGGTGCAAGCTCGGAGAATTTTTAAACTTATCCCCCACAAGGATTCAGCGAGAAGGTGGCTCCCTATAACCCAGGAAGCCAACCAGACACCAAATCTGCCAGGGCCTTGACCTTAGACTTCCAGGCCTCCAGAACTGTGAGAAATAAACTTCTGTTGCTGATAAGCCATCCAGTCAGGGGCACCTGGGTGGCTCAGTTGGTTAAGTGTCCAACTCTTGTTTTCAGCTCAGGTCACGATCTCACGGTTTTGTGAGTTCGAGCCCCACGTCGGGCTCTGCTGAGAGCGCAGAGCCTGCTAGGGATTCTCTTTCTCTCTGCCCCTCCCCCACTTGCACTCTCTCTCAAAAATAAATAAAAACTAAACAACAACAAAAAAAAGCCACCCAGCCTGTGGTATTCTTTATAGTAGCCTAAAATGACTAAGACAAAATTCATCAAAAATGTGTATGCATACAGTAGAGGGAGAAACACTAATGTAACCAATATTAACAAAGGGCAACTCTAGGTGAAGAGAGAGTTTGTTGTCCTTGTACAACATTTCTATAGGACAGTTACCAACACTCGGTAACAGAAATACAAATAGTAAATCTGAAAGAAGTTCAACTTCCTTAAGACTAAGAAATGTAAACAAAAACAACTGAAATATCACTTTTGGCCAAATAGGTTGGTAAAGGTCAAAGGTAAAAATAAACAATGTTGGCAAAGGTGTAAACAGGTGCTCTCTTAAATTGTGAAGCCGAATTTTGTATCATTTTTATTGGTACCAACTGGTAATACATACTACTGAAAACATTTGTGATAGCTGAAGTAGGAAAAAAAGCCTCTAACATAGTACGCATACTATGACTTTAAAAATATACACGGGAGCACCATAAATAGAAATTTCTGGAAGATCTATGCCAAAGCACTTACATCTGTTATCTCTGAGTGGTCAAATTATATGTGAGGAGGAGTTTTTCCCCTTTGGCTTTTCATGTATTTTCTAATTTTTTCTCATAGTCAATGTGAATTATTTGGGCAAATAAAGGTTTTTAACAGGAAAATGTTAATTTGGCAATCTAGCCATATCTACCAAAATTAAAAATGTATACACTCTTTGACATAATTTACTTCCAGAAATTCTCCCTACAGAAAGAGTTGTTTAAAGAAACACAAAGATGAGTATGTTGGTACACTTTGTAAAACGAAACGTGAGAAACTTGTTAACTGTCTGGGAGTGGTTGACTAGGCATCTATACAATTTCTTCCGCGGCAGTGACAGTGAGGTGCATCCTACCAGGTACGTGCTCACAAGGCACAATCACTACGGCACGCTCCTAAGTGAAAACTAAGTACTGCAGAGTGTGTTTAAAGGCTATGTGGACACGTCTGAACACTACTAATAGCTCATGGATACTGTTGTACCAAGAACTGATTCCTAATGAGAAAGAAACTAAAACCTGCACTTACCTCCTTGAGCAGAAACAGGAGACCAACTTCAGCAGGTAATGGAAAACCTGAACAAGAAAAAGAGTAAAACTGTTTTATATAGACCTCCTATTTTCACTTGGTATAAATATAAAAATTAACAACTCACAGTCCGATTTGAAGTTTTCTGCTTTACATACAGGGTCATGACATTTTTGATACCAAACTTCATTTTTCAGATCAACCAAAATCCTTTATATTGAAAAAAATAGAAAGGAAAAAGAGTTACAACTTGATTCCCAGACTGGATGGAAAACAAAATTCATCTACATGCTGCTTACCAGAGATGTGCCTAACTAAGACTTAAAGATGCAGACAAGGTAGAAAGTAGAAGCATTGAAATAAATATACACCACCCAAAAGAAAACTGTGGTTGTTAAAGATAGCACACAAGATGGACTTTAGGGGAAAAATATATGTATATCTATATACATATAGATACATATCCATACGTATATCATATATGTACATATGTATATACATATCTATATGCATATCTATAGACAAAAGTTCTTCCAGGAAGACCTAATTCTCAACCTGTACCCACCAAATAAAAAAGCTTCAAAAATGCATAAGCAAAACTGATGGAACTCCAAGGATAAACAAATCTCCCATAAATCAAGATTTTAAAAAACATTCTTTTAGTATTTGATACAAATAGGCACAAAAAATTCAGAAAGGATATAGAAAATTTGAATGACATAAATTAAAAAGCAATTACCAAGTTTGATGTAATAGGCATACATGAATATTGTTTCAGATAGTTGGAAGTTCTTTACACTCACATATAAAACAATTACAGGGGCATCTGGGTGGCTCAGTTGGTTAAGCGTCCAATCTTGGTTTTGGCCCAGGTCGTGATCTCACAGTTTGTGAGTTCTAGCTCCACGTCGGGCTCTGCGCGGTCCAGTGTGGAGCCTGCTTGGGATTCTGTCCCTCCCTCTCTCTCTGCCCCTCCCACATGCTCTCTAAATAAATAAACTTAAACACAAAACAATGATAAAAACTGACTGTGCCAGGTATCATGTTAATTTCACTGAATTTAAAAAAAGTATTCATACAACACATCTCTGACCACAAAGCAAACTGTTTAGAAATAAATATTAGAAAAATAGCTAATAGAAACACATAACTTGGAAATGAAAAACTTTTTTTTTTTTTTTTTTTTTTTATCATTCTGAATTGTTCTATTTTGTTCTTTTCACTCTAAGAATGTAGTCTTATTCGGGGAATGACAGCTGGTCAATTTATTCGTAAGATATTTATCCATACTTATCTAGAGTTTTCAGAGGCTACTGGACCAGTCAGCTATTCTAAACTTTTATGTTAAATATGGACATTTCCCCAATACTACTCTTAAGTGATATCTCATTTACCTTCTTCCTTAAGAAATGCACAGGCTTGTTTTAAATACTTGAAACGTCTGTAATACACTATAGAGTTTGCTTAGAGGCACTCTGTTAATGCTCTGGTGTGGCCAGAGGAACAGCAAGCATTATTAAATATGAATGCAATCCTTACCAACACAAATTGAACCTTTTTTTCTCAATAAAAAAGCTAGCCCAGAAAAGTGTCTCATCCCATAAAGATTTATCATTTCCAAATCACAGTGAAGGGAAGTAAGTGATTTCCCAATTTTGTTTTCTATTCTGTGTCTCAGAGATGCCTCACTAAAAACCGGTATCTGACAGAGTAACATTTGCAGAACGTAATATTGTAGTGACACTGCTCACATTGATTGTTAGACATATTAAACTCTGCGTATTAAATGGTTACACCCTGTTTATATAGAACATTGGTCCAATAACAAAAATAGAGAACGGCAGCTGGAAATTTATCTCATTCAGTGTTCAGAGATAAAAGAGTTAACTATTCATTCCATTATGTTCTATAGGTAAGTCCTTTTTTCATACGGAAATCTGCTGGCAATTAAATGATGATATTTTTCCCAGCTACTACTGTATGAAGAAAATGCCGAAGGCCATCATGTACAGCACACTGCGATGTAAGGACTCTTCCGTTCACCAATTCTGGCGCACTTCCAAAATATACCCAACAATCCAGTTTTATTTCTGTCTAGGAGGCCGGGTGCCAAGGATAGGATATAAACACAGGTACATATAAGCAGCAAGATTACAGTCAACAGACTCTGGAAACCGAAAACGGTAGACATAGTGAGGCCAGTGAAGCCCCAGCCACATCTGAAAAACATTTCTAAATAACCAATTACTCAAGGAAAAATCATGATGGAAATTAGAAAATGGAACTGAATGCAACTGAAAATATGTATTAAAATATGTGAAACAGAGCTAAAACGATCTTTAGAAAAAGCTTATTTACATAAAAGAATAGCTGAAGACCAATAAGTAACTAACTTGGGAAATGAACAATTGAATAAACTCTAATAAAAGGCAGGAAGTAAGCAAAAATTTAAATGTTTGTTTATTTTGAGAGCAAGTTCCACACTGTTTATTTTGGAGCAGGCTCCACGCTCTAAGCACAGAGCCAGACCCAGGGGTCAAACTCACGAACCATGAGATCATGACCCGAGCTGAAATCAAGAATCGGATGCTTAACCGGTTGACTGAGGCACCGAGGTGCCTCAAGAAGCCAAAATGTAAAAGAATCAACAAGGCCAATGTGAAGACTAATACAATTCCTGCCAGATTGATCAAAAAATAAATAAGGTAAAGACATAAGTGTTACTCAAAATTTAGTGCAGCTATAACTACAAATGTAGAATATACTAAAAATTTAAGAATATTATGAACAATTTCTGACAGTAACATTAAGCATTTTGGTAAAATAGACAAAGTACTAGATAAAAAGACACCCAACTAAGCAAACTTAAAAAGTTATGAAGAACCTGAACAATCCTAATAAACGCATTAATGCTGCAGTTCCCAAACTTCACATCAAACTGTCCCAGGGTCATGAAGAATATTTACATGTTCCTAAGGGCAACTGTGATACTTGACATCCGTCAAGCGCCCTGCAAACTACTTGCTTACGGTTCACAGCCTCAGAACTGTAGCAGCCTTCATTCCTTTCGGTCCTGTCCTGTCTCTGTAGAGCTGAGGTTTTTGGTGGTGACTGGGATAAAAAGGACCACTAACCTCAATGCGGAATAAGACAGAACCGTGGGGGTGACAGTGTCCAATCTAATTCCAAGGTTTACGAGGTTATGTGATGCTCAGAACGACACCTATCCCATTAATAAGTATCCGTATTTGAGAATTAGTCAAAAGGGGGGGCGCCTGGGTGGCTGTGTTGGTTGAGCATTCGACTCTTCATTTTGGCTCATGTCATGATCTCATAGTTCATGGGATTAAGCCATGCGTCGGGCTGTGTGAGGACAGCACGGAGCCTGCTTGGGATTCTCTCTCTCCTTCTCTCTCAAAGTAAATAAACAATTTTTAAAAAGGGGGAGGGCACATGGGTGGCTCAGTCAGTTAAGCGTCCGACTCTTAATTTCAGCTCAGATCTTGATCTTGCGGTTCTTGAGTTCCAGCCCCACGTCGGGCTCCGTGCTGTCAGTGTGGAGCCTGCTTGGGATTCCCTCTCTCCCTGTCTGCCCCTCCCCAACTCGCATGCTCTCTCTCAAAAAGATAAACTTTAAAATAAAAAATAAAATTAAAATTAAAAAATTCTTTAAAAAAAAAAAAAAAGACGATCATCTTATGATAATGATTTACTGGTAAACTTATATATCCATAGAGTAAAAAATTAGAAAGATATACCAAAATTATAACCACAGTTATCACTGGTTCTGGGCCTATGGGTAATCTTTTCTTTGTGCTATTCTATGTGTGCAAAGCTACGTGTAGCTTTTGTGTATTGAGCATATAATTTTTGAAATGTTATTTTTTTTTAACTGGGTTAACCTACATATGTAAGTATAGCACGGAGTCATGCTACCCAATGTATTCGCTAGCTTCCTAGCAGAACTTCACAGTCTTTTCTCATGTCTGGCACACGTGCTATTTACACTTGACATACAGAAGTCTCAGCTTTGCGTTAAATATAAAACACAGCAAAACTTCCCATATCATAACCAGTAACTGCTGGGTTTCTGTCTTATCCCTATTCTAACCATACCTTCGTATTATCTAAAATTCTTTTAAGTTTATTTATTTTGAGCGAGAGAGATGGAGACAGAGACAGAGAACATGCACAAGTGGGGGAGGAACAAAGAGAGACAGAAAATTCCAAGCAGGGTCCTCATTGTCAGTGTAGGGCACAACGCGGGGCTCAAACTAACGAACCGCAAGATCATGACCTGAGCCGAAATCTTGAGTCAGATGCTGAACCAACAGACACCCAGGTGCCCCTGTATTATCTAAAATTCTATTTCTGGTTTCACTTCATCCTTCACTCCCTCTCCTTTTGCCAGGGGGATTTTACAGAAAACTCCTAAAACAGGGCCTGGTGCATACAGCAAGCATTCAATAAATATTTGTTCCTCTCAATATCATTCTTTGTCTTGAACATGTCAACCTTAATTCCAACTCTTAGCACGGAAGAGTTTCCTTTTCACCCAAGTTTGCTTGATTTCAATTTACTCCATATAACATGTCAAGGACCAATGGAAACAGACAAGGGAGAGATACTTCCTTCCTCCTGTCTACTGCCTCTAATTTCTTTCTAGCCCCACTCAATTCTACCTTACTCTTCTCAAGATTATACTATCTAATGGATTATTTTACCAAATAAAGTACAGATGAAAATGACATGTGCTAAGGTGATAATTAAGTTGGTCAAATTAAATATTTTCAAACATAAACCAAATACAGTATCTGATGTAACTACATTCATTATAAGAACAAAATCATGTTTATATTCTCAACTGTAAAAATTATAAAAATTTAAAATGTAATGTTGGTTAAATACATGGAACTCAATAAACAACATCACCTACATGATATTATTGCTCTTGTGCGCTCTTCTGATGTTTTCACACCAGCGATATTTACAAATATCATAAACCAGTAACTCTTCTGGGAAAAAGTAGCTCCAACGCCGAATTCCTAAAATGCAAATAATGTTTCTGAAGCTATTATAACTCCAGCATATTACAGTGAATAAGGAATAAGATTATCTTTACCTCCTTGAATGCCATTTTTATTCACCAAAGAAAGAACAAATTGATCAATTTCAGGGTAGGGCGAACAATGAAAACCCTCAATGTTTTCTGCTGCAACAGAGAGAAAAATTCATTATAATTAAAGTGGCTAAAAGCTGAAGAGTTAAATTTTAAGTTGTTCTTTAGTACAATTACACGTTTCAGAAACTCTCCAGGTCCCTCCCCCCGCCCCCCCATTTCTCCATTTGTCTTTTAGTCAGTCACGGGTTCTGGCTTATCCTACAAGTAAGTAATATTCAAACCTCTAAATTAAGTTCAATGTTAACTAATTTTCACAAGAAGCACCTATAATCATTCTGATTGCTTTCTTCATTCTTATAAAGAGAAAAGCAACCCCTTACACCCCGGAGCTGGCCTACTCCTATCAGCTCGGCCTTGGTGTTGTGACAAACAGGCTGGGCACACACGGCTCAGCCCTGTATTTTCCTGCTGATGAGTAACCATTTCACAGAATTTCAACATCACATAAGGTCACTCTGTGGCCAAGATGATTCAAGACAAAAATAAGAGCACTCTGCAATCACAAACAAAACATGAACTATTTCCAAACCACAAAAATGACTAAACGCCGCCCATCTTATTCATAACGGGGGCTGCTTTGCCAATTGTAGCTTTAGTCCCACTGTAGTCTGACTTCCTTCTAGATAAACTTTATGAAGATAGTCAATCGCAGAATTGCCTCCGACAGTACCCAGCTGAAAACAAATCCACGCTGCCTTGGACATTCCTCAAAACACCCAACTCAAGCCTGAATCCTAGAAGTCGTTTCTAACACCCTTTTACTGAGCTGCCCCCACAGATCCCGGTGGTACGTGTTTTCCACACATAACACATGCCACTGGTTCACTGCAGGTGTGCTCTCGCGGGACCTTCAGCCGTAGGGCTCTGACAATTTGGTTATATCCTGTATCTAAGAATCTACTGGGATAATTTACAATCATTTACTTAAAATCTCACTTCATCTTTAAACACAGAATTATCTACTTTTCTTAAAATAAAGCCTATATTGGGGCGCCGGGGTGGGTCAGTCAGTTGAGTGTCTGACTCTTGATGTTGGCTCAGGTCATGATCCCAGGGTCGTGGAATCAAGCCCTGAGTCAGGCTCTGCTCTGAGAGTGAAGGCTGATTACAGACTTTCTCCCTTTCTCCCTCTGCCCCTCTCCCCCACTGTGTTCTCTGTCTCTAAATAAATAAATAGGGGCACCTGGGTGGCTCAGTCGGTTAAGCGACGGACTCTCAGGTGTTCACTCTCTCTCACCCTCCCATTCTCAAAATAAATACACTTTTTTTTTAAAAAGTGTGCAAATAAACAATGCCTATATTTCACTTACAAAAATAATATACATAATTGGAGAAACTTTGGAAAATATATTAAAGCAGAAATGAGAGAAATAAACTCCAAATCAGTATCTAGAAATAACTGTTAAACAAGAAGAAAATAAGCATAAGAAAATGTTATCCATGTTTTTAATGAAGCTGTAATCATACCTCCCAATTTCAGAGTCTACTTTTTCTCTTATAAATGGACATTTCCCATGTTATATTGGTTTTTATAAATTTTATAAATTGGTTATAGAGTATGTTATAGGATGTAACCAATGCCATTTTGTTTTACATTTAGATTTGTTTCCAGTTTTTCACTGCTATAAATAATGATAATCCAAAATGCACTTACAAAATTGTTTACGGGAGAATATATGAAATCCTAGAAAAAAACCTCTATGTTTTTCAATATAAAAATGAAGGACAGGGGCGCCTGGGTGGCGCAGTCGGTTAAGCGTCCGACTTCAGCCAGGTCACGATCTCGCGGTCCGTGAGTTCGAGCCCCGCGTCGGGCTCTGGGCTGATGGCTCAGAGCCTGGAGCCTGTTTCCGATTCTGTGTCTCCCTCTCTCTCTGCCCCTCCCCCGTTCATGCTCTGTCTCTCTCTGTCCCAAAAATAAAATAAAAAAAAAAAAGTTGAAAAAAAAAAAAAAATGAAGGACATGCGTGAAAACCACGCAGCCATTAAAAGAACAGGGAAATGCAAGGGAAATCTCCACGGGGTTCCATGGAAACTGATGGTGGCTACCCATCTTTGGTTGTGGACAGAAGGGAAGAGGACTTTTAGGTTTTTCTTTTTTTTCTTTTTCTTTTTGAGACGGTGTGAGCAGAGGAGGGGCAGTGAGAGGGAGACACAGAACCTGAAGCAGGCTCCAGGCTCTGAGCTGTCAGCACAGAGCCTGACACGGGACTCAAGGTCACAGACTGTGAGATCATGACCTGAGCTGAGGTCATATGCTTAACCGACTGAGCCACCCAGGCCCCCCTAGGTTTTTCTTTTAATAATGGTTTATTTCTACCAACAATCTACTCTATTTTCCCATTGCCTGCCCCCCAAACCATCATATGATGAAAATTAGTGAATACACTAAAAATTTTCTTTTCTTGGGGAGCCTGGGTGGCTCAGTCAGTTAAACATCCAACTTCTGCCCAGGTCGTGATCTCGCAGTTCATGAATTCAAGCCCCACGTCAGGCTCTGTGCTGACAGCTTAGAAACTGGAGCCTGCTTCAGATTCTGTGTCTCCCTCTCTCTATTCCTCCCCTGCTCACGCTTTCTCAAAAAATAAACATTAAAATTAAAAAATAATAATAAAAATTAAAAAAATAAAAAATATAATTATCTTTTCTTTACACTTTTTCCCTTTTGGATAGAAACTAAGTTGTTTTAAAGGATCAGTAGATACTGAGGCACCTGTGTGGCTCAGTTGGCTGTCTGATTCTTGGTTTCATCTCAGGATATGATCTCATGGCTCATGAGTTCAAGCCCCTCGTTGGTGCAGAGCTTGCTGGGATTCTCTCTCTCCCCCTCTCTCTGCCCCTCCCCCCTAATAGCTCTCTCTCTAAATAAATAAAGTCTAAAAAAAATAATAAATGATCAGTAGATATGAATACTGAGGATTTAAAATCTTCAAGGCAAAACAGACTTTGTATCCTTAAATTTTCATAGGAAATTGTTCTCTTAAAATTACCTTTAGTGTTGGTGCTGCTAAAACATTCAATTCGTTTTTCTTTATTTTGAGATGTGTCACATGTCAGAATTCGTAAAGTGTCTGAGAATCTGAAGAAAATAGGTGAAAGAAACAGTTAACATTATGTAAGAATTAAAGAGACATGGCTACGGAAAGGAGACTGAATTTCAAATAGTTCCACATTAAAATCCTTTGTTCAACAGCTAATTGTTCTAGGACAATCAAGCCACATTTGCCTACAAAAACACCAATCCTATCCATATAGAAAAGAGTAGTTTGGTGATCACTTAAAATACTTTCTTTGGGCTGCCTGGGTGGCTCAGTCAATTGAGCATCTGACTCTTGACTCTTGATTTTGGCTCAGTTCATGATCCAGGTCGTGGGATCAAGCCTTGCATCAGGCTCTGCGCTGAGCAACTGAGCGTGGAACCTGCTTGGGATTCTCGCTCTCTTCCTCTGCCCCTCTCCACCTCCCTCTCTCTCTCTCTAAAATAAATTTTTAAAAATTAAAATACTTTCTTCAACCACAGAGTGAACCAGAGGACTCTGGGACTGCTGAAGCTATAGAATGAAGTACAATTCTATTCTCCAAACATACAGAGCCTTTGACATTTTTGTTACAATGATTTGAAAAGTGTGAATAAGTCTAAAAATAATTTGAAAAGTGTGAAAAAAAAGGAGGCATGAGAGCAAAGGAAAAAATGAATTAAAGTTAACTGAAAGACAGACTCTTGGCCATAAAGAATTTAGCCTTTATTTCAGGAAGAGAAATACTTATTTACTTGGCTACACAAAAGAAAATTAAGGAAACCCCATTGAGTAGAAGAACTCTCCACTTGTATGAAATTAATACTGAAACTACAAAAGAAATAGGATTTGGTAATCAGGAGATGACTTCAGGCTGTATTAGAGGCCACTCCTGTGCCAACCACAGTGATACAATTCTTACACTTACCACTGTACTTCCAGAATCTCGGGAACAGCTGCTAACAACTAACACTTAACCCAGCAGACATCGCGTGCCAGGCCCAGCTATAATTTTGTGTGTACCTCTTCCCTCATTTAATCTTCACAACTCCCTAAGATAGGTGTTAATATTATTTCCATTTTAAAGGTAAGGAAACTAAGACCCTGACCTTACTTCTGACAAATGTAACTCAGTTGGTTAAGCATCCGACTTCAGCTCAGGTCAGGATCTCACAGCTTGTGAGTTCGAGCCCCGCGTGGGGCTCTGGGCGGTCAGCTCCAAGCCTGGAGCCTGCTTCGAATTCTGGGTCTCCCTCTCTCTCTGCCCCCCTCCAGTTTGTGTGCTGTCTCTCTCTCAAGAACACAGAAACATTAAAACAAATTTTAAGTTTTCATTACAACTAACTGTTGCAAATTACTAACTTGGAAGATATTCATGATATAATGTCGAGTGGATAAAACAACAGATATAACCACATAAATAATGATCTCAACTATTTTTTGAATGAAGGACGTATATAAGTATGTATGAACATGCATATATGAAAAGTAGATATTAGCAGTAACTCTATTTGCAAATGGAACAGGTTTAATTTTCTTCTTTATAAAAATACGTTACCCTAGAATTTTGAGAACTTCCTTTTCCTTAAGTTAGAATGAATTTACCCAACTCACATTATAGTACTATCCAATGCTGTTCACTGCTTAATAAGCATTCACGAATATGCAACAGTTTGATGTTGGTACTATATACTATCTACCTGACATTGCTGACCAAAGAAGACAGGAAACATTGATTTTCTTCAGATACAGTCTCCGAATGTTTAGGAAAAAACTTGTTATCTTCAGCAATCTCCAAAGCCACGTGCTTCCCTATCTTCGATGATTTATACAGCCGAAAGTTTCTATTTCTTGTATAAACTCCTATGTCAAAAGTTAACAAGAATAATTACGAACGCATGTTTTCAGCCATTTGGTTTTATAGTCAGCAAACATTAGATTCCTCTTGTATGGCGTTCTTAGGGAAACCAGTGCTTCCGGTCCAACGTGGCAACGTTGGAAGAGCCTGAACTCACCTCCTCGGGTGAACACCCCAAATCTGTAGCTATATATGGAACAATCTCCTCTGAAAGACAGCCTAAAAGCTGGCCAACTGACTCCTTCCGCGTGGAGGATGAGTCGGACAGCCCGTCAAGGCAGGTAGGAGAGGCTGAGACAACCTCACCACAAGCCCCACGCCCACCATTGGGAGGGAATTCAAACCCGGAGCTTCTCCCTGAAAGGCGGAGGAGTCATACCTCACACACCTCACGGCCCAACGTTTAAGACCTGAGCCTAGGAGATGAGCCCCAGGAACATACGGCTTTGAAGACCAGCCGGGCTGGGGCCTAGGAGACCTGCGGGCCGTGGCGAACTGGGGAAGAAAGACTCCTTCAGGGCCTGCGTGCAGACCCACTCACCCCAGGGCCGAGTGCAGAAGCCGCTCTCCGAAAAGCACCCAGGGTTTATGTGAAAGAGGCTCATTTCCAAACTTTCAGGCGTTGGACTGAGAGATCTTCTTCAGAGATGGAGGTGGCCGGTGCCATCTTCTCTGCTTTGCTAAATCCGGCGGGCGCCATCTTTTCTCCTTTCTCCCCCCCTTTCCAGCGAGTGCCATCTTTGCAAGCCCCTCTGCCCCCCTCCAGCCGGGGGACACAATCTTTGGCTCCCCGCCTGCCGTGCTCCAGGCCACCAGTATCTGCTGGAGGAAAGCGTCTACTCGCATCTGGTGCCGCAGTTTTCCATCCGCCAAACCGTGTGTCAGGTAACCCCCTTGATCACCTGGCCTTAAAGGCCCGGGAGGCTTGCGTTCCTGGGTGCACAGGACTCTAACAACTGGAGGCACGGTTCTCGGTAGACCACCACTCCCAGGCCATGGCACTGAGAGCAGACTGAAACCCACCCCCAGTTTCTGACAGGCCGATTTCGTGTGCCCGAGGGGCAGCTTCTGCTGTGGCGCACTCCCAGGGGCCTACAGAAGGGCTCTCAGGGAATGGAGTCCAGGGGACCCAATTTTTGCACTCTCCCTCTGCCTCACTCCAGCTCACTGGTATCTTCCAGAAAGGAGCTTAGGCCCTTTGCTTGGTGCCCTGATTTTCGCAGTTGCAGCCTGGGGACTCCTCTCTGTCACCTGGCTCTGCTGGCCGGTGGGACTTACCCTCACAGGTCCTACAGAACTGTCACCAATGGAGAAAGGGTTCTTAAACAGCGGGCGTCCCTAGGGCACAGTGAGGCAACAGACCCAGGAGCTCAGTCAGCTCAGTCCCTCTGTACAAGAGCCTGCCAGCTTCTCCTCACAGGAGCCTAACTGAACACACATCCAGGGGCTAATTGGAAACCTTTCCTGAGACCTTGGAGGGTGGGCACCATTCTCCTCCTGGCTTTTGCTGTGTCTCACAGCACCAGCATCTCTCAGAGGGGAGCTTCTGTATGTGTCTGGTGCCCCAGTTTTGACCTCTGGTACCCTGCTTTTCGTGGCCGCCTCCCAGGGCCTAACCCTCGATCACCCACCCGGCCCTGGGGTCATGGGACTGTAACGGTCAGGGAGACAGTTCTGAGATGGCGACCACCACCGGCGCACCGCAAAGACAGCGGATTGAAACACCCCCAGCTTGGGGCGCCTGGGTGGCGCAGTCGGTTAAGCGTCCGACTTCAGCCAGGTCACGATCTCGCAGTCCGGGAGTTCGAGCCCCGCGTCGGGCTCTGGGCTGATGGCTCAGAGCCTGGAGCCTGTTTCCGATTCTGTGTCTCCCTCTCTCTCTGCCCCTCCCCCGTTCATGCTCTGTCTCTCTCTGTCCCAAAAATAAATAAACGTTGAAAAAAAAAGAAACACCCCCAGCCTTTCTGAGAGAGACGCCCAACTGCTTGTCCCGGAGCTTCAGCCTGAGGGGCAGTCTTCAAGTTTGGCATACATCTAGAAGCTACAGAGCTGCTCACAAGGAACGTAGCCAGAGGCGCTATCTGCGTACTCTCCTTCTACCTCACAATCGCTCCCCAGGATCTCTCGGAAAGAAGGTCACATGCTCAACAAGTCCTGATTTTTACAACTGCCACCGTGGGCACCTCCATATGACCTGGCTGTGCTGGTCAGCGGGACTTACGCTTGTAGTCCAATACAACCGCACATGCTCTCCATTCCTTAAAAGCTGCTGCCATGGGGCATCTGGGTGGCTCAGTAGGTTAAGCATTGACTCTTGGTTTCAGCTCAGGTCATGGTCTCACGGTTCATGAGTTCCAGCTCCATGTCAGGCTCCAAGCCACCAGTGTGGATTCTCTCTGTCTCCCTCTCTCTGCCCCTACCCCACTCAAGCATTCTCTCTCAAAATAAATAAATAACCATTAAAAAAAAAAAAAAAAAAAAAACAAGCAAGCTGTTGCCTGAGGGTCTGGCTTCCAATCAGCCTGAATCTAGGTGTTAAATGAGATCCTCCCCTTTGGGACATTAACTGGTCCTGGAATACCCCAAAGTACTGGGAGCTATTAAAAATAAAATAAGGCTGCTTGGAAAATTACAAAAGTTTGCGAAACAACCACGAGCTAGGACAGGGTTGAAGGACAGATTTCATCTCCTTCTCAGGCCAACTCTTCAAGACTACTAGGGATGCTAGTTCACCTAATGCAGGGAAACAAACAGAGTCAAGCAAAATGAAGAACAAAGGACCAAGTTCCAAACGAAAAAGCAATTTAAAACTCTTTAAAAACCTTTATGAAATGGAGATAAGGAATTTATCTGATAAAGAATTCAAACTAAAGGTCATAAAGATGCTCACCAAATTCGGGAGAAGAATGGATAACACAGAGAGAACGTCAACAAAAAGAAAATATAAGAAAGCACCCAACAGAAGTCACAGGGCTGAAAATGCAAAAGCTGATGTGAAAAATACACTGTAGGGGTTCAACAGCTAACTAGATGAAGCAGGATCAATGAATTCAAAGACAGGGTGGAGGAACTCACCCGGCAGAGCAGCAAAAAGAGAAAAGAATGAAATAAAGTGAAGACAGCTTAAGAGGCTTAGAAGACAACACCAAGCAGGCCAACATTCACATTAAATGAATCCCAGAAGGAGAAAGGGCCAGAAAACTATTTTAAGAAATAGTAACTGAAAACTCCAATAACCTGGGTAAGGAAAGACCTACAGATCCAGGAAGGACAGTGAGTTCTAAATGAAATAAATGCAGAGACCCCACACCAAGACACATTATAAAATGTCAGAAGTTAAAAAAAAAAAAAAAAATGAGAGAGAGAACCTTAAAGGCAACAAGAAAAAACAAACAAACAAAAAGAAGAAAAACCTTGTTACATACAAGGAAAACCCCATGTGACTATGAGCACATTTTTCAGCAGAAATGCTACAGGCCAGAAGAACATATTCAAAGTGCACGTGATGCTCACGGGTTGGAAGAATAAATATTGTTAAAATGTCAATACTACCCAAAGCTATCTACACATTCAATGCAATCCCAATCAAAATTGCACCAGCATCCTTCTTGAAGCTAGAACAAGCAATCCTAAAATTCCTATGGAACCACAAAAGGCCCCAAATAGCCAAAGTAATTTTGAAGAAGAAGACCAAAGCAGGAGGCATCACAATCCCAGACTTTAGCCTCTACTACAAAGCTGTAGTCATCAAGACAGCATGGTATTGGCATAAAAACAGACACATAGACCAATGGAATAGAATAGAAACCCCAGAACTAGACCCACAAATGTATGGCCAACTAATCTTTGACAAAGCAGGAAAGAATATCCAATGGAAAAAAGACAGTCTCTTTAACAAATGGTGCTGGGAGAACCGGACAGCAACATGCAGAAGAATGAAACTAGACCACTTTCTCACACCATTCACAAAAATTAACTCAAAATGGATAAAGGACCTGAATGTGAGACAGGAAACCATCAAAACACTAGAGGAGAAAGCAGAAAAAGACCTCTCTGACCTGAGCCGCAGCAATTTCTTACTTGACACATCCCCAAAGGCAAGGGAATTAAAAGCAAAAATGAACTATTGGGACCTCATGAAGATAAAAAGCTTCTGCACAGCAAAGGAAACAATCAACAAAAGTAAAAGGCAACCAACAGAATGGGAGAAGATATTTGCAAATGACCTATCAGACAAAGGGCTAGTATCCAAAATCTATAAAGAGCGCACCAAACTCCACACCCGAAAAACAAATAATCCAGTGAAGAAATGGGCAGAAAACATGAACAGACACTTCTCTAAAGAAGACATCCAGATGGCCAACAGGCACATGAAAAGATGCTCAACACTGCTCCTCATCAGGGAAATACAAATCAAACCACACTCAGATATCACCTCACGCCAGTCAGAGTGGCCAAAATGAACAAATCAGGAGACTATAGATGCTGGTGAGGATGTGGAGAAACAGGAACCCTCTTGCACTGCTGGTGGGAATGCAAACTGGTGCAGCCACTCGGGAAAACAGTGTGGAGGTTCCTCAGAAAATTAAAAATAGACCTACCCTATGACCCAGCAATAGCACTGCTAGGAATTTACCCAAGGGATACAGGAGTGCTGATGCAGAGGGGCACTTGTACCCCAATGTTTATAGCAGCACTCTCAACAATAGCCAAATTGTGGGAAAACCCTAAATGTCCATCAACTGATGAATGGATAAAGAAATTGTGGTTTATATACACAACGGAGTTCTACGTGGCAAAGAGAAAGAATGAAATATGGCCCTTTGTAGCAACGTGGATGGAACTGGAGAGTCTTATACTAAGTGAAATAAGCCATACAGAGCAAGACAGATACCGTATGTTTTCACTCTTATGTGGATCCTGAGAAACTTAACAGAAACCCATGGGGGAGGGGAAGGAAAAAATAAAAAAGAAAACAAAGAGGTTAGAGTGGAAGAGAGAGTCAAAGCATAAGAGACTCTTAAAAACTGAGAACAAACTGAGGGTTGATGGGGGGTGGGAGGGAAGGGAGGGTAGGTGATGGGCATTGAAGAGGGCATCTTTTGGGATGAGCACTGGGTGTTGTATGGAAACTAATTTGGCAATAAATTTCATATAATATAAAAAAAAAAGTGCACGTGACATGCAAAACATAAAACATGGGAGGCAAGAGTAAAAGTGTTCAGCTTTGGAATGCATTCACACATGGGGCGCCTGGATGGCTCAGTCAGTGAAGCGGTCAACTCTTGATTTCAGCTCAGGTCATGATCTCACAGTTTGTGGGATGGAGCCCCAGTACAGCCCTGTACTGATAATGTAGAGCCTGCTTAGGATTCTCCCTTCCCCTCTCTCTCTGCCCCTCCTACACACACACACACACACACACACACACACACACTCTCTCTCTCTCCCTCAAAATAAATAAATAAAACTAAAAAAAAAAAGAATGGGTTCCCACTTAAGTTGTTATAAATTTGAAATAGATTATTATAAATATAAGCTGTTATATGTAATCCTCACGGTAACCACAAAACAAACACCTCTAGCAGATACACAAAAGCTAACGAGAAAGGAAGCATACTACTAAAAATGTCATCAAACCACAAAGGAAGAAAGCAAGAGAAGTAGAAAGAAAAAGAACTAAAAAACAGCCAGAAAATAATGAGCAAAATGGCTATAAGTACGTACCTATCGATAATTACTTTAAATGGATGAAATTTACCAATCAAAAGAGTATCTGAAAGGACAAAAGAAAACAATGGCCATCTATAGGGTCCCTATAAGAGACTCATTTCAGACATACGGACACAGACTGAAAGTGAAGGAATGGATGGAAAAAGATGTGGCATGCAAATAGAAGCCAAAAGCTGGGATAGCCATACTTATGTCAGACAAAACACAAAGACTTCAATACAAAGACTGCATAAGAGACAAAGAAAGGCATTACGTAACGATAAAAGGGTCAATACAAAAAGAGGATAGAACATTTACAAATATTTAGGCACCAATGCAGAAGCACCTAAAAAATATAAATCAAAGGTTAACAGACCTAAAGGGAGAAATAGAAATATAACAGCAGGGGACTTTAGTACCCCACTTATATCCATGGATAGATCATCCCGACAGAAAATCACTAATAAGAAAACATCAACCTTCAATGACATGTTAGACCAGATGGGAATAACAATATATATAGAACATTCCATTCAAAAGCAACAGAATACATTCTTCTCAAGTACATAGGGAACATTCTCCAGGACAGATCACATGATAGGCTACAAAATAAGTCCTAATAAATTTAAGATTGAAATCACATTGAGCATCTTTTTTGATCACAATACTGTGAAATTAGAAATCAATTATAAGAAGAAAATTGGAAAATTTACAAACATATGGAGGGTAAGCAACATGTTACTGAAAAAGAAGAAATCAAAAGACCTTGAGCCAAATTAAAAAAAAAAAATAAAACAAATCTAAACCTATGAGATGCAGCAAAAAGCAATTCTGAGAGAGAAGTTTACAATGACAAATACCTACATCAAGAAAAAAGAAAAATCTCAAACACCTTTATTTCTCAAGAAACTAGGAAAGGAACAGCAAATAAACCCAAAGTTAGTAGAAGAAAGGAAATAATAAAGATCAAAGCAGAACTAAATGAAATGGAGACTTTAAAAAACAACAGGAAAAAAAAATCAATGAAAGCAAGAGGTGGTTGTTTTAAAAGATAAATGAAATGGACAAACCTTTAGCTAGACTCACCAAGGAAAAAAAGAGGACTAAAACAAGATCAGAAATGAAAGAGGACACATTACAAGTGATACTGCAGAAATACAAAGGATCATAACAAACTACTGTGAGAAATTACACTCCAACAAATTGGGAAACCTGGGAGAAATGCACAACTTCCCAGAAACATAACCTTCCAGGGCGCCTGTGTGGCTCAGTCGGTTAAGTGTCCAACTTTGGGTCAGGTCATGATCTCAGCTTCTGGGTTTGAGCCCCGCGTCAGGCTCTGTGCTGACAGCTTAGAGTCTGGAGCCTGCGTCAGATCCTGTGTCTCTTTGTCTCTCTGCCTTTCCCCAGCTCATGCTCGTGCTCGCTCTCTCTCTCAAAAATAAACATTAAAAAAATAAAACCTTAAAAAAATATATAACCTTCCAAGGATGAATCATGAATCAAAAATAGCCTGATGACTAGTAAGGAGAGTGAATCAGTAAACAAAAACCTCCCAAC
The DNA here is from genome assembly GCF_007474595.2 of Lynx canadensis. Taxonomy (NCBI): domain Eukaryota; kingdom Metazoa; phylum Chordata; class Mammalia; order Carnivora; family Felidae; genus Lynx; species Lynx canadensis. The sequence continues at coordinate 15,283,553 of NC_044306.2, read as the reverse complement.
AAACAAAAGCCCAGGAATAGACAGATTTAAAGGTAAATTCTACCAAACATTTAAAGAATAATATGTTCCCCTTCTCAAATTATTCCCAAAAATAGACACTTCAAACTCACTTTACACAGCCAGCATTACCATGACACCAAAAATAAACAGGGGCACAAGAAAGAAAATTACAGGTCAATATCCCTGATGAACACAGATATAAAAGTCATCAAGAAAATAACTAAATCAATAAGAAAACAAAGTAACAGCAAACCAAATTCAACAATACAGGTATCTCCCCACTTTCTGAAAGTTCACATTACAACACTTTGCTTTTATGAAAGACCTATATGACTACCTGTTTTCACTACCTGCAAGATTCCAAAGAGGATTTCCACTCTTATGGAAAAAGCTATTATCATACTAATGTAGGTCTTTCATAAAAGCAGAGTGGCTTCATAAAAACCAAATGATCACCTTGCTCTTTCCGCCACCTTGGAACCTGTGGAGTCTGGCTGGGAACAGGACTCCTAAAAAGACAAATACGTCTAGAAGGCTGTGATGCAAGGCCATTTTTGCTGTCTGTAAGCGAGGTCTCCGGAGCCAGAGGGTCTCTGGAACACAGCTCTTCTTAAAAGTGAAGGTGTTTATGCTCTAGATGAAATGAATTCTATCTAGGCTTTGTGTACAAAGCAAAGAACAACACGATGACTCCTGGTGGCAAACTGAACAAAACCAGAGTAATCTGGAGAAAAGTAACTCATGCTCATGGACACACACGGCGGCATATGGCTCGTGGCAAATTCCAAAGCAACCTTCCTGATAAAGCCATTGGCCACAGAATACATGTGATGCTCTACCCCTCAAGGATTTAAACTTACTGAAAAGTAAATAGGTAAAGGTGTAGATTTCTCTTGTAAAACAAACAAGCAAAACAAACAAAAAAAAAATGACAATCTCAATACAGAAAAAGCATCTGACAAAATTCAACATCACTTATGATAAAATACTCAAAGTATTTTATACCTATGATAAAAAACTCTCAACAGAATGGGTATACAGGAAACGTACTTCAACATAATAAAGTCTATTTATGACACACCCATAGTTAACATCCCACTCAGTGGTGAAAAGCTGAAAGCTTTTCCTCTAAAATCAGGAATAAGAACACCCACTCTCATCACTTTTACCAACATGGTATTAGATGTCCTAGCCAGAGCAAGTAGGCAAGAAAAGGAATAAAAGGCACCCAAATTGGAAAGGAAGAAGTGAAACTGTCACTATTTGCAGATGTGTATGTATAGAAACATATTATGTAGAATATTCCAAAGACTCCACCAAAAAAATTGTTACAACTATTATCAGTCAAGTTGCAGGACACAAAATCAACTGTATAGCAATCTGCTGCATTTCTGTACAACCACTAACAAACTATCGGGAAAAGAAATTGAGAAACAATCCCATTAAAAAAAGAAAAAAAAGAAACAATCCCATTTATAATTGCATTGGAAAGAGTAAAATACCCAGGAATAAATGTAACCAAGGAGGCGAAAGACTTGTACTCTGAAAAGTATTAAACACTCATGAAAGCAGTTGAAGATGACACAAAGAAATGGAAAGATATTCCGGGCTCATAGACTGGAAGAATACTGTGAAGATGTCCATAATACCTGGGGCAATTTACGATTTGGTGCCGTCCCTATCAAAATTTCAGTGACACTTTTCACAGACCTGAACACAGAATTCTAAAATTTGAACGGAACTACAAAAGATCCCGAATGGCCAAAGCAACGCAGGCAGAGAACAAACCTGGAGGCACCATGTTTCCTGATTTCAAAGTATATCACACTGCCATACTTACCAAAACAGTATGATATCAGCAATAAAAACAGGCACGTAAATCAATGGAACACAACAGAAAGCAAGAAAATAAAGCCATGTATGTATATGTTCATTTAATTTACAGCAAAGGAGCCAAGAATATACAACAGAGAAAGAACAGTCTCTCCAATGAAATGAGATGGGCAACTGGAAAGCCACATGCAAAATAATAAAACTGTACTACTTTCTCACACCATATCCATAAATTAATTTGAAATGAATTACAGACTTGAATATAAGACCTGAAACCACAAAAGTCTTAGAAAACCGGTGGTTTTGGATCTTGGCAACGGTGTGGTTTGTTTTTATTTGTTTTTGTTTTTTATTTTAGAGAGAAACAGAGAACTCGAGCAGGAGAGAGGGGCAGAGGAGGAGAGAGAGAAAGAGAGGGGGAGAGAGAGAAAGAGCGAGAGAATGTATCTTAAGCAGGCTGTATGCTCAGCACAGAGCCCAGCGTGGGACTCAATCCCACAACCCTGGGATCGTGACCTGAGCCAAAAATCAAGAGTCGGACGTTCAACTGACCGAGCCACCCACCCAGGCACCCCAGCGATGGTGTTTTAAATTTGACACCAACAGCAAAGGCAACAAAAGCAAAAATAAATAAGCAGGACTACATCAAAGTAAAAAGTTTCTGCAGAGAAAGAAAACCAGCAACGAAAGTAAGGTTACATGCTGAATGGGAAAAAATACTTGCAAATTATAGATCTGATTAGATGTTACTAGCCAAGATATATAAAGAACTCCTACAACTCAAGAGAAAAAGGAAACCTAATTAAAAAGTGGGCAGACCGGCTTCTCGAAAAGAAAATAGAGAAGACCCAAATAGATAAAATCACAAATGAAAATGGATTTATTACAACCAGTCCCTCAGAAATACAAGCAATTATCAGGGAATACTATGAAAAATTATATGCCAACAAACTGGACAAGCTGGAAGAAATGGATAAATTCCTAAACACCCACACACTACCAAAACTCAAATGAGAAGAAACAGAAAATTTGAACAGACCCATAACTAGTGAAGAAATTGAAACAGTTATCAAGAATCTCCCAACAAGTAAGAGTCCTGGACCAGATGGCTTCCCTGAGGAATTCTACCAGACATTTAAAGCAGAGTTAATACCTATCCTTCTCAAGCTGTTCCAAAAAGTAGAAATGGAAGGAAAACTTCCGGACTCATTCTATAAAGCCAGCATTACTTTGATTCCCAAACCAGAGACCCAGCAAAAAGAGAGAACTACAGGCCAATATCCCTGATGAATATGAATGCAAAAATTCTCAACAGGATACTAGCAAATCTAATTCAACAGCATATAAAAAGAATTATTCACCATGATCAAGTGGGATTCATTCCCAGGCTGCAAGGCTGGTTCAGTATTCACAAATCAATGTAATACATCACATTAACAAAAGAAAAGAACCATATGATCCTGTCAATAGATGAAGAAAAAGCATTTGACAAAATACAGCATCGTTTCTTAATAAAAACCCTCAAGAAAGTCAGGATAGAAGGAACATACTTAAACACCATAAAAGCAATTTATGAAAAGCCCACAGCTAATATCATCCCAACAGAGGGCTTTCTCCCTGAGATCAGGAACATGACAGGGATGTCCTGTCACCACTGTTGTTTAAGATAGTGTTGGAAGTCCTAGAATCAGCAATCAGACAACAAAATGAAATAAAAGACATCAAAATTGGCAAAGATGAAGTTAAATTTTCACTTTTTGCAGACAACATGATATGCTACATGGAAAACCCGACAGACCACAAAAGGTCTGCTAAAACTGATACATGAATTCAGCAAAGTCAAAATCAATGTACAGGTACAGGGCACAAAATCAATGTACAGAAATCGGTTGCATTTTTATACACCAATAATGAAGCAACAGAAAGAGAAATAAAGAAACTGATCCCATTCGCAACTGCACAAAGAACCATAAAATACCCAGGAATAAACCTAACCAAAGATGTAAAAGATCTGTATGCTGAAAACTATAGAAAGCTTATGAAGGAAACTGAAGAAGACACAAAGAAATGGAAAAACATTCCTTGCTCGTGGATTGGAAGAATAAATATTGTTAGAATGTCAATACTACCCAAAGCAATCTACACATTCAATGCGATCACAATCAAATGCAAGGGAATTAAAAGCAAAAATGAAGATATTTGCAAATGACATATCAGATAAAGGGCTAGTATCCAAAATCTATAAGGAACTCACCAAACTCTACACCCGAAAAATAAATAATCCTGTGAAGAAATGGGAAGAAGACATGAATAGACACTTTTCCAAAGAAGACATCCAGATGGCCAACAGACACATGAAAAGATGCTCAACGTCACTCCTCATCAGGGAAATACAAATCAAAACCACACTGAGATACCACCTCACGCCCTTCAGAGTGGCTAAAATGAACAAATCAGGAGACTATAGATGCTGGCGAGGATGTGGAGAAACGGGAACCCTCTTGCACTGCTCGTGGGAATGCAAACTGGTGCAGCCACTCTGGAAAATAGTGTGGAGGTTCCTCAAAAAAACTACCCTATGACCCAGCAATAGCACTGCTAGGAATTTACCCAAGGGATACAGGAGTGCTGATGCATAGGGGCACATGTACTCCAATGTTTACAGCAGCACTTTCAACAATAGCCAAATTATGGAAAGGGCCTAAATGTCCATCAACTGACAACTGGATAAAGATGTGACTTATATATACAATGGAATACTACTTGGCAATGGAAAAAATGAAATCTGGCCACGTGCATAAACGTGGATGGAACTGGAGGGTATTATGCTAAGTGAAATAAGTCAGTCAGAGAGAGATGGATATCGTGTGTTTTCACTCCTTTGTGGAACTTGAGAAACTTAACAGAAGACCATGGGGGAAGGGAAGGGGAAAAAAAAAGTTACAGAGAGGGAGGGAGGCAAACCATAAGAGACTCTTAAAAACTGAGAATAAACTGGGGGTTGATGGGGGATGGGGGAGAGGGAAAGTGGGTGATGGGCATTGAGGAGGGCACCCATTGGGATGAGCACTGGGTGTTGTATGGAAGCCAATTTGACAATAAATTATATTTTAAATAATTAAAAAATTAAATAAATAATAAAGTGGGAAGAATTTGAATCCACGTTTCTCCATAAAAAGACACACAGATGGCCACATAAACAGATGTGCAACATCCCTAATATCAGGGAAATGCAAATCAAAACCACAATGAGATATCGCCTCACACCTGTCAAAATGGCTAGTCTCAAAAAGACAAGAAATAACAAGTGTTGGTGAGGCTGTGGAGAAAAGGGAACCTTCATGCACTGTTGGTGGGAATGTAAATTGGTGCAGCCACTGTGGGAAACAGTATGGAAGTTCCTCAAAACATTAAAAATAGAACTGCCGTATGATCCAGTAATTCCACTTCTGGGTATTTATCTGAAGAAAATCAAAACTAATTCAAAAAGATATGTGGTCACCATGTTCACTGCAGCATTATCTACAATAGCCAAGATATGGAAACAATCTGCATGTCTATGAAACGGAATATTATTTAACCATTAAAAAAAAATAAAAATCCTGCCATTTGCAACAACATAGATGGACCTTAAAGGCATTATGCTAAGTGAAATAAGTCAGACAGGGAAGGACAAATACCATATTGCTTATATACAGAATCTAAAAAGTTAGAAAAAAAAAAGCTAATAAATACAGAGAACAGACTGATGGTTGCTTGAAGTGGGGGGGTAGGGGTGGGCCAATGGATAAAGGGAGTCTAAAGACACAAACTTCAGTTATAAATAAGTCATGGGGATGTAATGTACAGCAGGGCAAATATAGTGAGTAACACTATATTGCATATTTGAAAGTTGCTAAGAGAGTACATCTTAGAAATTCCCATCATATGAAAAACAACTCTATTGTATGTATGGTGATGGAGGTTAATGAGAGTTATTGTGGTAATCAATTTGCAATATGTGCAAATATCAGATGTTATACACCTGAAACTAATTAAATGTGGTATGTCAGTTACACCTCAATTTAAAAAATGAGGGTGAAAAAAAAATCACCTTCATGTAAACAAAAATAAAAATGAGAATAAGAATTATTTTCTACCAGCTGTAAACAAAATAAAATCAATGTATAAATTAAAATAGAGTAGAGTTGGCCTGGAAGAATGCCACATCCAGAAACAGAAATCGAATTCTGTTCAATTTGTGGGTAACCCTCCTATTGTAAATAGATAGAAAACCTGGGGAAATCCATTAGGAAAAAAAGTTTGAGACTACTGAAGACCTGCTAGGGCAGTGAGGTTTTCTAGTGCCAAAATCTCAAAGAAGGGAGACATCCAAAAATCAAGCAGTGCTCTCTCTCCACTATGGAAGGCTACAATGAGAAGACAGGGATCTGTACACCAGGAACAGGACCTTCACCAGAAGCCACCCACACTGGTACCCCAATCTTGCTACTGTGAGAAATAAATGTTTGTTGTTTAAGCAAAAAAAAAAAAAAAAAAAAAAAAAAAAAAAAAAAAATCAAATATCTAGAATAAATCCAAGATGTACAAGTTCTCTATTCAGAAAATTATAAAACACGGAGAGAAATTAGAGAACATCGATGTTAGTGGAATGACAAACCACACTCATGAATCGGAACACTAAATATTGTAAAAATGTCAATGTTGGTCAATAGACTCAATGCAAACTAAATCAAAATTCTAGCTCTGTGTGTGTGTGTGTGTGTGTGTGTGTGTGTGTGTGAGAGCGCGCGCGTAACCTGATAGAGTGATTTTAAAATTTAAATGGAAGTGCAAACAGTCAAGAACAGCCAAGAAATTTCAAAGAACAAAGATGGTGGACTTATTCTACTGGACAGCAAGACTTTTTTTTTTTTTTTTTTTTAATTTTTTTTTTTTTTCAACGTTTATTTATTTTTGGGACAGAGAGAGACGGAGCATGAACGGGGGAGGGGCAGAGAGAGAGGCAGACACAGAATCGGAAACAGGCTCCAGGCTCCGAGCCATCAGCCCAGAGCCTGATGCGGGGCTCGAACTCACGGACCGCGAGATCGTGACCTGGTTGAAGTCGGACGCTTAACCGACTGCGCCACCCAGGCGCCCCAGCAAGACTTTTTAAGAAGGCACATTAAGGGGCACCTGGGTGGTTCAGTCAGTTGAGCATCCATCTGACTTTTGATTTTGGCTCACGTCATGATCCCAGGGTTGTGGGATCGAGCTCCACCTCAGGCTCTGCGCTGAGCATGCAGCCTGCTTAAGATTCTCTCCTCCTCTCCTCCACTAGCATACACTCTCTAATAAAAAAATTTTTTTAATTAAAAAAAATAAATAAAAAAGCAACATTAAGATAGTAGTGGTACTGGCACAAAAATAGATCAATACAACAATGGAGCAGAACATAATCCAGAAAAAGACCAGACATAGATAGACGCTTGACTTATGACAAAGATGTCCTTTTAGGTAAAGGACAGTTATTTCAACAAATAGTGTTGAGACAAACAGATGTTCATACAGGAAGAAAAAACACAATCTTGACTCCTCCTCACACGATAAGCAAAAATCCATTCCAAGTGAATTGTAGATCTAAGTATAAAAGGTAAAAATATAAGTTTTCTAGAAGGTAACTAGGAGCATATCTTCATAAGTGGAGATAGCAAAAGATTTAACAAGATACAAGAAGCACTAAGAGGAAAACATTTGATAAATCAGACTACCACTATTTAGAGGTACTTTTGTTCATCAAAGACACCAGTAAGAGAGTGAAAAGGCAAGCCATAAGTACTAGGATTCCAATAATAAAAATTTCAGGGGTGCCTGGGCGGCTCAGTCAGTTAAGCATCCGACTCTTGATTTTGGCTCAGGTCATGATCTCACCGTTCGTGAGTTCGAGCCCCCACTCACAGGATTCTTTCCCTGCCCCTCTCTCTCTGCCCCTCCCCTATCGAGCGTGTTCTCGCCCTCAAAATAAATAAGCACTTTTTAAAAAGTTCGGAAATAGGCAAAACTAATCTACAGTGTTAGAGGATGGATTACTGGTTACCTGTGGGGAGGAGGAAGGGTACTTCCTAGAAGAAACATAGAGGAGGTTCTGGAATCCCAGTAACCTTCTATTTCTTGCCTAGGGTGGTGTGGTGACAAGGGTATGTTCATTTTGTGATAATCCATTGACCTGGGCACTCACCAATCACTCGTGGCTCTGAATGTTACACTTCAATAAAAAAGTTTCCTCAAAAACTTACTATTAAATCTCTGACCTTTCAAAAGATGCCTTAAGGAATGTCCTCTTTGCTGCATCAATAATTCTAGGCAGAGGCCTGAAATATTTCTTTCAAGCAGATCACAGAAATTTCCTTGCTAGTTCAGGAAACTAACTTTTAAGGCTGTCACCAACTGGGGTATTCTGTTTGTGTCTTTTACTGGGGTAGAGGTGGAGCACAGAGATCAGCTATGCCGCACCCCCACCCCCGCCCCGAGTCACTTCCTGTCGGCAGTCTCCTCATTTTACTGCATGCTAGCATGACCTGGAGAGAACAGTCTGCTAACGAGACAAAACTTGTCATTTGGAAGAATGCCCCTCTACTCCTAACTCGTGCTTGTTCACACCCGAACCAGGGCATTGCCCTTATCTGACTGTGTTTCCAAATTTGGGCGCTCGGCTGTCAGGGTAGCCAGAGAGATATGGAAGGCATCAAGACACTGCCCCCCCTCTTGGCCTGGCTGCCTTGATAATCCTGCCTACAAGTTAAACCTAACTTCCCTCAGCCCGTGGACACTGCAGCTCTCTCGGTTGCTCTGACACGCGACGCATAAACGTGCTCTTCACGGCTTTCAAATCGCAAGCGGAGGCCACAATAGAAAAATGAGGCTTGGGTGGCTCAGTCACCGAAGTGTCCGACTTGGGCTCAGGTCATGATCTCCCGGCTGGTGGGTTTGGGCCCCCCGTCGGGCTCCATGCTGACAGCTCAGAGCCTGGAGCCTGCTTTGGATTCTGTGTCTCCCTTTCTCTTGGCCCCTCCCCTGCTTGCACTCCGTCTCTGTCTCTCAAAAATACATCAACATTAAATTTTTTTTTTTTTTTAAATGAGGCTCCTTTCACCAGACTGGAGCTGGCTGAATGGGTCCCGATCGGCCTACGTGTTACCTAAACAGACTGCAGTCTCGCCCCGTGCTTCATACACCTTCAGGTTCACCGACCCGAAGCAAGTAGGGTAGGAGAGAGCACAGTTAAAGCAGCTGCTAGTTGGACCACAGTGAGAAGGCTGAAGAAATGGCCGCTGCCACGAACGGCAAAGCTCTTCAGTGGAGAAAACAACCGCCTCGTTTTGCCACATAAAAGTACCATTTTTACATTGTGTCTGTTTTTAACTTTTCTTTTTTTTTAAGTTTATTTGCTTATCTTGAGAGAGACCGAGACGGCAGCGCAAGTAGGGGAGGGACAGAGAGAGAGAGAGGGAGACACAGAATCCCAAGCAGATTCCCCACTGGCAGCGTGGAGCCCGATGCAGGGCTCGAACCCACGAAACTGCGAGATCATGACCAGAGTCAAAACCAACAGTCAGACACTTAACTGACTGAGCCACCCAGGCGCTCTAACGTTTATCTCATCTTACGAAACTTCTCACCGGTGCTGGAGAGTGCTGGGGCAACTGTCCCCTATTAAGACTCTCCTGACACAAGTCTCTAGACATTTTAGAAGTAGCGGCAGCCACAACCATTTTCTTTTTGTAACTCAGGCCGGTCCGGGGCTTTTGTCCCACGGGGCCTCTCTACGATCTCTGAATGGAAGCCAGGCAGAGTTCCAGCACCTTAGCTCGCTGATCACAGTCTGCTGGTGATTCTACGGTCACCACGGAGCAGTGGCAGTAGCAAGAATCCCAAGCAGAGTGACACGTGGGCACCGACTGGTCTCTCAGAGGAGTACAAAGGGACAGTCCAACGGACAGCTGCCAGCTTTACTTACCCAGGTCTACAAAAAGTTGCTTTTCTCCTGTGTTATTCCTCACAACTAAAAATGAAAGATCAGGACTGCTTTGCTTAGCTGACCCCGGCCTCTCCAGTTCCTCTGAATTCAATGTCCAGCTCTCTCCTCCATCCTGATCTGGGGACATTTTGCCAAAGGAAATTCCTTGTTTAATTGGGGTTTCAGAAAAATGGGAAAACCCATGGCCCGTTTTCTCTGAAATACTATCGTCTTCACTGGCAATTAAGTGAAAAGCAGGCTGCAATATTTTTCTCACAAAATTACCTAAAAAAAAAAAAAAAAGTATTATGATTAATCTAATTCTGCTTTTCCACAAAGTATAAGATCTAGGCACAAATCTCCACATGACACTTTTATACAGTAAGGCTTTTTTTTTACTTCTGGTTTTAAAACTGAGTTGTTATTACCAACTGTAACGTGCTTCTCTTGTTACTTCCTTCCTCTTTATGCAATCTTCTACTTTTTCGATTCCCACCGACAGGGTAGCGTGGGGTCACTTACAATAAACAGATCATCTTAGAAGGGAAGGTCAGTTTGAGAAGATGTGTTGACGTTGCTAGCATGAGCCTGAGCCTAACGTACTGTCACCGAGAAAGCACCACTTTTTTTAAAAACTTTTTTTTAATGTTTATTCAGTCTCTGAGCTGTCAGCGCAGAGCCCAACCCCACCAACCCCCACTCAAACCCACCAACCATGAGATCCTGATCTGAGCCAAAGTCGGACGCTTAACTGACTGAGCCACCCAGGTGTCCCAGCATCACTTTTACTAATACTAAATTGAGTAGAACTTATCTTGACCGTCGACGGATTAAAGAATGGAAGGAAGGTTTTTATGCATAAATGATGCTGCCAAGATAATGCCCAGAAATACCACGAGAACCTCTGCTGCACTCTCCTTGAGTCAGGATGTCAGCAAACTTCTCTGGAGCTCACGCTTTCTCCTTTACCTGTCATGATATGCCCTAAGAATCGTGACATTTGCAGCCATCGGTTCCAAAGTCGTTGCTCCTCCGGCTTCTCCCTATAACTGGTCACTGGACGGGCTGTGGTATCATAAGTAAAGTCCAGATCGAAAGCAATTAAATACATAGATTTCAATACTTACTCTAAGGGCTCTATTTTTTTAAGTTTTTTTTTTTTTTTTTTTTTGAGAGAGAGAGAGAGAAGGAAGGAGGGAGAGAAAGAATATCCCAAGAAGGCTCTGTGCTATCAGCACAGAGCCCAACGTGGGGCTTGATCCAACGAACCAGGAGAGCATGACCTCAGCGGAAATCAACAGTCGGATGCTTAACCGACTGAGCCACCCAGGTGCCACAAAGAGCTCTAACCATTTGCGGTCCTATCTCTACCTAGAAAAGATGATATGGCAAATCTAGAACTTCTTTAACTCTTGTATGTTATTTATACCATAAAAATCAAGCAATAACTTGGTTAAGGTGTTTCATGTATATGAATACTGGAGAAAGGCAGTGTTTTAAGAAAAATAATTTCTAATATTGGTATTGTCTGGGTTTGTCACTTTATTTACCCTGAAATCATGTAACACACATGCTCTGACTTCAAAATTCTCTTTCTCCAAATTAATGATTTACTCTCTACTCAATGAAACAAATCCAGTATCTCATAAAATGCTATACATCAAAATGAAAGCAAAAGCATCTGATCCTTGCAATGATATACAGATGTGTTTATCTCTGGAATGAGGCAAATAAGGGTAAACACCGAGTAAAAAGAAATCACGATGTATCAAAAAACAACAATGCAGTACAAACATAAAGTTAATGTTCCTGGAAATGTGAGATAACATCTACTTGATGCAAGGCATGGTTCTAGAACGACTTGCAAAGGGAGCGCTAAGCAGGCCAGGTAGGCCTTTAAAAACCTTTGGCAGGGAGCTAACGTGGCCAGGATACAAGGACAGTATCACCAGCATGAATTCCAACACAGGCTTCCAGCAACTACTCTGCTTTCTACTTCCCTTCCCCAATCTTATCACCCTCACCCTCATCATTACTATGGGGACAGGAATTTTACTGGCTGGGAATAACTCAAAAGAATGTGTCAATCATAGGAATTTCGGGTCCTATGGCAAGCTGGCAGAGGTGTAGTTTAGGCAGATCAAATTTACACATTTGGCAAACATTCTGTGCTCTTTTACACTCACTCTAATTCCACTTTACGAAAGGCTAACGATAGGAACTAGAAATGTCACCAAAACATCCATGGAGGGATGGGAAACGAAGGGCAAATTTTGGACTAATTTCTTCATCCCTGCATCTCTGGTTCTGGCAGTTCATCATTTTAGAGAAAAGGAGCTTCAGACCCCCTCTGCCCCCCAAGGTACCTCCACACTTTTGTGTATGCTGTTCTGACAGTAAAGCACTTTTTACTTAGTTTACGCCACAGAATCAGGTTTAAAGCCAGCTTGAAGGCAATCTGCTTTCAGAAGACATCTGTAGCAGCGACTGCTAATTACCTGACAAATTTCTACTCTCCCTTCTTCCCTAGCAACCAATCTCCACTTTTAGCCTGGTGGCTGGGAGCCATGGAGCAGACTATGAGGAGTCCATAGAATCAAGGAAATATCTTGCTGAAGGCTCTGCCCCCACACCCTGACCGTAGAGCCCACTGAATAGTTTTTCATTCGGCAAATACTTATCAAATGCCTACTTCTGTTTTATTGCTGCGGCTGCTACTACTAGATTACAAATATTGATAAAGATATGATTATGTACGAGCTCTGGAAATAAACAGCGAATAAGAAACAGTCCTTGGGGCGCCGGGTGGTTCAGTAGGTTAAATGTCCAACTCTTGGTTTCTGCTCAGGTCATGACCTCACAGTTCGTGAGTTCAAGCCCCACATCGGGCCCCAAGCTGACAGCTGGAGCCTGCTTGGGATTCTCTCTCCCTCTGCCCCTCCCCCACTTGTGTGCATGCGTGTATGCTGTCTCTCTCTCTCTCAAAATAAATTAAAAAAAAGAAAAAGAAAAAGAAAAAACAAGCAGTCCCTGCCCTAAGGAAACATTCAGTGAAACATAAAGACGACAGAAAATTACATGAGGAAGTGGTGAAATGTGATAAGCACTGGGCTCTCTACAACCCAGAGTCTCAGCGTTTGAGATGTGACAGGCATGGCTTCTCATCTGATGATATCAACACTGGGTCCTAAGAGACCACATAATTGGAGTATGTCATTCCAGACAGCAGCATCAAAATGTGCAAAGGCACAGGGACTTGAGAAAACGTGGCCCCCGCAGGAGCTAAGTAAAGGTCAGAGTGAGAAGGGCTGTTCTGTGCCGGTCTCAGCACTTCATCAACAACAAATGTTGTGCTTGGACAGGGCTTGGGGTTCTTGTTACGACTGCAAGACGCCTTTCGGTAACAACTATCAAGAAACTTTGAAAAAAAATAAAGGTCTATTACTTGCAAGATCTGAAAATTGCCCACGACACCTGGGGCCACACGGCAAGGTGGAGAAAGCATGCACAGGCAAGGGGTTTCTGCTTTTACTGGGCTTGGGGGCAGAGGCCTAGGGTTTCCCAGGCTCACACCTTGTTAGTGAATATAAAGTATAAGAGCAGGGGCACCTGGGTGGCTCAATCAGTTAAATGTCCAACCTTCGATTTCGGCTCAGTTCTTGATCTCAGGGTTTGTGGGATCAAGCCCCATGTCAGGCTCCATACTGACAGCGCGGAGCCTGCTTAAGAATTCTCTCTCTCCTTCTCTCTCTGCACCTCCCCTGCTCACACATGCTCTCTCTCAAATAAATAAACAAACATTTTTTTTTTAACGTAAAAAATAAAAGAGCAGGAATTTAAAGCAAGGAAGAGAAAACTAGTGGCCCAAAATGTCAGTTAATGAAATCAACCAAGATTTCTGAATCAAAAGCGTCTCAGTCTGGGGAGTGCTACTGAGATAGCGGTCTTTGAAATGGATGCCTCTTTGAAATGGGAGCCTCAGGAATCAAAGCTTAAGTCAGGCAGTTGCATTACAACAAAACCAAACACTGTCAGGGTTTACACTACAAGGGTCACGTGGTATGAGAGGAGGCTAGAGCACAGTGGGGCTCTGTGTAAAGGAAGACATCTAGAAGTCATCCTGATGGCATCGAGCAATCCTTGAAGGGTCTGAAGCATCCAAGTGGTAGAATCAGCTCACTCCAGCTCGCTAAGTAAGTATGCTGAGAGAAAACAGAGCTCAAAGATGACGCCAACATTTTCACTCGGGTAGTTGGGTAGATGGTAGATACTACTCACTGGTACATGTATCACAGGAGAAAGGGCAAATTTAGGAGAAAAATGAGGAGTCCGGTTTAGGGATGATGGGTGTGACATATCTACAAGGGAATGTTTAATAGGCAGCTGGCTTTATAGGGTCTGGCATCAAAGAGGACAATCTTGGCCGAAGATGAAGACTTAAGAGTCATCAACACATAGATGGTCATCAAAGCCATGACAGTAGATGATCGCCAAGGTTACGGACAGAGTGAACAGAGGGACAAGGATAGATTCTACAATTATTAATACCTGAGGGCTGAAAGAGATGGAATGTCCAACTATGCAACGGAAAATGGGGAGATAATAGGAGCCCCTCAGACATAGCAAACGAGGTCACCATGACCTAGCTTTGATCTAATCTGAGTTAGGTTCCTGACTTCTATGCCAGTCCTCGAGTGACTATGCTCACGCCTTTTATTCTAGGTGCCCCTAAACTATCAGACACCTGTAGTTCTGAAACAGATTACCTATTACCTGAACTTCAGTTAATCATCTGCCATTTAGACCTCGAAATACTAGCTCTATTGCTGCTTTGATAAAGACTCAGGACTAGGGCTTCTATTCAGACCTTGGTTTTCAGTGTTTCCCCCTGCCTAATTTGTTCCTCTACAGACTGACTTCATTTTATACCTGGGCCTGTGTCTCTAAACATCCAGTCCCAGACACACACCCCCCTTGCACTCTCAGGCTTCCATACGTAGACACCTTCCCAATCTTGAGGGTCCGCCTGGAGGAGCAACCAATAAAAAAGCCTCTTCGGATGTGGCCTGGAGCCCCAGCCTCGTCCTCGTGTACCGAAAACGAAGACTAAGGCAAGGCTGAAGTGAAGGACAGATACAGATCTGAGGCATCACAGATAAGACCTGAATTAGGCCTCCAATGCATTACCCAGAAAAGTTCTGAAAGGACTCCTGTTGTAGCAGAAACCAGTCCCAGGCAACGGACGGCCATCCCAAAATGTCTAGCAAGAGGCACTAATGCCAAGGATATCCTGAGGAGGTTAATGTGTCTAAAATGTGTCTAGAACAGGAAGGTAGGTCTAGAACTAAAGGAGATCCTGAAGATGTGAAAAGCCACATTTTGTTATTCAGGATAGGTTAAGAACCCTAAAACCTGGCAAGTATTTACAAAACTTTAAGAGGTAAAGGAAAATAAGAAATTTTAATAGAATTCCTTGACTTTTTAAAAAATGGTGTACTTACCAACATGAATGTTATCTTTAAATGCCACATCATGGAGCTGAAATATTAGATGGCGGCTAAATTTTTCCTCGGTGCTAGAATCCAAGTTGAAAACATCTTCGGCTGAACAGTTAACCCTATATAGTTCTTGAAGTGCCTTACAAACATGCTAAAAATACAAGTAAAATAATTCATGTTTCAAATTGTTTTAAAATTTTTCCATGAGCAAAGTTCAAATACCGTGGTACAACTCAAACTCATCTTTTTTATTTTATTATCTGTATACTTACTGTGTAATAATTTCATCAAATTACTGATGTATAGAAATATACATAGTATTTAAATTATGACACACTTATGTTCAAAGAATCATAGGCTCTCGGGAGTAAAGACCTCATAAAATTCGAACAATTTACCTTATATATTAATCTCCACTAAAATCACAGTAAAAATATTTCTTTTTAAGCATCTCTTTAAATATCATCTATGAGTTTAAAGTCACTAATTCTATTTTTTTATAGTTTTAGTTTTCAGGAAGTTCCTCACACATATTGGGCCCAAATCTACATCCAAGGACATAGCCCTCTGGGGCTAGATGCTGCTGATATTTAAAAAAAAATTTTTTTTTTAATTTTTATTTGTGAGAGAGAGAGAGAGAGAAAGAGCGCGCACACACAGGGGAGGGGCAGAGAGAGGGGGAGACACAAAATTCCAAGCAGGCTGCAGGCTCTGAGCTGTCAGCACATGTCCCAATGCGGGGCTCAAACCTACAAACCATGAGATCATGACCTGAGCCAAAGTTGGATGCTTCACCGACTGAGCCACCCAGATGCCCCCAGATGCTGCTCATATTGAAGGCAGTTAAGCATTATAAGAAGGCAGCAAGCAGGATAGGCGCACAAGATTTGGAATCAGAAAGATCTAGGTTTGCGTACTGGCTTTGCCACTTACCAGCTCTGTGACTTTGGTCAAGCCCAAACCTTACATTCCTAGTGCAAAATAGGATAATAATCAGACCTAACTTTGGGGATTGTTGTAAGGAGTAAATGACAAAATGAAAGTAAAGAATTAGCACAGTGCCTGGCATATATACCTGCTTAAAAGCAGCTACAAAATGAGTCACTTCTCCTGAAACCTCAGCCTGCTCATTTGCAAAAGGAAGTTACTAAGAACTACCATGCATGGTTATCCTGACATTAGCAAAATGCTTGTACACTGGCAAGCACTTAGACACCTAATAGTTGTACAATAAGTTTTATTTATTAATGTTATTTGAGCATTATTATCGCTACCCCCCTCCCACCCTCTTTGATAGTATTCTTCAATATTCTCACTTTCTCAGAGACTTCCTCAGTTTCCTATTTACATCAATTCCCCCTTCATATTCTGTCTCCATTTGTAGTACTTACACAGCTACAATTTTAACTTGTGTGATTACTTTGACTTCAGTTTCCTCTGTTACAGAGGCTATCCCTCACTATCTGTTCTCTCCTCCTTCTGTAGAAATAGAACGCTCATTACCTAGATACAAGGCCATCAGAATAAAGACTACATTTCCCAGACTCCCTTGCAGTAAGGTGTGTGGCCACATGACTCAGTTCAGGCCAATGGGATGTGAACAGAGGGAAGGTACCTGACTTCTAAGTTATACTCTTACAGGCAAGGGGCATGCCCATCCCTTCACCCTTTTCTACCGGTTAGAAAGCAGACAGTGGTAGTAAGCCATCTGGACAAGGTAAAATAGGCAACATCTCAGGAAATAGCAAAAGCAGTAAGCCTAGTCTTTAACAATGGAGCCATATCCAGATACTCCATGAGAGAAATAGATTTCTATCTTGTCTAAGCCACATTAAGTTTTTTATTATGGCAACTAAACCTATCCTAATTTGCTATCCTCCCTTAGACTATAAAGTCTAAGAAGGCAGAAACCATGTCCTATGGGCTAAACCACTGTATTCCTAGTGCCTGGACACACTGACTCTCAGCAGAGGCTGAAAAGATTTTGGTAAGTGAATAAAATCTAGTTACGTACCTTGGAGCTGTACAGAATAAATGGAATGACTCCATGGGTTAAACAACAATAGAGTAGTCCTAATCATCAAAGTTAACTTTCCTAAGTTAAACTTTAAATAAATATTTATTTAAATATTAAAATTACAAAATCCACAAATTAAAAATATATGACTATTTGAACAATGTTACCTGTCAGCATAGTTTTATAAAATGCATTAGCACCAGGGCTCATACCATTTGGCAAAAGGGGCTTACTAAAATTTTTCAGTTAAGTCATGGACTCAAAGGGTGATAGGTTATCACTAATTATCATTAGCCAGTTATTTCTTAACCACCTGTTAAGACAGGATCTAATCTAATTTATGCCTCTTCACACGGAGATTCAAGAGGAAAAGTACTTACTGGAATACACAGTTATTATACAAAGTAACCAATAAATGAAATTAATCTCAGTGTAAATATGAATGAAGGTTATATTATCTAAAATAATCCTACTAACTTTTCTACCAAACAGTAAACATGTTAAATAAAAAGGCTATATAATTCTAAACTCACATTTCTACAATTTTTTCCAACTTTTGCTGATGTAGAAGATTAGTTATTTAAGACTAAGTTGGATAAAATTATATAAAGAATTAGGAGGAGGGACGCCTGGGTGGCTCAGTTGGTTGGGAGTTCAACTTCGGCTCAGGTCATGATCTCGCGGTCTGTGAGTTCAAGGTCCACATCAGCTCAGTGCTGACAGCTCAGAGCCTGGGGCCTGCTTTAGACTCTGTGTCTCCCTCTCTCTCAGCCCCTGCCCCACTCACACTCTGTTTCTCTCTCTCTCAAGCATAAACATTAAAAAATAATATGTAAATAAATATTTTAAAAAATTAGGAGGAAAAAATTTTAAATACCTACACCATTTCTGCCACACCAGTGTTTATTAATCTATGTTACAAACAGGATTTGCACTAGTGTTGGTTCAATTCGGGGTATTTCTGGTTTATAATACAATGTGCTACTTCTTAATGGTATGCCGTATTAAAGTGCCAGTAAAAATCTCTGAATCTTAATTCCTTCTTAGCTATACAATAGCTGTGTAATAAATCTTACCTGAGAATTTAAAAGTGTATCATACATCAGGGAAAAATCAGTATCTATGAGTTATTTTAAAATAAAATTAAATTCAAAATACCTATGCATGTTATAATTTACCAAATACAATGAAATAAAACTTTGGAATCTGTTTTTAAGGGTCTAATGGTTATTTTAAGAAAAGTATCCTTCTTGTTTGGTTTCTTTGGGGGAAGGGGGACTAATGTACATTTCTTCTGCATCAAAGCTAGGAGAGAAGGATGATGGAGTAGGAGGATCCTGAGTTCACTCCTTCCACAGACTCACCAAGGCTGCAATTAAATACAGAACAGGTCCTCTGAGAGCAGCCTGATGACCTAGAAGAACAGAGCTAAAGATATAAAGGAAAAGCCACATAAATAAGGGTAGGAGGGGCAAAGACCAGGTTGGCTCAGGAACCAAGCCCTAAACACGGTGACCAACAGGAGGAAGAGACATCACGAGGCACAGGTCTTCCCTGAGTAGCCATGGGTTCAAGGCCCACACCGAGCAGCCCTGCCTGCCCTGGAGATGTGCACCAGGAAGACCAGCCACCAGAAAAGGACTTCGAAAAGGAGAACTCCAGGAGAGCTGGAGAGCTGGAGGGTTAGGAAACCAAGACTCAACTGTTTTGTTTTTTTTAATGTTTATTTACAGAAAGATAGTGCTCACGCGAGCAGGGAGGGGCAATGAGAGAGGGAGAGAGAGAATCCCAAGCAGGCTCCAAACCATCAGCACAGAGCTCAAGGTGGGGCTCAAACTCACCAACCATGAGCTCGAGACCTGAGCTGAAATCAAGAGCCGGTCACTTAACCAACTGAGCCACCAGGTGCCCCAAGACTCTACTCTTAAAGGGCTTGTGAGCAATCTTACTCCAAGACACAGCACAAAGATAACAGATTTAAAAAGCACTTGGTCCAGGGGCACCTGGGTGGCTCGTCGGTTAAGCCTCTGACTTCAGGTCAGGTCATGACCTCGTGGTCTGTGAGTTCTAGCCCCACCTAGGGCTCTGACAGCTCAGAGCCTAGAGCCTGGAGCCTGCTTTGGATTCTGTGTCTCCCCCTCTCTCGCTCTGCCCCTCCCGACTTGTGTGCATGCGCGCGCGCGCGCGCTCTCTCTCTCTCTCTCTCTCTCTCTCTCTCTCTCTCAAAAACAAACACTAAAAAAAAAAAAAAAGCACTTGGTCCACACAGGAGGAGATGTATTAATCTTAGTGTGTGTATCAGAGGAGAAGAGGAACTTTCTCTGGGAATGGAAGCACTAGTAAGCATCATTTTTCTTGTTCCCTGGCAGATACAATTTCCAAACACTCTCTCTCCACCTTGCTAGTACCACTCATTGAGCCCCAGCATCACCCTGTGGACTCAGCCTGTCCAACCTGCCCACCCCATCAGGTTATCCTCCAAAGTGGCTTCCCACATGCTATACCCAGCAGGTAAGCCCAGGCCGGGACTGAAAACCCTGTAAAGCAACTCCTACCCAAGGAGAAGGGGGAAGGGTCAACCCCACCTACCAGCACATGCACAGCAGTCACAGCCAAGCCCTAGAGCCAGCTACAACAGAGGCTAACTCCACCCACAAGCACGTCCCCAGCAGCTGTAGCCACACCACTGGGTCCGTTGATCCTCCCACCCGCCCTGCCCACCAGTGCCCCTGACAGGAGTCAGGGCCCTGTCACGACAGAAGGGCACATACAACCCACACACGGGACACCCCTGGAGCACCTGGTTCTAGTGAGCAGGAGAGATTTCGCTTCTGGGGCCAGTAGGATGCCTTCTACATAAGGATACTACCTTCAAGACCAGGAAACAGAGCAGACTACCAAATACATAGAAATAAACACAGAAAAAATGAGAAAGAATATGTTCCAAATAGGGGGAAAAAAAAAAAAACAACCTCAAAGAAAGCATTGAACAAAAGAAAGATAAACAATCTACCTGATAAAGACTTCCAAGTAATGGTCATAAGGACGTATAGAACCAAAAGACCACATATAAATAAATCGATCTTAAGAAAAAAGAACAAAGCTGGAGGTATCACACTGCCAGATTTCATACTATACTACAAAGCTATAGTAATCAAAGTAGTATGGTACTGGCACAAAAGTACACACATAAATCAATGAAACAGAACACAGAGCACAGAAATAAACCCACAATTAAATGGTCATTCTACAACAAAGAAGGAAAGAATATACAATGGATAAAAGACACTATGTTCAATAAATAGTGCTGGGAAAACTGAATAGCTAGCTACACACAAAAGAATTCACTTTCTTTCATCGTATACAAAAATAAACTCAAAATGGATTAAAGAACTAAATGTAATGCCTGAAACCAAAAAACTCCTTAAAGAAACTATAGGCAGTAAACTCTAGGATATTTGAGCATTAGTTTTTGGATCTGTTTCCTCAGGTAAGGGTAACAAAAGCAAAATTAAACAACAAGGACTACATCAAACCAAAAAGTTTTTGCACAGAGAAGGAAACAATCAACAAAACAAAAAGACAATCTCCTGAATGGGAGAAGATATTTATAAATGACGTATCGAATAAGAAATTAATAGCCAAAATGTCTAAAGAACCCCTAACAACTCAACACCAAAAAACAAAACTCTGATTTTAAAAACGTGCAGAGGACTTGAGTGACATTTTTCCAAAGAAGATGTCCAGATGGCCAACAGACACATTAAAAAATGCTCAACATCACTCATCAGGGAAATGCAAATCAAAACCACAGTAAGATATTACCTCACACAAGTCAGAATGGCTAGTATCAAAAAGACAAGAAATAAAAAGTATTGGCAAGGATGTAGAGAAAAGGGAACTCTTTTGCACTGTTGATGGTAACGTAAATTGGTGCAGCCTCTCTGGAAAACAGTATGAGATTTTTCAAAAAGTAAAAAATAGAACTACTGTATGATCCACCAATTCCATTCCTGGGGATTTACCCAAAGAAAACAAAAACACTGATTTAAAAAGATGTACACACTCCTATATTTACTGCACCATTATTTACAATAGCCAAGATATGGAAGACATTTAAGTGTCCACTGATAGATGAATGAATAAAGAAGATGTAATCATAAAGAATATGATTACTCAGCCACGAAAAACAATAAAATTTTGCCATTTGCCAGCACATGTGTTATGCTAAGTGAAATAGGTCAGACAGGGAAAGTCAAATTCCACATGGTTTCGCTTACCTGTGGAATCTAAAAACCAAGACAAACAAAACTAACCAAAATAGACTCATAGGAATACATAGTCATTAATATTATAATAACTTTATACAGTGACTAGACTCATCCTGATGGATCCTATATAATGTATATAGATGTCAAGTCACTGTGTTATACCCCTGAAACCAATATTAGATGTCAACTATACTTCATAATAAATAAACAAACAAACTTAAGTAAGGTTGGGGGGGGGAGGCAAAGCCAAAAGAAAGCTAACATATGATTTTTTAAAAAAAATATTTGTGGGGTGGGGCACCTGGGGGGTTCAGTCGGTTAAGCATCCAACTTTGGCTCAGGTCACGATCTCACAGTTCATGAGTTTGAGCCTCGCATGGGGCTCCGTGAGGCTCCATTGGGCTCTGCACTAACAGTACAGAGCATGTTTGGGATTCTTGCTCTCCCCTCTCTCTCTGCCCCTCCCCTGCTCATGTTTTTTTTCCTCTCTCAAAATAAATACACACTTTTAAAAAAAGTATTTGCATACATTTTTCACAAAAAATTTTAAAAACATATAGTGATTCAACATAATTGGGCAGATATTCTCTACCAAAAACATTTTGAGATATATTTTTTCTAATTTTAAGTTTTATCTATTTATTTGGGGAGAGAGAGAGAAAAAATACAAGTGGGGGAGGGGCAGAGAGAGGAAGAGAGAGAGAATCCCAAGCAGACTCTGCACTGTCAGCACAGAGCCCAAAATGGAGCTCGAACCTATGAACTGTGAGATCATGACCTGAGCCCAAGTTGGATACTTACCTGACTAAGCCACCTGGGCACCCTTGAGATATATTTAAAGTTATAAAAGGTGTCATCTACAATTAACATCTAAAAGAAAAAAATGAATCAACAAATGTTAATGCCTACTTTGGGCCCAAATAAAAACCAATATAAGTTTAATATAACTTAATGTAATAAAATATTAAAAGTTTTTATAAACATACATAATAGTATTCAGTTGAACAAGCCCATATTATCCCTTTTGTTAGTAACTTCCTGGTTGACACTGCTAAATCAAAAACATACTAGAATTAGTCTTTTCTCCTTTAAAAACAATGTTAACTGAATTACTAGACCATGTTTTTCCAATACTATAAGACCTAGAATAAGAATTAAGTCTTTCTAGACCTTAGTTTTCTCATTTATGATGGCACAATAATTTCCAAAATCCTTGTGAGCAAAAAAATTATGATACCTTTTTTAATTTTTTTTTAATGCTTATTTATTTTTGAGACAGAGGGAGACAGAGTGCGAGTGGGGGGAGAAGCAGAGAGAGAGAGCGAGACACAGAATCTGAAAAAGGCTCCAGGCTTCGAGCTGTCAGCACAAAGCCTGATGCGGGGCTCGAACCCATGAACCGTGAGATCATGACCTGAGCCAAAGTCGGACGCTTAACCGACTGAGCCACCCAAGTGCCCCTTATTTTTTTAATTTGAGACAGAGAGAGAGAGAGAAGCAAGCAGAGGAGAGGGGCAAAGGGAGAGAGAGAGAATCTCAAGCAGCCCAGCATGGAGCCAGATGTGGGGCTCGATCCCATGACCCTGGGATCATGACCTGAGCCAAAATCAAGATGGACACTCAACCAACTGAGCCGCCCAGGTACCCCTGTGATACAAATTTTTTTATTTTTTATTTTTTAAGTTATATTTATTTTGAGAGAGAGAGAGAGAACCAGCAGGGGAGGGACAGAGAAAGAAAGAGAGACACAGAGAAACAGAGAGACAGAGAGAGAAAGAGACTATCCCAAGCAGGCTCCAGGTTGTCAGCACAGAGCCTGACTTGAGGCTCAATCTGACGAACCATAAGATCATGACCTTAGCCAAGATAAAAGTCATATGCTTAACTGGCTGAGTCACCCAGGCGCCCCATGACACAATTTTTAATCAAAGTTTTCTTGAAATTCATCTTACTACCTGATTTTTATAGTAAAAATTACTTTGCCTTTTTATCAGAGTCAGCTATTTATTATAAAGAGAATTAACATATAATTTAAAAAGTGTCCAAACTGCCATCTTTCTCAAGGCTATTTTTTATAGATGTGCTAATATCACAAAACATATAGACTAGAACTGAACCTTTGGTCTCTTTGGAACTTTACTCAGTAAAGTCACATTAAGAAATGAAGGTCAAAAGGAAGAGGAAAAAAAAAAAGGAGCTGAAACACAGAAGCCAAATATTACATAGGTTGGATGCACTTAATGAATGAATAAATGAATGAAGAGATATACAGATATAAGAAGAAAAACCCAAATTTTTAATGTACCTCGATGAGTAACGCAACCATCTTTTTCCCATCAGCTTCAGGATTCGCATGTTTGTTAAATTCCAAATCAAAATAAAGCTTGCACACAGCGTTTTCAGGAATGACTTCATAGCAGTGTAAGAGATTTTTTCTAATTGAATAATGCGAGATTATTAGGTTTACATCTTATACCTTTTAAATCATAATACCTACTTTTATATTTCAAGATACTGTATTAACTGTGATTTAATGACATAACTATGGCACAGTGAAGGCATGACAAAGTAAACAACTGCTCACAGTAGGTTTATGGATCATATTATTAAGAGCTCCCATCACACAACATGTAATAATTGTATTCGTAACATTATTTAACTTGAAAATATTTTCAAGTGCTGATAATTTTCACATTGTATGACAATTCTTTGCTTTTTGGTGACATGATAAAGCAAATCCTGTCTAAGAAAAGGACTTTCTCAAACTGGAATCCCAAGATCACATATATTCTTGGGGTTCGATAAATTTTTTGAGAATTTTTAAGATTTGTATTTTCATTAGGAAAACAGTCTTTTCAAAATTGGCTAAAAACATATTCTAAATCACCTGACTTCAACGAGCTTTCAATGCTCCCACGTGGATCAGGAGATAGGACTTTAACACGGGTTAGTAAGAACAGATACTGACTTGATAAGTAAATGATTACTTGTGCTAAGTGAAGTTGAGATGGCATCCTATGTAAGTAAGAGGTTTGTAATTTCAACACAGAAAAGTGATGGGGGGATTGGGTCATCATGTGACACAGATTATTTAGGAATTCAAAACACACACACACACACACACACACACACACACACACACACACGGTTGGTTACACAGTACTCTTCTCCCAACACCTGGTGAGATCATTCAGTGTTGCCATGACAAGGCAGGCTCCAGAATTCAATTCTATCAGTAAAGGACTATTGTGTGATTGAGAACTGTAACAGTTAATTCAGCCAGAATCAATTTCACAAACATAACTAGATGAAGGAAATGTAACTTTAACATGCTGTGCTTTACAGACTTACCGGGATTTATAGTAAAACCAAAGTTGAGTGTAGGTTGTTACCAGGTAAATACGTTGTCCATCACCCACTTTGTATTCCAAAGCAAATACATGAACATCCTTCATAGAAATCAAAAATAATATTCAAAAAATGAAATAGAGTACAAATCCAAAAACCCACTGTAGCTACTCAATGCTTATGAAGAATTTTGTCAAATTTTGAAAAACTGGAATTTGAACATCATTCTGTATTACTAAAAATAAGAAAAATAGTCAGTACATCTACACCGATCAAAATCTTTGCTTTAAATGTAAATGGACCCCCAGCAATAGCACTGCTAGGAATTTACCCAAGGGATACAGGAGTACTGATGCATAGGGGCACTTGTACCCCAATGTTCATAGCAGCACTCTCAACAATAGCCAAATTATGGAAAGAGCCTAAATGTCCATCAACTGATGAATGGATAAAGAAATTGTGGTTTATATACACAATGGAATACTACGTGGCAATGAGAAAAAATGAAATATGGCCTTTTGTAGCAACGTGGATGGAACTGGAGAGTGTGATGCTAAGTGAAACAAGCCATACAGAGAAAGACAGATACCATATGGTTTCACTCTTATGTGGATCCTGAGAAACTTAACAGGAACCCATGGGGGAGGGGAAGGAAAAAAAAAAAAAAAAAAAGGACGTTAGAGTGGGAGAGAGCCAAAGCATAAGAGACTGTTAAAAACTGAGAACAAACTGAGGGTTGATGGGGGATGGGAGGGAGGGGAGGGTGGGTGATGGGTATTGAGGAGGGCACCTTTTGGGATGAGCACTGGGTGTTGTATGGAAACCAATTTGTCAATAAATTTCATATATTAAAAAAATAAATAAATAAAAAATAAAAAAAAAATAACTTAGTTATACCAAAAAAAATAAAAAATAAAAAAAAAATAAATGTAAATGGACCAAATCCTCCAGTCAAACGACAAAGGATAACTGACTGACTGAATGGATAAAAAACACAAGACCCATCTATATGCTGCCTACCAGAGACTCACTTCAGACTGAAAGACACATAAACTGAAAAAGGGATAGAAAAAGATATTCCATACAAATGGAAATGAAAAAAAAAAGCTGGAGTGGCAATACTTCTAACAAACAAAATAGATTTAAGACAAACACTATAACAAGAAACAAAGAAGGTCATAACATGATGATAAAGGGATCAGTCTAACAAGAGGATATGGCAATTGTAAACGTCTATGCACCCAACATAAGAGTACCTAAATATATTAAGTACTAACAGACAAAGAGGGAGAAAATGACAGTAATACAATAATAGTAGCATACTTTAACACCCCATTTACATCAATGGATAGATCATCCAGACAAAAAAAATCAATAAAGTAACTTTGGCTTTGAATGACACACTAAACCATATGGATTTAATAAATATATACAGAACATTTCATCCCCAAATGGCAGAAAACACATTCTTTCCAAGTGCACATGGAACATTCCAGGATATGTCAGGCCACCAAACAAGTCTCAATAAATTTAAAAGGACTGAAATCATATCAAGCATCTTTTCCAACAATAACAATATGAAACCAGAAATCAATATGAGAAAAAAAACTGGAAATAAATGTGCTAGTAAAAAAACCAATGCGTCAATGGAGAAATCAAAGGGAAATCAAAAAATACCTGGACACACGAGAAAATGGAAAGACAATGGCTCCAAATTTACAGGAGACACAGGAAAAGTTCTATTAGAGGCAAGTTTATAGCAATACAGGCCTACTTCAAGAAACAAGAAAAATCTCAAAGAAGCAATCTAAACTTACACCTAAAGGAACAAAACAAGAATTAAAAAAAGCCCAAAATTAGAAGGAAGAAAATAATAAAGATCAGAGTGGAAACAAAGACTAAAAGACAATAGAAAATATCAATGGAATTAAGAACTGGTTCTTTGAAAAGATAAACAAAATTGATATAACCAGACTCATCAAGAATAAGAAAGACAACTCAAAAATAAAATCAGAAATAAAAGAGGGGCGCCTGGGTGGCTCAGTCAGTTAAGCGTCCGACTTCCGCTCAGGTCACGATCTCACGGCTTGTGAGTTCAAGCCCCACGTCGGGCTCTGTGCTGACGGCTCAGAGCCTGGAGCCTCTTCAGATTCTGTGTCTTTCTCTCTCTCTCTGTCCCTCCCCTGCTAATACTCTGTCTCTCTCAAAAATAAATAAACATTAAAAAAAATTAAAAAAAGAGAAGTTACAACTGACACCACAAAAACACAAAAGATTAAAGGGATTACTACATCTTTTGATTAGGTCTGGGTCTTTTAAGAAGCCTGTTCTGGACCATGAACTTCATACTGGCTTATCAGCCCACCCACTAGGTGAGGCAGGATGATTAGAGTGGGCTGGAGATAGGTATTTCATTAGGTATTTTATTATTTAGTTTAGCTCTGATAAAACCCTGACAGCTTAAACCATGGTTAAATAGTGTCTCCTCAGTGTAGACCATGTTAAAAAGAACAGACTGCTTTGACTTATTTCTAATTGGTTCCTCTTTTCTTCTCCCTGCTGGAAGCATGAGGAGATTTTTCTCTGGTGTTCATTGTGAGAAATTGATAGAGCTCCCCAGGGGGAGAATTTCATAAAAGTGTGGGGCCATTTCTGCTTCTCCCTCTTCCTCTCCCCAACCCCCAATGACGGGTCTTCTTAGAGATTTTCTCTCTCAGACTTGTCCATCCTGAGACTCCAGCAAGTTATCAGTTACAGTCCAGGTTTCCCTAACTTGACACTAGTTCCCAGAGAACAGAGGTTACTGCTCATGGGTCTTTTCTCCAGGAGGCTATGATTCTGTTTTTGTCTGTCAATCTTTCCAATTTGGGGGAGCAGTGGCTTACCTGTGTTCTCACTTCTCTTACAGATCTAAGAAAAGTTGTTGATTTTTCAGTTTGTTCAGCTTTTTATACTACTTAGGTAAAAAATTACTGTTGTTGGGACACAGTGGCAACTTTTAAGCCTCCTATATGGATTGGAAATTGAAAGTCTACATATTTCTTTAAAAAAAATTTTTTTTTAACGTTTATTTATTTTTGAGACAGAGAGAGACAGAGCATGATCGGGGGAGGGGCAGAGAGAGAGGGAGACACAGAATCAGAAGCAGGCTCCAGGCTCTGAGCCGTCAGCCCAGAGCCCGACGTGGGGCTCGAACTCACGGACTCACGGACCGTGAGATCGTGACCTGAGCTGAAGTCAGACGCTTAACCGACTGAGCCACCCAGGTGCCCCTACATATTTCTTTTAAAATACGTATCTCTGTGTTTTTAGGATGTGAATTTGGCACTGTTTTTTTCATAAATTTTTAGATTAAAAAAATAAAAATAAAAAGTGGAAAAAAAATAAAGGGACTACTACAAGAAAGTATATGCCAACAAATTGGACAACTTAGAAGAAATGGACAAATCCATAGTAACATAAAGTTTTCCAAGACTAAATCAGAAATAGAAAATGGATTACTAGTAATGAAATTCAATTGGTAATCAAAAACTCCCCAAAAAACAAAAGTCTAGGGCCAGATGGCTTCACAGGTGAATTTTACCAAACATCTTCTACTCATTTTTTAAAAAGTTTAAATATTTATTTTGAGAGACACAGAGAGTGAGTGAGCACAAGCAGAAGAGGAGCAGTGAGAGAGAGAGAGAGAGAATCCCAAGCAGGCTCTGCACTGTCAGCACGAACTTGATGTGGGGCTTGAATCCACAAACCCCAATATCATGACCTGAGCCAAAACCAAGGGTCAGGCGCTCAACTGACTGAGTCCTCCAGGTGCTCCTCACCAAACATCTTTTAAAGAAGAGTTAATAACTATGCTTCTCAAACTATTCCAAAATATATAAGAGGAAGGAATTCTTTTTTTTTTTTTTAAAGGAATACTTCTGAATTTGTTCTGAAAGAACAGCATTACCCTCAAACTAAACCAAAGACACTAAAAAAAAAAAAAAAAAAAAAGTAGACTATTATCCCTGATGAGCACAGATGTAAAAAGCTTCAACAAAATATTAGCAAATCTAACACAATACATTAAAAGGATCATTCACCAGGGCGCCTGGGTGGCTCAGTCATTGAGCATCCAACTTCAGCTCAGGTCATGGTCTCACAGTTCGCGGGTTCAAGCCCTGTGTCCGGCTCTGTGCTAACAAACAGGTCAGAGCCTGGAGCCTGCTTCAGATTCTGTATCTCTCTCTCCCCCTCCCCTGCTCATGCTCTGCCTCTCTCTGTCTCTCAAAAATAAATGAATGTTAAAAAAAATTTTTTTAAATAAAAAAAAATTAAAAAAAAAAAGATCATTCACCATGATTAAGTGGGGTTTATTCCAGGGATGCAAGGATGGATCAATACCCACAAATCAATCAACGTAATACAACACTTTAAAAAGCATTTGACCAAATTCCGTATCATAACACTATCAACAAAATGAGTATTGAGGGAACATCTCAACATAATAAAAACCATATATGACAGACCCATAGCCAGCATCATCCTCAACAATGAAAAGTTGAAAGCTTTCCCTTTAAGATCAAGAAAAGATAAAGATGCCCACTTTCCCCACTTTTGTTCAACACAGTACTAGAAGTCCTAACCACAACAATCAGACAAGAAAAAGGAGGGGAAAAAAGGCATCCAAACTGGTAAGGAAGAAGTAAAACTGTCACTATTTGCAGAGGACATGATACTACATATAGAAAACCCTAAAGACTCCACCAAAAAATAATTACAATAAATGAATTCAATAGAATTGCGGGATACAAAATTAACATACAGAAATCAAGTGTACTTTTAAATACTAATAGTGAGCTATCAGAAAGAAATTAAGAAAATAATCTCATTTACAGTTGCATCAAAAGGAATAAAACACCTAGGAATAAATTTAATCAACGAAGTGAAAGACCTGTACTCTGAAAACCATGAGACACTGATTAAAGAACTGAAGACAACAAAAATGGAAAGATATACAATGCTCATGGACCTGAAGAAGTAATACTGTTATAATGTCCATATTATCCAAAGCAATCTACAGATCGAATGCAATCCCTACCAAAATACCAATAATATCTTTCACAAAACTAGCACAAATAGTCCTAAAATTTGTAGGGAACCAAAGAAGATCACAAATAGCCAAAGCAGGGGCGCCTGGGTGGCGCAGTCGGTTGAGCGTCCGACTTCAGCCAGGTCACGATCTCGCGGTCCGTGAGTTCGAGCCCCGCGTCAGGCTCTGGGCTGATGGCTCAGAGCCTGGAGCCTGTTTCCGATGCTGTGTCTCCCTCTCTCTCTGCCCCTCCCCCGTTCATGCTCTGTCTCTCTCTGTCCCAAAAATAAATAAACGTTGAAAAAAATTAAAAAAAAAAAAACAAATAGCCAAAGCAGTCTTCAGCAAGAAGAACTAAGCTGGAAGTATTCCAACCCCAGATTTCAAAGTAGATTACAATTCTATAGATATCAAAATAGTATGGCACTGGCACAAAAGTACACACACAAATCAATGGAACAGGATAGAGAGCCCAGAAACAAATCCATAATTATAAGGTCAATTAATCTATAACAAAGGAGGCAAGAATATGCAATGAGGAAAAGACAGTCTCCTCAATAAATGGTGCTGAGAAAACTGGATAGCTAATGCAAACAAATGAAACTGGGCCACTTTTTCGCACCATACACAAAAATAAACTCAAAACAGATTAAAGACCTAAATATAAGACCTAAAACCATAAACCTCCTTAAAGAAAATACAGGCAGTAAACTCTTGGACATCAGCCTTAGCAATATTTTTCTGGATCTATCTCCCCAGGCAGTGGAAACAAAAGCAAAAATAAACAATTGGGACTACACCAAACTAAAAAGCTTTTGCACAGCAAAAGACACCATCAACAAAATGCAAAAGCAACCTCGTGAATGGGAGAAGATATTTACAAATGATATATCTGATAAGGGGTTAATATCCAAAGTAATATAAAGAACTCTTACAACTCAACACCAAAAAAAAATCTGACTTTAAAAATGTGCAGAGCACTTGAATAGACATTTTTCCAAAGAAGACCTATAGATGGACAACAGACACATGAAGAAATGCTCACCATCACTAATCATCCCGGAAATGCAAATCAAAACCACACTGAGATACCACCTTGCCCCCATCAGAATGGCTAGTATCAAAAAGACCAGAAATAACAATGTTTGTAAGGATTTGGAGAAAAGGGAACACTCATGCAGCACTGTTGGTGGGAACGTAAGTTGGTGCAGCCGCTATGGAAAACAGAATGGAGGTTCCTCAAAAAAATTAAAATAGAAATACCATACAATCCAGTAATTCGGTATTTACCTGAAGAAAATGAAAGCACTAATTCAGAAGAATATGTGTACCCATATTTATTTATAACAGCCAAGATATGGAACACACCAAGTGTCCACTGACAGATGAATGGATAAAGAAGATACAGTATATGTACTCAAAGGAATATTACTCAGCCCTAAAAAAAAAAAAAAGAATGAAGTCTTGCTGTTCACAACATGGATGGACCTACAGGGTATTATGCTAAGTGAAATAAGTTAGAGAAAAACAAAGATCATATGATTTCATTTATATGTGGAATCTAAAAACAAAACGAACCTAAAACAGACTCATAAATACAGAGAATAAACCGGTGGTTGCCAAAGTGGGGCAGAGAGGAGATGGAGAGACAAGAGAAATAGGGGAAGGGGATTAAAAAGTACAATCTTCCACTTATAAAATAAGTAAGTCATGGTGATGAAAAGGACAGCATAGGGAATATAGTCAATAATATTGGAGTGACTTCGGTGATAGATGGTAACTAGACTTATTGTGGTGAGCATTTTGTAATGTATAGAACTGTCAAATCACTATGTTGTTCACCTGAAACTAATATACTTACTATGTCAACTATATTTGAAACAAAAAAATTTTTAAGTGTCATTACAAATTTTTCAAACCAACTGGCACTACATAGGTCATTGCTCTTCATTCTTAATATAAAGTAAATGGCCAATAATTCATAGGGATATGTTTTGCAAACAGTGTGATATTTAGATCACGATTCTTTTGTAGATCATGCGGGCTGGAATGAACACAAACAATGATTTTTAGTTTGTTTTTAGAAATCTAAAGTTACAGTAGCCCCGGAAATAAAGGCAGGAGATGAGAAAATTACCTCTTTACAGCTTTTAACAAAATTAAAGGCTTCAGTTTGCCGATGGAATAGTTTCCAAATGGAAGGTGGTTCTTCTGGCTTGGACAATCTCGGTCTGTATACTGAGGACAATGGTTTCCTCTCATAACAAGCTGCTCGTTCTTCAATTTGCTTCAGTTTTGCTTCCCATTTTCTCTCCATTGGTTCAGAAGTTACGGGAAACTAAATCCTATCCTGTGTAAGATTTCTACCAATTAGTACTAAAACAAACAAGGACATCAATTTCTTTGTTTAGAATATATATACATACTTTTTGGTAAAACTTCAAAACCCATTTCCTAATGGCTATTTCCTTATCCTATTTATTTACTTATTTATTTTACACGAAGTTTTAATGTGAAATGAGAACATGGCTAGTTGTCAGATATCTTTCAATCTTGGTTCTTCTAACAGTGCTATGATTTTAGAAGTTCCCTGAGCCTTAACTGCAAAATGGGGATCAATGTCATCCTGAATACTTTATGTAATTATCAGGATACATGCGATAAGACCTAAGAAAACGTTTTGTAAATGACAAAGTCGCAGGTAAATACAAGTGGTTTTTGTACCATTATCGTTTTCACTAGAACCACTTTAATGCATCAAGCACTATTGACCTTGCCCAAGTCGTCCTACTACTTTGGCCATGACTCTTGTGCTACTACTTCTCAGGGCAGAGTTCATTTCCAGACACCACTGTGCAACTCTTAGTTCCCTTTCCTTCTATGTTTCTATCCATTTCTTTTCTTTTCACCCAACACAGCCGTTAGTTGGGAGGACAACACTGTGTATAAATGGGAACTGCAATATTGGCTACTTTGGTTTAGGATGTCTATGTTCATCATAAGCACGACTGAAGACGGGAATAAATAAATTTTAATCTATGTCTGTTAATGACTGCAATTTTGTGATCAATGTGAAATGATGGTCTTTTAACACTTGTTTATTGCGCCTGGGTGGCGCAGTCGGTTAAGCGTCCGACTTCAGCCAGGTCACGATCTCGCGGTCCGTGAGTTCGAGCCCCGCGTCAGGCTCTGGGCTGATGGCTCGGAGCCTGGAGCCTGTTTCCGATTCTGTGTCTCCCTCTCTCTCTGCCCCTCCCCCGTTCATGCTCTGTCTCTCTCTGTCCCAAAAATAAAGAAATGTTGAAAAAAAAAACAAAAACAAAAAAAACACTTGTTTATTAATCTAATCATATATGTTTTTGTTTGCATACGTTTCCATTTTAACCAGGTGAGGGGGCCAGGCAATACTTTTTCAACTTTTGATTATGTTTTACTTAAAAAAAAAAGGATGAGTTTTTAGAAGGGGAAAAAAGCTTGTATCGTAGGTAGATAATGGCCACAAAATTTTTGCCATTCCTCCCATTAACAGCTGCTGTCTGAGCCCACTCCCACACTGACTCTGTGTTTGGTCATGTGACTTGCTTTGGTCACATCAACAATGTGAATCTCAATGTGTCAATGTCACATCAACAAATGGGAAGCAAACTAGTGGCGTTAAGTGCTTTTGCACTGGATTTGGCTATGCTGTAGTCCCACCCTGGGACTGTCATGCCAGAACTCTAGCCTCATAGAGGATAAAAAGCCATGCGGAGAAGAACCCAAGTTACCCCAGGTAACAGCCAACATCAACTATCAGATATATTGAGTTAAGCTATTTTGGATCAGGCACCCACCAGAATTCAATGTGTAAGTAAGCCTGAGTGAGTTCAGGTGAGATCTGCAAAGCAGCTGTTCAACCCACAGAACTGGAAGAAAATATTACTTTTTGTTTAAGCCTAGAAGTTTTGGCGTGATGTTTTACACAGAAATAGAAAACCGATGTAGTCTCCCTCTTCATCAATATCATCTATGTCATAATTTACTGATATATAAAACACATACATTCATTTTATAAACCGAAATAACAACATAAACTACAGCATTTGAGGGGAAAATTCCTATTTACCTTTCGCGATGCCTTTCCAGTACTTGTGCTTATCATGTTGATAAATATTCTCTTGAATTTTAGCAGAAAACCTTCCAACAACACAAACTCACTGGCAAATGATACGTTCCCGGGAAGGAAAAATAGGTTCATCCTAAAAGACTGAGATGGTAGAACGTCATGACTGTTAAATTTCACATTTGACTCCAACCACAACAGACCTAAGAAAGATTACTCTCTCAAAGTTACACCTGATCCAGATGAAAATTATAAATTACAAACCAAGAGGGGCACCTGGGTGGCTTAGTCGGTTAAGCATCCAACTTCAGCTCAGGTCGTGATCTCCCAGTTGATGGGTTTGAGCCCCACACATCCAGCTCTTATGCTGACAGCTCAGAGCCTGGAATCTGCTTCTGATTCTGCGTCTCCCTCTCCCTCTCTGCCCCTCCCCTGCTGGCACATGCACTATCTCTCTCTCAAAAATAAATAAACATTAAAAAATTTTTTAAGAAACATTAAAAATATTTTAATAAATAAATTATAACCAACGTAATTCTAAAGATATCAACATAAATTTCATTACAGGTATGCCGTGGAAAGGAATACAATTTCACTGGATTGAAGAGACAGGATAATTTTTAACAAAATGGCTTTTTCAATATGAAGTGATACGGGGGCTCCGTAATGCTAGATTCTGAGTACAAAGTTTATTTTAATTTGTTTCACATACAGATAAAAATCCTCAACATTTAGACAACCCAAGTGAGAAACTGATTCTCTTCTATAAAGTATAACTTTTAATAAAGCCCACTGATGACTTAATAAAGACAAGAAACACAGAATGCATTTAGATAGGATCTGTAGCTCTAGGATCTAACCAGTAACTGACGAAGAATAACCATGTACATGTTCACACTTAGTGACACTGACATCAGGAAAATTTTTGATTTTGTAAAAATTGCTGGCATGACCATGAGAGTATGGTTTGACAACTCACTGAACTGAGGAAACCATAGTGCCAACAGAGAACAAAGAGAAATTCAATATGTTACTCCCTCATGTTGTTTGCACAGTTCAAAAATTTTAACAGCTGGGTTCAGGGTTAGAAGACAACTGGGGGCCTCACTGTAGGAGCAGGAGGATTAAATGACAAAAGCAAAGGAAATGGAGAACAGGAAGGCATCTGGCATTCTGGTTTTGGACTATCATTTTCCTCATCTCTACCCTCTACGAGAAGAAACAGGTCACCAATTTTGAAATGCTTTTTTTTTTAATGTTTATTTTTGAGAGAGACAGAGCGTGAGTGGGGAAGGGGCAGAGA
Source organism: Lynx canadensis (assembly GCF_007474595.2). NCBI lineage: Eukaryota > Metazoa > Chordata > Mammalia > Carnivora > Felidae > Lynx > Lynx canadensis. The sequence goes on along the minus strand of NC_044306.2, from coordinate 15,248,111 downwards.
GAGAGAGGGAGACACAGAATCTGAAACAGGGTCCAGCCTCTGAGCTGTCAGCATAGAGCCCATGCGGGGTTCAAACTCCAAAACAGCAAGATCATGACCTAGGCTGAAGTTGGACACTTAACCCACTGAGCCACCCAAGTGCCCCTCGAAATGCTTTTAATTCCTGGTGGGGAAGGATTGTGGTCTTTTACATAATTGTGCAGCAAAAACCTCTTTTCACACAGGACCATAACTATTTTTGGTAACAGTTTCCAAGTTCCAAAGAAAAATATTTGCTGTATTTTAAAATACTAGGCTTAAGAGCTCTATTATTTATTTCTTCACACTGTGCCGCAATGTTCTTTCTTCTTTCTCCTCCTCTTCTTTTTTTAAAATAAGCTCTATGCCCGATGTGGGGCTTGAACTCATGACCTCAGGATCAAGAGTCACAAGCTCTACCAACGGAGTCAGCCAGCCAGGCACCCCCGACAGTGCTATTTAATTTTTTTTAAATGTTTATTTATTTCTGAGAGAGAGAGAGAGAGAGAGAGAGAGCGAGCGAGCATGAGCAGGGGAGGAGCAGAGACAGAGAGGGAGACACAGAATCCAAAGCAGGCTCCAGGCTCTGAGCTGTCAGAACAGAGCAGGATGTGGGGCTCGAACTCATGGACTGCGAGATCATGACCTGAGCCAAGGTCGGCCGCTTAACTGACTAAGCCACCCAGGCGCCACATCCCACAATGCTTTTTTCTTAACATTGCAATTAACCATGTTCAATACTGATTTTACAACTAAAGGTGGTCAGGCTAGAAAAAAGTCTGGCTGAGTCATTTTTGAGGAACCGTAATGGAAGAAGAGGCAGAGGAAAGGGGGCAGAGAAAGGGCATAGGCAGCCAACCTCAATAGCCCTGGTTTACGCCCAGACTTGCCCAGCTAGCACACTTGGTGGCTGGAGTCCCAGAAGCAGCTGGAATACAGATTCCCGGCCTCTAGGGAGAGCTAAAGCCTTGCCATGGATCTCCCTGGTGCGCTTCTAGCTTCTTTCTTCTTTTGTCTAATCACAAGTCAGCTTCTCCCTGTGCCCTGAGAACCGATTCACCAGTATTTTGTGTTTCCCGGCATGTATGTTCCAGTTCCAGTGTTTAGTAATGTTCTGGTATTTGGCAATATTTTCTTAATAAAATCCCCTTGCTGGCCTCCTGGAACACATTATACTACTTCTCCAGCTACTAGAATATTCGTGATCAAGTATGAGATTAAAATTCATTTACAGTAATATTGTTATAGAAGATTATATCCCAGATGAGTAACACCTGAAGAAATTAACTACACTAATTGAATCTTCTCCCCACCCCCCACTCCGGTCACTTTGCCTCTCTATGCTTAAACAAAAGTTAAGTCATATTAAAATTTCCCTAAGGGCATCTGGTTGGCTCAGTCGATTAAGCATCAGACTTCGGTTCAGGTCATGATCTCGAGTCGGTGCATTCCAGCCCTACGTTGGGCTCCAAGCTGATAGCTCAGAGTCTGGAGCCCGTTTTGGATTCTGTGTCTCCCTCTCTCTCTACCCAAGCCCGCTCACACTCTGTCTTTCTGTCTCAAAAATAAACATAAAAAAAAAAAAAATCAAATTTCCCAAAAATGTCTGGTAAGGGATAACAAAACATACAGTGATATATTATTCTTCTCCAGCTTCCCCTTTCTACCACCCCCAGTGGATCATCCATCCAAACAGCCTAACTCTGCCAGACTAATCACCTTTAAAACCAGATTCAGAACTTTCCATAGGGCCACTCATTAATGGTTCAGAGCATCACTCAGTTCACACTTTGATTCACCTCAAGAAGTCCAAACTCTCTCCAGAATCTGGACCAGATTCTAAACCGCTTTACAGTCTCTAGAATCACTTAATCATTTTATTTCTTTTTTTTTTTTAAGGATTTTTTTTTTCAACGTTTATTTATTTTTGGGACAGAGAGAGACAGAGCATGGACGGGGGAGGGGCAGAGAGAGAGGGAGACACAGAATCGGAAACAGGCTCCAGGCTCCGAGCCATCAGCCCAGAGCCTGACGCGGGGCTCGAACCCACGGACCACGAGATCGTGACCTGGCTGAAGTCGGACGCTTAACCGACTGCGCCACCCAGGCGCCCCTTAATCATTTTATTTCTTACCACCAAATGCATAAGGACCACTTCCTGTCCCTGGCCAATTACAAGCACCCTCTGGCGTAGATTCCTCTCACCTGGAATGCCTCACTTGCTTTTCCCAAATTCTTCCTCTTCAAGGCCCAGATCAAATTCTGCCACCTCTGAGACAACTCTGTCAAAACAAATTACTGGACTCAGAAGACATTTCCTCTAGCCAACTGTTCTACTATAATTAAAGTTTCACTAGACAAATTAGCATAATTTACAGGAAAACAAAATCTGCTGTTGCTTTAACTCAAGCATCATTTTGGTAAGAAATGCCTGGGCACAGGAAGGGGCGTGGGCATCTCAGGGTAACAGGACTGATTAACAGTACCAGTTCCTTCCTTAGAAGTAGGAGCTGGACCACCTGTAGGATTTGGAGGGGGTCGTATTCTTCAGTTGCACTGCAGCAGAGAAAGGACTGCCAAACACTGGTCCTCTCTCAATTTGGGAAGGATAAAGAAAGGATCTGAGTTTAACCCCGGTAACTCTTTTAGCAAGAGCAAATGATTTAACTGTCTTCAACACCTGTAGCGACTGTAATTGGAATTCCTACCTCTTGGAGTTGTAGAGGATACAATGAGCGCACTGCGAAAATGTACTAAGCACTCAACAAAGGGGTGCCATATATACAAGACGATGCATATTTATGTACAAACCGCAGCCCCCGGATTTATACCTGAATGGGCAAAAATGTTGGGGAGCAGGCTAGTTCTTAACGTGGATATCATGAAGCTCTTGAAATTTGGTGAATTTCGTGCTCAATTGTGTTGATATATTCTCCTGCGAAAACGATATGTTGTTTGCATCAGGGTCTGAACGGAGACTGTGAACGAAAACGGGCGGGGAAATCAGAGCAGGGAAGGATTCGGATTTAGAGACAGTAAGCGGAGGGGGTGAGCTAAGAAAAGCGAAGTACAGATTTACCAGCACGGGTCGCGGCCTGCTCCCTTTCCTCCCGGAGGTCTGACGGGGCCCGCCTTTGACTCCCTTCTCTCTGCTCCTTGGGCCTCGTGAGGCCTTCACGTCTCCGTCCTTTTACTTTCAGAAACCCGCGCCACCGGCGGAAACCCGTGGGCCCGCAGCAGCAGGCGGGGTCCGTCTTCAAACCCCGCGCGAGGGCCAGGCCAGAGCGTGAGGGGGCGTGCCGGCAGGAGGGCGCCGGGCCAATGAGAGAGCGGCATAGGTGCGGAGGGGCCGGAGAAAGGAGAGCACCAGGCCTATGAGAAAGGGGCCTGGGGCGGTGGGGACGAGAGCGTGCCGGGGTTGGAGGGACGTGTCAGCGCTGAGACTGGCTGAGCCGAGGGGGCGGGCCCGGGGCGGGGCCAGCGGGGGCGGAGCCTGCTCTGGAACTCACCCTTAATGGGCAGCTGGCGGAGGGCTAGAGAAACGGAGCCTGTGCGGAGAGGAGCAAGTCGGTGGCCGTTGTGTGGAGACTGTGTGTGCGGTGAGTGCTGCCATCGCCCCTTCCTGCCGCGGCCCCGTCAGCCCTAGGCCCGCTCCCTCCATCCTCCAAAGCCCGGCGCCCGCCGGGCCTGCAGCTGCTCCGGGGGGAGTGGAAGAGATGGGCAGGGTCTGTGCGGCGGATCCTTTGTTATGGCACCACATGGGTGTGAGACCGTGCACCGAAGCCCGCTTGGCGACAGAGCCGAGCAGGGGTGGGGGAGACCGGGCCGAGGAGCGGAGATCTGGCTGGAGGGGCCGAGCCCGGAGGACGGGAGAATGGACAGGCCGGGCCGGAGCATCGAAGCCGGATTGCAGGAGACTAGACCCCGGGCCTGGGGACGAGTGGGGGGAGGGGGAGCCGAACCCGGCAGTAGGAGGAGGAGCCGAGAGCCGAAGGCAGCCGGATGCCTGGGAAGGTAGGGCGGCCTTAGGCTAAGATTTGGATCGGAAAGAGAGGAGAGGACGCTCGGCGCCCAGAAACCGTGCCCCTGGGGGGCCGAAGGCGGCCTTGGTGGTGCCGAGAGGCGCGGCCCTCGGGGCCGATCCTCCCGTTACTGGACGACCGTTTGGTCTTTGCTGCCTGTTCCGTCTCGGGCCTAGATTTTCTCCGGTAGACTGTGTGACTCAGTTTTCCAGAGACGTAACTTCAAGCATTGAATTCCAATTCCTTTTCAGACCTGAGGGCTTCCATAAGTCCTTGCAGCTCTTCCCTGTGGTTAAATATCCACTGCCAAAGTCCCCTAGCAGCTGCTTTGAAACCCCCTCAGGCCATGCTGAAAATTGCGCCCTTCTCACACTTGTCACTCTTGATTTGAGTGGTCTGTTCTCAAGCCATGCAGAAGCTTCCTCTCTCCCTGTACTCAGTAAAGGGCATCCAAGCCAAGAAACCAGGAACCAGCCTTCTCAGCTACCGCGCCCTGTTCTTTCCTCAGTTAGCCATCAAGCCTCTGGACCTCCTGAATATCCGCCACATCTGTCCACTTCTCTGCATTCCTGAGAGCCACCCCAGGCTCTCACGTGGCTACAACAGCCTCATTGGTCTCCGTACTTCCAGACCCCTTCCCCCTTTCTAGTCCATTCTTCACAGCACAGGCTGAGTGATCTTTACAAAATAGAATTCCAGAAGGCTTATCCTTTGCCCATAGGACAAACCCAGTGCCTTAACGAGGCTAACAAAGCCAAGCACGGGTTGGGTCCTTGGTCTCCTCCCCTGCCTTATCTTTCATTATAGCACCATTTCACTTTCTGCACTACCAGGCTGATCTTAATACCTATTCTCTGCCTGGAACACTCTGCATTCGCTCTCTCCCTTCTTTACGTCACATTTCCTTGTGGAACTTCTACTTAGGTTTCTGTTCTCATTAAGTACTTCAAGGTTTAAGTCTTCTCATCGTGTGTTCCTTTTGCATCCTGCATTTCCTAAGAAGGAAATGGCATATCCTTTGCAATTGCTAGTTTACTATCTCCCCTACTAGTTAGTAAGCAAATTCCATGAAGTACTGTGTTTATCTTGTTGTTCCTTATTGTCTTTCCCCATGTCTAGGGCCTGGCACATGTTAATGCCCAGACTACAGTATTATGGTTTTTTTTAAATAATTAAGCCCTATTTAGAAAAAGTAAACCTATTTTAGGATTACTTGGCAAATTATAATTAAAAGATGTGGATTAGAAAGGAACTGCAGAACTGAAATATGGAGACGCTGTAACAACGTGAAGATGCAAGATAGTAACAGGTGCTGAGCAAAGTGATTAGACCAGCCTGTATCAAAATGTGCTCAGCCACTTTGAATGTGTTAGAGTTACATGATCTCCAAGCTTAAATCATCCCTATCACACCTGATGTTTGAGCTTTGGTTTTGCTTTGCTTTTTTGCAAAAGAAGGCTTTGAAAGTTAGAATGTGTTTTAATAAATGAACAATTTATTAAAGTGTGGTGATAAAACCTCACAATACAAAGGAAATGAAACATGGTACCTATTTAAATCAGATTTGCTTTTGCTCTCCTTAAAAAAAAAAAAAAAAGGCCTTTCTTCCTGCCATTTTAAGAGACTAACGTGTTGTCTGATATAGACATTTATAATATTTCTTTACTGTTTGCTTTCAAGCCTAATTTAACACAACCTACAGCTTCATCCTCCTTCAATGCTAAAAAGCAGTCTTTCACATATGCTTTCAGAACAGTTTTGGTGCCTAGTATTAGATCTTTAAACTCTGCCTCAAAGGTAGGAAGCACTGGTGTTTGGGCCCCCAAAAAGATGTGGGAATTCTTCAACTGTTAGATGATGTTCTGTACACATTTAGTAAATATAAATGTAATGGAGGGGAATAGGCACTCTGTTGTCAGAAGACCCGAGGCCAAGTCCCAAGGGCATCACTTACTAGCTCTTTCGTAGATTAGGCATAAATTATATACACACCTCATAGGGTTGTTGTAAGGATGAAATGGATGTCTGTTGACGGTGCTTTCTAACTATGTAATGTTATTTCTCTGCCTATTTTGGTTTTGCCTGCAAATTGCTTATCGAGATTCTGAGTTCGAGTAAGATAAAGTTAGGTGATCCCTACTGAGCACTGTCTGGCATCTGGCTTGTGGAGGCACCTCTGAATTCCCCGGGGGGTACAGGCGAGTCCCACACAGGGATGGGACCCACGGCTCTGCCGTCACTGCAACCACTCAGGTTGGCCGCAGTACTCTGCACGCAGTTGTTCAGGTAATTATTATAGCACAAATGGCAAATGAGTAAATACTGCTCACTCTGACTTTTCCCAGTTTCAAAGCTTCTCTCCCTGGGAGGATTTTTTAAGTCAGGTCATTGTAAACACGAATCTGCATGTAGAGAGGAGTGGTTCTGAGTGGGCAGGAAAAAGTCTTGTAGGTTAGCTGTACTTTTTATGAAAGGCATTCAGGATCCTTCATTCTACATTTATTTTATACACAATTTGGCTTTGAATAGGAGGGGAGCAATTCCAGCCTGTCTTCCTGGGCCTGTGGCCCTTCCAGAAGAAAGGAAAGAATGGTTTCATTTGATTCTATGGCACCGCCATTGTGCTCGCTTCGGCAGCACATATACTAAAATTGATTCTATGGCACCACTGAACTTAGTCTAGTTTACTCTGTATTTAATTCTACTTGCTGCTCAGTGGGTTTTCACCTCAATTACAAAATAAATATTAAAAGAATGACTACTCGGTCCAATGACAACATCCAATTCAGTGAGTCTTACAATTCCCCAAAGAAACTCAGAGACTAGATGGGAAACAGTTTCCATAAAACCCCCAGTACATTAGAGCTGAAGTCTTTTCTTATTCAAACTATTTGAAAAGTACGTTTTTCTGTTTCACTTACTAAATTTGGATACATGACTGCTTTTCAGACTTTGTCCTCTGTAATCGGTTATAAATACAACCCTGATGTTTTTCAAGTTCTTTGGCAAAAGCATAGTCTTCCCAGAAGTCCTAATGGGAAGGCTTCACCTTTACTTTAGAGGCATACAGAAAATATGTCTTAATAACATACTGAATGCTTAACATGAAAGCAGTTATGTGACTTTTAGAAGTAAATTACCCAGTGGCATCAGAAATACCATAACTGTCATCCTTATTTTCTTCATTAATTAGAGTAAGGGCACTTTATACTATTTCTGTGTCTCTGCTATCAGTTTCTGTCATGTTATTTATGCTCTTTGCTGCTTCTTAATTAGAGCTTCTAGGTTATGGATTTTAGTTTCCTGTCTTAAAATTATGAATAGTGTCCTATAGGGTAGTAAGTCACGTACAAGAGAGGGAGTCCTGGCTCTGCCACTTAAGTTACTTAACTGCTCTGAGCCTCAGTCAGCTGAACTGTAAAATGGGGATCTTAACGTCTCAGACCATCGTTGGAAGAACTAATCAGAAATACAGTGTGTTGTTTTGTTTTTTTTTTTAGATAGATTCGTGGAGTTGATTCATAAGTGAGCAGTATTCATTCTGATGTCTCATTTTGAGATTTCAAACCCTTTGAGACCAGGCTTTATCTCTTACCTCAGTTTCCTTGTAGGGTAGCCCCCAGGAACAACCTACTGATGGGGGACAGGTTAGCTGAGTAGGAATCTAGCAAACTGTTTATACTATTTTAAAATCTTATTCGGAAATCTCTGCTGTAGACACACTTTCAAACTATTCATTTTTAATAACAGAGTTTTGTGGGTTTTTACATAACACTTCATAACTTCATATAGAAATTGCAATTTTAGAAATTAATTTCCATTCTGCACCTTAACTGTAGATGACTTTCTCTGCTTTACTGTATTATTGCAATACATGATGGTCCCTTTAGTTGGCTAACCACAATATAAATAGGAAAACATTACAACTCTTCACTTGTTTAGGAAAACACAGTGTGAAATGTTTAAATATCTGTTTCAGAGTGACAGCAAATTTATACTGAAAACCTGTTTTTAAACTTGAAGATCTGTTTGTATCTTCAGTGGCAAATGCTAAAAGAGTCTAGGAACTTGAGAAGTGACCCTAAGACCCACATTCAAGTTGCCATCTAATGCCAATTGGTCCACTTAAATTTTCTCTAGGACCTAATATATATTCAGAACTCTACTTTGTGAGCAGCAGCATCCTGAACTGGTGGAAAAAAATAACATACATCAGTACAGCAGAAACAATTAGTATTAAGTTCATTGCTGCACTGAGATATATTTTTTAAATCCTTCTTATCTTCCCACTTACGTTTTGTCAAATGAAAACGTTCTAAGAACATAGACTTCTGTTATCGTTTAGAGCGTTAGATGTTTCCCTTGAGGGATCATTTTTTTTCCTTCAAGATGAGATCACCATCCTCAGAATAATTCATATTCAGCCAAGCATTAGCTAATGGAGGTGAGGTAATGCTAAATGTGACACATTAGTAAGTTCTGCGAGAATCACAGCGCTGATCCCAAGAGTGTGGATTTGCTACTTTCACGTGGAAAAAGCAGATGGTGACAAGGAGAGAACAAATGTGCACGAATCTGAGGCAGTGAGGATTTTATTTACCATTATATAAATTTACGATACTATATGAAGGTCAACTGATACTGTCACAATGTATAGTATTCAGATTCTGGTAACAAAAGCCATGAAGCATGTTACAGTATTTTTTCCTGAGAAATCCTTATCAAATACTATAATCCTACTCTAAAGAATTCATATTTTTCCTTTCAGCCACCAACTGCCTTTACTGCAACGAGATCGTACATCTCATGCCTAATATCAGATATTAATAAATTACAATTATTTGTATTAAGCTTGATCTGCATGAAACTGTAACTTTTAAGAATGATTTGGTCGGAGAAAGTTCAGTAGAGGCACCCGGGTGGCTCGGTTGAGCATCTGACTCGATTTTGGCTCAGGTCATGATCCCAGGGTCGTGATCAAGTTTCACATCAGGCTCCGCACTGGGTGTAGAGCCTGCTTGGGATTCTCTCTCACCCTCTGCCCCTCTCCCGCACCTGCGTACTCTCGCTCTCCAAAAACATTAAGTTAAATTAAAAAGAAAGTTCAGTGAAAAGGAAGTAACTACATAAAAGTAGTTTACTTTAGTTTACTTTAGTATTTCAGTCTAAGAATCACTGCACTGTTGGCCAAAGTGTTTGACAGGATCTCTTAAGGGCTTCAGTCCCATGCGGGAACCTACCAGCATTTAGGGGTTCCTGAGCACATACTGTACATTTGGAAAACCCATTCACAGGGCCAATTTGAGACAAACCCTGGGGGCCAGAAAGGACACTGGCAGGAGCTCAGGGTTCAGCTTAAGAAATTTCTTTTTTCTTTTTTTTAATGTTTTTATTTTTATTTTTATTTTAATTTTTTTTTTTTCCAACGTTTATTTATTTTTGGGACAGAGAGAGACAGAGCATGAACAGGGGAGGGGCAGAGAGAGAGGGAGACACAGAATCAGAAACAGGCTCCAGGCTCTGAGCCATCAGCCCAGAGCCCGATGCGGGGCTCGAACTCACGGACCGCGAGATCGTGACCTGGCTGAAGTCGGACCCTTAACCGACTGCGCCACCCAGGCGCCCCGTGTTTTTATTTATTTTTGAGACAGAGAGAGACAGAGCATGAGCAGGGGAAGGGCAGAGAGAGAGGGAGACACAGAATCTGAAGCGGGCTCCAGGCTCTGAGCTGTCCGCACAGAGCCCGACACAGGGCTTGAACTCACGGAGTGTGAGATCATGACCTGAGCTAAAGTAGATGCTCTACCGACTGAGCCACCCAGGCGCCCCAAGAAATTTCTATTTTTATTAAGTCTTCCTTCCCACTGTGTTTTCAGTCCAGATTTACTACAGGCTGGCCATAAAGTCTTGAAACATATATAATACTATTTTCGTATGGATTGTAATACAACAATAAATCATTATATATTTGCCTGTGTTTTCAGAATTGTTAGCCACTCTGTAACTATTCTCTCAATTCATCAAATTAACCACAACTTTGTTTTTTAGCAAAAAATTATGGATGGATAGTTATTTTGAGTTCTAGTCTGCCCACTTAGAATTGGCCTGCATGGGGCAATTTGGTCTCTAGATTTAGGGTTCAAGGACATTTGAGGTTTCCTGTACCTGATACATGTTTTTTTTCAATGTGTGAAAGAGAAAGAGAAAGAAAAAGAGGGAGACTAGAACATGGCACAGAGCAGTTAAGGAAGGATTGCTACTTTCATAGTAGAAATGATCTTTGTTACTATTTAAAATAATAGTTACTTTAAAAATAATACATGGCACAAAAACAGACACTCAGATCAATGGAACAGAATAGAGAACCCCGAAATGGACCCACAAACGTATGGCCCACTAATCTTTGACAAAGTAGGAAAGAATATCCAATGGAATAAAGATAGTGTCTTCAAGTGGTGCTGAGAAAACTGGACAGCAACATGCAGAAAAATGAACCTGGATCACTTTCTTACACCACACACAAAAATAACTCAGGCAACAACAGATGTTGGCAAAGATACAGAGAAAGAGGATCTCTTTTGCGCCGATGGTGGGAACGCAAGCTGGTGCAGCCACTCTGGAAACCAGTATGGAGGGTCCTCAAAAAATTAAAAATAGAACTACCCTACAACCCAGCAATTGCACTACCAGGCATTTATCCAAGGGATACAGGTGTGCTGTTTCGAAGGGGCACGTGCACCCTAATGTTTATAGCAGCACTATTGACAATAGCCAAAGTATGGAAAGAGCCCAAATGTCCATCGATGGATGAATGGATAAAGAAGATGTGGTATATATATATACAATGGAGTATGACTCGGCAGTCAAAAAGAATGAAATCTTGCCATTTGCAACTATGTGGATGGAACTGGAGGGTATTATACTAAACGAAATTAGTCAGAGAAAGACAAAAATCATATGACTTCACTCATATGAGGGCTTTAAGGGACAAAACAGATGAACATAAGGGAAGGGAAACAAAAATAATATAAAAACAGGCAGGGGGACAAAACATAAGAGACTCATAAATATGGAGACTCATAAATATGGAGAACCCTCTAGAGGGTTGCTAGAGGGGTTGTGGGAGGGAGGATGGGCTAAATGAGTAAGGGGCATTAAGGAATCTACCCCTGAAATCACTGTTGCACTGTATTATAACTAACTTGGAAGTAAATTTAAAAAATAAACATACACCATTTAAAAAAAAAAAAGGGCACTTGCTGTGATGAGCACTGGGTGTTGTATGTAAGTGATGAATCACTGGGGCGCCTGGGTGGCTTGATCAGTTAAGCGTCCAACTTCGGCTCAGGTCATGATCTCACAGTCCGTGAGTTCAAGCCCCGTGTCGGGCTCTGTGCTGACAGCTCAGAGCCTGGAGCCTGTTTCAGATTCTGTGTCTCCCTCTCTCTCTGCCCCCCCGTTCATGCTCTGTCTCTCTCTGTCTCAAAAATAAATGTTAAAAAAAAAAAATTAAAAGAAAAAGTGATGAATCACTGAATTCTACTCCTGAAACCAATATTGCACTGTATGTTAATTAACTAACTTAACTAAAATTTAAGTTAAAGATTTACAAGATAAATTAATATAAATAAATATAATACAATTTTTAAAATAAAATTAAATAAATAAATAAATAAATAAATAAATAAATAAATAAATAAGAACAGTACAGGGGCCCCTGAGTGGCTCAGTCGGTTAAGCATCCAACTTTGGCTCAGGTCATGATCTCATGGTTCATGGGTTCAAGCCCTACATCGGGCTCTGTGCTGACAGCTCAGAGCCTGAAGCCTGCTTTGGATTCTCTCTCTCTCTCTCTCTCTCTCTCTCTCTCTCTCTCTCTCTCTCTGCCCCTCCCCCACTTATGCTCTGTCTCTTTCAAAAATAAATAAAATAATTTAAAAAAATTTTTTAAACAATACAGATATCATAGAAAAAATAGAAAATTAAAATTTTAAGGAATGAATAAGTTGCCAATAATCCCATCCCCCAGAGATAGCCACAGTTAACAGGTTAATATGTAAAGATGCTAGATAATTACTTTGGGTCTTTTTCTTGTGTTTGCTTTGATGGAGATTATTTTATACAGCCTTAAAAGCATTTTTTTAATGTTTTATTTATTTTTGAGAGAGAAAGCATGAGTGGCAGAGGGGCAGAGAGAGAGAGGCAGAGACAGAGAGACAGAGAGGGAGGGAGGGACAGAGGATCCTAAGCGGGCCCTGTGCTGACAGCAGCAAGCCCGACACAAGTCTCAAACTCAACTGTGAGATCACAACCTGAGCCACAGTTGGACACTCAACCAACTGAGCCACCCACGCACCCCTGTAACCTATATCTACTTAGCCTTACATTATAAGCATTTGATATATAATTGATAAGTACTTTTTTGTACTGTTTATATATTTTGATTAAGAGAGGGCTGGGGAGAGACAGGTAGAGAGAATGGGAGAGAAAATCCCAAGCAGGCTCCACACTCAGTGCAGAGCCTGATGCAGGGCTTGATCCCATGACTGCGAGTAATGACCTGAGCCACCCACGTGCCCCCTGCTAAGTTGTTTAAAAAACTTTTATAACAGGGCTGAGTGTAGCCTGCTTAAGAGTCTTTCTCTCCCTTGCCCCTCTCCCATGTGCACTTTCTCTCCAAAATTTAAAAAAAAAAACATTGTTCTAAGTTTTATAGCTCTATTAGCCAGTGTATGGATATACCACAACTTAACTATTCTCAGTTCTCGATATTCTCAATATTTTGTTGAAAAATGCATATCCTTCCCTCCCCACCCCCACCAACCCCTGGGGCTATTTTTTTAGGCTGCATTCTTAGAAGTATGATTTTACCAGGCCAAACTTCAAAGCATTTATTGAGGGGGGGAGGACATATCAAGATGTTCTCAAGAGATGATCCCAGTTGACGTCCCTTCCAGTAGTGTATGAGAATGCCTGTCTCACACACCTCTTCTCATATTGTGCGTGATTGGTTTTAGGTATGACTTGGTTCAAATACATGGGTAAGTCCGCACAAAAATACAGCTAGGACATTTTGGGATTCTTGTCTCATGGCTGATCTAAATATAGAGGAAATAGGAGCAATCCCAGGGAAGTACCTAATCCTCCCTCTATCACACTCACCATCTCTTTACACGGGGTGTCCTCCTTCCCATCATGGCAGATGAACCCTCTCCTGTTCTTAGCTGAGACTGACACCTCCCCACATGTGAGCTACCTTTCATCCCTTCAGGAACTTTCTCTCCTCTTGCCCTATTAATTTCTCACTTTACACAGATCAGTCTCACCAACATGAAAGCATGCCTTCTATAACCTATCTTTAAAACCAAACAACTTAAGAAATCTCTGCCCCCTTGTCCCCCTCCAGCTACTATCCCATTTCTCCTTTCCCCTTCACTGCAAAACTGTTTACTCACTTTTGTTATCTTTACTCATTTTCGTTCTTCCATTTTCTCCCCAACCCTCTGCGGCAACATGGATCCTTTTAAACTATGATTTTTGAAAAGTATAAAATGTCGCTGTTGGGTAAATGCAAAATAAATGTGTCAGATATTTTAAAGCATTTTTTTAATGTTTATTTATTTTGAGAGAGAGAGAGAGAGAGCATACACGTGCAATTTGGAGAGATGCAGAAAGAGAAAGAGAGAATCCGAAGGAGGCCCAGATGCAGGAATCGATTCCATGACTGTGAGATTATGACCTGAGCCAAAATCAAGAGTCAGATGCTTAACCGACTAAGCCACCCAGGTGCACCAGATATTTTAATTAATAATAGAACCAGTAAGATATTAAGACCAGTTCAAAGGAGAATTGGAAGAACAAACATAGACAATTAGGTATAATGAAATGAATTTGCTAATAGAAGCAAAACTGGTTAATATCCTATAGGGTGGTAATACATCATTTGAAAGGGTCCTCTTTTCTACAGGTTCAAAACCAACTGCATCATTAAAAGACACGTTCATTTTTGTTGCTATAGACAAGAATCATTTGCATGACCATCCATTTTCCATGACTTATCTTCCTACAGAGTTGTAAAATAACCTACACAGTACAAGGTCAGTCAAAAGACACCCTATAAAGTCAAGATTCCTCTTGACAATGGCCAGCACCACACTGAAATGATATACAGTAATTTCTTTTGCCCATTTCCAAGTGTTAGAGAATTTTTCCTGACATTCCTCTGATACTGCCCCTGCTGCAGTCACCTTAGTCTCCTACTGGCTCTCTAAATACCAGAGTGCCCCAGTGTATCTCCAGCACTGATCTCTCCCTGATTCCAGACTCTTAACTGCCTACATCCACTGTTCAACTCAAGTCTAAGCCATCATCATCCCTTTCTAGAACTATTCTTTAAGGCTTTCCATTGGCCTATGTGTTTGTGCTCCAGTCTTCTGCAGTTAATTCTCCACTCAGCAGTGACAGTGATCTTTTGAAAGCATTCCTTCCCTCCTCTGCTTAAAAACACACCAATGGTTTCTCCTTGCAACCAGAATAAAACCCAAGCTGCTCTCAGCTCCTGAGGGCCCCATGTGATCTCACCTTTCCTACTCCCATTTCTCTTCCCTTCCCTCCCCTCCCTTCCCCTCCCTTGACCATGCACTAAGTGAAATTAGTCTTCTTTCTGTACCATGAATACACCAAACTTTTTCAGAGACATTGTACTCGGGGGTCCTTCTCTGGCAAGGATAGCCTCAATGTCATTTGGATCTCGATGTAAATGTCACTTCGGAGATGGCTTCTCCAACCACCTTAGCTAAAGTAGCTCATACTCCCAGTCTCTCTAGTACTTTACCCTATTTTATTTTCTCCAGAGTTCCAATTAGTGTCAGAAATCTTACTATCAATCTGTAACTATTCTTCCTTTCTAGGATGAAACTTTCTTGAAGGTAAGAACTTTGCCTTGTCTTCTACTCTGTCCTAGTACTTACAATGGTACCTAGCACAAAGCATGTGCTCACTAAATATTTGCTTACTTACTAAAAGAGGGTTCATCACTATCCTCCCGTGATTTTGTAGAAAGCCTGTAGGAAACAAGATGGTAGAGAAGCAAAAAGTCTTTGTTAGAAATGCAAAATGAAGACTGGCTTTGAGAGAAGGTGAAATGCTACCCTCCTCTGTGGTTGAATTGAAATGGTGACACTTCCTTTCCTCCATATTCTTGTCTCCATCTTTCCCCACCACAGGGGCATATAATATTTAGGGAGAAGGCAGGAAGGAACTTAACTTTGGAGAACAAAAGAAGTCTCCTTAGCTTTTAGGAGGCCTTGAAAGGGGCGGGCTTTGGTAGGGATTTTCAGTTTGGGAAGATGAAAAAGTAGGTTCTAGAGATGGATGGTGTGATGGTTATGCAATAATGTAACTATACGTAATGTCACTGAATTGTACACTTAAAATAGTTAAGATGGCAAATTTTTGTATGTTTTATCACAATTCTTTAAATTTAAAAGTGGGAAGGGAGGCTAAGGCCTTCTATATAAGCTCTGTGGTTGAGTAGGTCCTGTTGATGGGCTGGTATATTCTTTTAAGATTCCTGATTTTAGCATACGAGTTAGGTTAAAATTGTATCTTGGTTAGAATTTCTGAGATAGCCAGGGCTTCCAGAGGCTGGAGAAAGTTGAGAAATTTTGGCCTTGTTTTTTCTCTCTTCTTTATTTAAGGAGGCAGATTGCCATGGGAAGTACCTTTACTTCTGGAAGGCTAGAGAAGACATGGGAGAACTCCAGAAGACAAGTAGTAAGGACCTGGCTTCCTCAGAGGCCTCAGAGCAGAGTGGGAAGGAAGGGGCCTCAGTCACTTAGCTCTGTGACTGTGGACCAAGTCATTTAATCGCTAAAAGTGGAGTTTTCTGACTTGTAGGAGTGTCGGGAAGAGAAAAGGTCACATGCCCAGCACAAGTGTCTGCTGTATAAGTGCTTTGATTGTTAAAGACTTGCGCACTGCATAAGGTAGGCTAGAATTGTCTGATGGAAGCATGAAGCAGAAACTTCCAGTTCTTACTTCCTGGTTTCCCAGGCCATCCACCCCACCACCCTAAACGAGAAGTCGGGATTCTCAAGCCCAGTTTCAGAATAAAGATTATATGGAGGTTTGGGACTTCTTGGTGCTGTATCTCTCAAGAATCTAAAGCATCGTAGAATAGTATGATGTGAGGTATACCGTTGTGATGGGGACTTTCTGGGTTTTGTGTTGATGGTGTTGAGTTAGAAAACTGAGTTCTTATCCATGAATGACCTGCTCTGTTGCAGTAAGTTGCAACTGGTACCTTGGTCAGGTGGGAGTGTACAAATGTAAAAATTGATCAAGCCGCATGCTTCTTCCCTGTATACTGTGTGGACTTCATAGCTCGCTTAAAAAAGAAAGAAAGAGACCAAGAAATGGGCTCCGTTACACATACTTTTAGAAGGGATCATTGTTTTCAGGTTTGACTCACAGAAACATTTAACAGAGGAGGTGAAGCTGGGGAGGGGGGTAACGCTAATGTGAAAATGTCCATATAAAGCATTAATTTGGAGAAACCATCACTGGAATAATTAAGAGGAGGCAGTGATCTTATAAGGACAGATTTTGATTACTTTCTATCTTTATATTCTAGTTAGAAGTACCCATGGAGAACAGTGAAAACTCAGTGGATGCAAAATCCATTAAAAATTCCGAAACGTGAGTATTTCTAATACTATCTTTATAATCAGAGAAAGGCACGTGTATGTGACACAGCGAACTTTGAGAAGCAAGGAAACAGAAAGGCCTTTCAGACCAGAGACACCCAGCCAGCTCCCTACTTCAGCAGCTGTGTGGCTCCACACGTGTCTACTTAGCGTCCTTGAATCTTGTCGTTAAAATCAAACTTTCATCTAACTATGGGGAGGATGGGGGGAAAGACGAGGTACAGTGCCTGACCCACAGTCAGAGACCCCAACCTGGAAGTGGGACGCCAAGGAAGGGCAGAACTTGCAGGTCTGGATGGTTCCGTGCTTCCCTAAATCCTTCTGCAGGATGAGAGCTTCTGTGTTTGGGGGAGATTTTTGGCGTCGTGTTTATCTCTGAGTGACAAGACTAAAATGAGATGCCAATTCCGAGTCTAGGGAAGAATTGCCTGGTTTTAGATGATCTTGTACCCTTTGTTTTTCTGTCTTCCTTTTTGCAGTATTTTACATATTAATGTTTCCCATAACCAGATGTTGGAGAAAGAAAAAAGATAAAACTCAAAACACTATTAATTTAATTCATGTCATTATCCATTTGCAATCTCTTGGAGAACTTGAATTCTAAAATTTCTTTCTGAGACCTGATACTACTATTTTGGACCACCCAGGGAAGTAGTAGTTTTAGTACTAAATAAGAGTATTACAGAACTATTAACAGGTTACCAATAAAGATTTAGCAGTGTCTGTTTCACTAAGGAGATTTCCTAGAAACTAAACTTTTGAAATGCACTCTCCTTTTAGAGGGTTTGGGGATTTTTTTAAAAACCTTTTGAAATGATACATGCATTTTCCTACCTTTTCATATCATATAGAATATAATTTTTTTTACCGTTTTTATTCATTTTTGAGAGACAGAGAACATTAGCAGGGGAGGGGCAGAGAGAGAGGGAGACACAGAATCCGAAGCAGGCTCCAGACTCTGAGCTGTCAGCACAGAGCCCGACGCGGGGCTCAAACTCATGAACTGTGAGATCATGACCTGAGCCGAAGTCAGGACGCTTAACCAACTGAGCCACCCAGGTGCCCCTAGAATATAATTTAATAGCAAATTGCATGGGAGCCCAAAACAGATTTAGGTCGTTTTTGTCCTGTGCTAAGTTATCCTCACGTCCCTTGGTTTTTTGAGTCTCTGCTCTTTATCAGGCAGCCCCCTCCCCCCCCCCCCCCCACCGGCTCCCCCAGCTCCCCCAGCCTGGCTATCCTACTGCCTCCTAGGAGGCAGCAGGAGGTGGAGAATTACTGTTCTGGGATCCATTATCTATATGGTCTCCAACAAGTCAGTCTGCTTTCAGAGTGTTGATTTTCTCACCTGTAAAATGTGGGGATCTTCACCTCTAGCTAAATATAATAGTTCCTTTCTGACCTTGACTGCTTTCATGTACTATTTTCATCTTTTTCCAACAATGTTTTTAGAATTGCATGTAATTGCATGTAATGAAATACTCTCCGGTTAAAGGCATGAGTACATGCACTTTAGGTATTGAGGTTTGGCTGTTCCTAGACCTGGTATTTACTGATTCTTGGGCTAGATCAGAGTTTGGGCTTCCAGTCTATTTTGGTCAAGTATTATTGGAATGTAGCCACACACTTTGACTTACATATTGTCCTGGGCTATGTTCACCAGCAGAACAGAGGAGCTACAAAAAACACTGTATGACCTGCAGGCCTCAAATACTTGATATTTGGCCCTTTTGGAAAAAAATAAAAGTTTATTGACCCTGATCTAGGATTAACAGAGGTTTAGCGACTTTCAGACAAGTATTTTCCAGTTATTTACAACAGTGATTTTCTGTATTAACTATTAATTTGTTTAACTCATGGCATTTAAGGAACAATTTAGGAATTGTGGTAAATATTGTGCTTCAAGTCATATATGCATTTTGTTGCTTTCCTAGCATTTCAGGGTAATTTTTAAGACGTTGCTCTTACCTTGAAAGGTAAAATATCTCACAACATTACAAGAAATTTAAAATGTTTAAAGCATAAAATGTATGTGATGAAATTCTATACAATTTAGAGGAAAAGCAAATGTGGAGATTAAAAGCCTGGACTCTGAAGTCCAACAGGTGCTCTTGGCCTCGGTCCTGACACGTTATCTGCATAACCATCTGCACATTACTTAGCCTCACAACAGTCACTTCCTCATCTGTAAAATGGTTTCTTGTGAAATTTAAATCAGGAAAGGCCCGCACCACACAGCCTAACATTCACCCAACAAATGTGAACTGTTCGTCTGTGTTATAAAAGTTGTATTGATGTGAACAGCAGCATTGGCCTTTCTATCTTTGTAAACTGTTTGATTTCTGAGCAGAAAGATCTTCCATGGAAGCAAATCAATGGACTCTGGAATATACATGGACAACAGTTACAAAATGGATTACCCTGAAATGGGTTTATGTATAATAATTAATAATAAGAACTTTCATGAAAGTACCGGTATGTATCACAACCCAATTTTTAGTCCTTTTCAAATGTTGTACTATTTACATTTGGTATAATTTTAAAAATAGAACTGATGCTATTAGTAAACGATAACACAGAATAACCACAAAGTAAGGATGGAGCGGGACCCTTCATGTCCTGCAATACATTATGAACTCTCCATCTTCTATCCACCATCATAATCTCTCCCTCTTCCTATAGCAGGCCTCCTATCTGTGTGTTGGCTTTTCTGCCCTCGTTTCTTTATCCCCCTGTTCCCTCTTTAAGGCTAATGGAAGGATTCAACAAATAATAGGTAGTAGTATTTTTTCATTCCAGGAATTGTACAGGGCACCTGGTAGGTATTCTCTTGTTTAATTTGCATAACAACCCAGAAAAGCAACCACGGTTAGGTGCTGAAAGGTTAAAATTCTTGTACAGAGTCACACAGATAATTTAATAGCAGAGCTGGGACTTGGCCTTGGTGTGCCCGACCACGCCCCCAGCCTGAGCTCTCAATCCACCTCCTGGACTCCTTCACCTGTTTGTATCTTCACTTGCTCTATTGACTTTTTCCTTTCCCCCTACAAAAATGACAGAGCCCCATTTGAAAGAGACCCTGCTTCCTCTTAAGCTTTGATCTCATTTTTGTCTCCTCTAAATTTTGAAAACATGTACTTCAAGCTTGCTGTTTTCACTTCTTTCCATCCCTCTTGAATCTGTTTCCTCCACTACCTCTCCACTGAAACTGTTCTCTTAGGTTCACCATGGCCTGATCACCAAATCTCCTTCCCAGCCTCTATGCTGAGTGCCACTTGAATCTACTAATACATTGCAGACTTTATTTTTAGAGAATATAAAAAATAAAATCCCCTACAATCCTAAAAAGCTAATTAATATCTTGATGTATTACTTGATATTTTCTCCTGACCGTTTCTCTTAAAGCTTAATTGTATTCATAATATGCAAGCAATATTGTATCCTTATTCCTCTTAACGTAATATAAACATTTTTCGTGTTCCTATATAATCTTCAGATTTTTTTCTTTTAATGATCATATAGTATTCCATTTGCTCCATTTGTATAATTTACGATCTGAATGGGCTATTTTTCCACTTCTTATTTTTTAAATTGATGCTGTGATCATTCTTTGAATTGGCGTATCGATCACATTAGAATTGATTTTTAACTAAAGAAATTAGAAGCAGCAGATCTAATTTAGGAAGCTGTCTACCAGAGTGGTGGTGAAAATGGCCAAAAGAAGCCAGGTGGCACTGGAAAGATAAGTGGGCCTTGGTGTTAGATTAGTTATGAAGAATGAGGACACGGTGAATGGGGATGGGTGTCTAAATCTGAATGGCAGCATTTGTATTGCTTTCGGCTGTAAGTTGAGATGCCGCGTTGAACCATCGGACATTCTGTCTCACGTTGCCAGTTATGATGCCCACCTCCTGTAGGATTTTACATTGTTGAATATGTTCTTTAACAACCATAAGAACAAACAACAAACCAGTAGTCTGGCTTTAGAGCAGACTTTAGAGCATTAGAGTGAGCTCTTTTTCTGCTTTGAAATTTGAAGGTCAGGGCCTTGCAGTGATCTCTTGACAGTATCATACTTTCGGTTCTACTATTAAATAGCTCACAGGAGTGCCTGGGTGGCTCAGTCAGTTGAGTGTCTGACTCTTGGTTTAAGCTCAGGTCATGCTCTCATGGTTTGTGGGTTTGAGCCCCACGTCGGACTCTGTGTTGACAGCTCAGAGCCTGAAGCCTGCTTCGGATTCTGTGTCTCCCTCTCTCTCTCTCTCTCTGCCCCACCCCCTCCCCTGCTCACGCTCTGTCACGCTCTCTCTCTCTCTCAAAAAAACATTTAAAAAAATTTTTAAATGGCTCACAACCTAGGACCAGAATTCACTCACCTTGTCACATAGCTGCATGGTACCCTCAGCCTCTCCAAAGTGAAAACTTTGCTAGACTTATTTTAATTTTATAAAAATTACATATGGCCATAATAGAAATTTCAGAAACTACAGATTAACAAAAGAAAAACCATTAAAATCACTTATAGTCACACTACACAGAGATACTCTATCAACAATATTTTGGAGGTATAGACATTGAGTCTTTTTTTTTCTATTCATACATGTTAATAATTTATTCAATTCTAAGGTGTGTCCTCCCCAACATTTTAGTATTTTTAAATCTGGGTGCACTGTGCAATCAATCTGTACATTGATGTGGAGGGTACTGTAAAGGAGTGATGAAAGCCCAGGACCCCCAGGTACAGGCCTAACGCGAGCTTTGTCACTTTCAACAAGTACCTGAACCTCTCTGTGCTCCTGTCCCACATCTGTACAAAAGAAGCTGGTCATAATCATGGTCTCGTGGTGTTTGGAAAGGGTTGGAGGAAATTACTCCTGGCAGGATGCCTGGTGAAAAATATTAATGTGGTAGTGGGTTTGTGGGGTTTTTTTCTGAAAAAATATTATTAAAGTAGTAACGTATCTTAAAATTGCTGGGAACTTAAAAAAATCCAGTTCCTCTGAGTGTATGACATGTGTATATGGTTATATATATATATATATATATATATATATATATATATATATATCATATTTTTCCTAAACAAAAGTAGTATCCTATATTGTTTTATAGGGTTTTTTTATACAATGACCATTTCCCATGGTAAAATTTTGCCTACAGAAATGGCAACACAGTATTCCATTATATAAATGAATCATAATTTATTTAACCAAAGTTCTCCCATTAAGCATTTCAGTTGTGTTTTTTACTAAACAGCTGTGAAAGATCTCCTTATGACCATAACACTGATACAGCTTGTATTATGAAGTGTCTTATATGCCAAGAAACTAAAGAGACTTAGTGTTACCGACGATCAGAGTAACTGAATTTTCTTAACAGCTGAAAAGAAGAATTTATTGCGCTGAATAATTCATTCAGAGCCATTACTCTTTTTTTCTTTTTAATGCAATTTAAGTAATCCTTTCTGTTTTCCAGGAATGCCGTCTCGGTCTGGTACAGATGTGGATGCGGCGAACCTCCGAGAAACATTCACAAACTTGAAATACGAAGTCAGGAATAAAAACGATCTTACACGCGAACAAATTGTGGCGTTGCTGGACAGTGGTAAGAAATAATGAAGAGTGACCTGCCTCGACGGTCCAACTTTATATGACGGTAGCTGTAATTACAACTGTAAAGCGTGAGAACGGTGGCGTCGTACTGTTTATAAGCCTACATTGTATATAAATGAGATAAGAGTAGTCGTGCCCCCCCCCGAAATGGTCTGAGCTGTGCTGTCTGGCACAGGTGGGGCTTCAGTGACCTCTCGGTTCCGTCTTCAAGTCCTTCATCTTTCTCCTGCGCGGTTTCCTAGGAGATGAGTGAGTGAAGTTGTGTTGGGTTTTCTTTGCTTATTTTCCTTACTTATAAACGTTTTTCCAGTTTCTAGAGAAGATCATAGCAAAAGGAGCAGTTTTATTTGCGTGCTTCTAAGCCACGGTGATGAAGGAATCATTTATGGAACAAACGGACCTGTTGACCTGAAAAAATTAACAGGTTTCTTCAGAGGGGATTATTGTAGAAGTCTAACCGGCAAACCCAAACTCTTCATTATTCAGGTAATCTTTCACTGAATAACCTGGTGACAGAGGATTAATCAGGGATTAAGTTACTCGTTTGTGGATTAGCCGATGGATTATTTTTTTCTCCCAGATGCTACTGAACTAATGTTAACTTTTTTATTCATTTAAACTACCACTTACGAGATCTAGAATAAATGTTCATTTTAGACTTCTATCAAAAATATTCTTCATAGTTAACATCCATTTTTACACAGCCTTTACATTTCTTAGGAATCAGTTATGTGTGTAGGGGTACCTGGGTGGCTCAGTCACTTGAGTGCCAACTTCAGCTCAGGTCATGATTTCAGGTTGAGTTCAAGCCGTACATCAGGCTCTATGCTGACAGCTTACAGCCTGGAGCTTGCTTCAGATGCTGTGTCTCCCTCTCTCTCCCCTTCCCCTGCTTGCTCTCTCTCTCTCTTTCTCTCTCTCTCTCTCTCTCTCAAAAATAAAATAAATGTTACAAAAATGTTAAAAAAGAAATCACAGTTATGTGTATACACACATGGTGTTTTATTTTTTATTGTTTATTTATTTTGAGAGAGCGAGAGAGAGAGTGAGTGACAGTGGGCATGAGTGGGAGAGGGGCAGAGAGAGAGAGTCCCAAGCAAGCTCCACGCTGTTAGCACTGAGCCCAACATGGGGCTCAAACTCACAAAGAGTGAGATCATGACCTGAGCCAAAATCAAAATTGGACCCTTAACCGACTGAGCCAGCCAGGTGCCCCACACATAACAGTTTTTTAGTAAATGTTTATTTTCTAACCTCTAGGCCTGCCGAGGCACGGAACTGGACTGCGGCATTGAGACTGACAGTGGTACTGAGGATGACATCGCCTGTCAGAAAATACCAGTGGAAGCCGACTTCTTATATGCGTATTCCACAGCCCCTGGTAAGGGTGCAAACAGTGAATGTTACCTGGAGATCTTAAACACAAAGAAACTGTTCCAAAGGCTGTCAGGATTTTGATATTCATGAACAGCTAGCAGGTATTTCAGGTAACTTTAGCTACAGAGAAGTGTCTGAAGGTTGTCTTCAGAGAAATCTGGCTGGAAAATCTGCTGATAGAAGGAAGCATACTTGGACAGTGCCATTCATGAACTTAATGCCAGATAGGAGGCTATAGGGTAATGCAGAATAGCACTATCGTGATTTAGTAGTAGAACACAATATGTACCATTTTGTCACAGGTATTGTAATTGTGAGAGCTTCCTCCACTTCTTGGAATAGGAGAGAGGTATGTTTTCCAGGAATTCTTTGGGAGATGGGAGATAAAAAAGATAAACCTTAATAGTATATGACAAGGGAAAAGAAATGTGGTTTGTGTTAAACCCATCAGCATATAAATAAGTATTGATTGTGTGATTTATTTATTATGCAACTAACTCAGGGTGTCACAAAGTTTGGAAATGGAGGACAGATGCATTTTTTCTTTAATTTTTTTTTTTTTTTTTAACATTTATTCATTTTTGAGAGACAGAGTGTGAGTTGAGGAGGGGCAGAGAGAGGGGGAGACACAGAATCCAAAGCAGGCTCCGGGCTCTGAGCTGTCAACACAGAACCCAACGCGGGGCTCGGACTCACAGTGTGAGATCATGACCTGAGCCGAAGTCGGACACTTAACCGACTGAGCCACCCAGGCGCCCCTGAGGACAGATGCATTTTTAAACGATGTTACATTTTTAAATACGCTCAGTATGATTTCTTTTTGACCTCAGGACATCTTTCCAGGTAAAGTGCTTCTAAATTAGAAGCAGTCGATCCAAGAGTTAATCTGAAAAAAGTACAATAAATATTTTTACCCTTTTTTGGAGTTTTTGAATACTCTGTAATGTCTTTATCATACTTCATTCAGATGCCTCGTAGACGCATTTAGGACATTCGAATGTGTGTGTAGACACGAGCAGCTTCTGTCTTGGATGAGTCAATAATCTGACTGCAACACTGTGCTACCCCAGTGGTGCTTCTCACGCGTTTGCCTCTGTACCTTCTGCACATTACCCTCTACCCTCCCTGCGGGAAGGGGGACCCAGAGAAGAGAGCTTCCCATAATTCAGCAGGGAAGGTAGTTCACAACTCTTCATTTCCTCGCCACGAGCAGGGGTATATACACAGCACACTTTTGTCCCCTCTAGTGTCATTTCCCCGGACACCACAGGCGCCATTTCTTTTCTTTTTTAGGGCTGGCCCTGCTTGAGGAAGTGTATGCTTGTTTTCTCCTTGACGATTATGTGGGAATTTATAACATCAGACACTCACGGCATTTTGGTTACATTTTGCCTTGTAGGTTACTACTCCTGGCGAAATTCCAAGGATGGATCCTGGTTCATCCAGTCACTTTGCTCGATGCTCAGACTGTATGCTCACAAGCTTGAGTTCATGCACATTCTTACTCGGGTTAACCGAAAGGTAGCTCTAGAATTTGAGTCCTTTTCTCTTGACTCTGCTTTTCATGGAAAGAAACAGATTCCATGTATTGTGTCTATGCTCACAAAAGAACTATATTTTTATCACTAAAGATGGATGATTTTTTTTTTTTTTAGTTTGTATGCCAAGGGAGGAAAAGGTTTAACTGCTTTGTTTTCCTCTCTCATTTAGATCTAATCTAATACTTCAAGTGGTATTTTGGAACATGGCACTTTCATAGCAGCAGAATTATGAGGCTACCTCAAACTCAGAATCAGGTAGTTGAAATCAAACTTAATTAGGGACAAATAAAAGTGAATAGTGGCACAATCATTGTGAGGGGAAATGTTTGTAAATTAACTGCTCTCATAATTAGCAAGTTTTAGTGATGCCATGCTATGAATTCTTAAGTAAATACGGAAAACGTTAAACATTGTAGTTAGGAAGTTCAGTGATCCTGGCATGCTGTCATTTAAGAGTATGCACTCTCGTTTTTGTCACACCATAGACCTACTGATGTGGAATAAGGTGTCCTAGAATTGTGGGGACCCATGGACACGGTCAAAGTCTTAAAGACCTACCTTGATTTTAGAATCGGTATTTGGAGATAAGGCCCCTGTACTTTTAGATCATTTGTCTGAGTGCATGGTTTTGTGATGTTGGTCCTGAGCAGGTCTTCTGCGGCAAAAAGTCACGTTTACTATTGAAAAAGAAACTGAGTGTTTTGCTAGAGAGGCAGTGTGCGCAAATTCCGTTGATTCTTGTGAGGCTAGATGCGGCGTCAGTGGAGGGAGACAGGGTCAGAAGTGCGAAGTGCCAGAGAGAGTTCATCCACCAGCATCGCGGTCGTGATGTCTGCGCCCGGGCCCATCCGCTGAGCTCTCACCAGGAGAGCACCTGAAGAGCAAGCTACGTAAAAACCTCAAACTGTGGATCGTGCTGATGGCAGCGCGAATTGACAAAATTCTACAGGAATATAATAAAACACACCGTGCATGGTAAACAGTGTCATGCAACGAAGAAGCAATAAATCCATCAGCTGGGTGCTCCATAACTAGGAGATGGTTTGACCTGAGCAGAGACACGGCCGGCACAGCCCGTGTGATGTGATGGAGACGGGGCCACAGACCGGCTTCAGAAAAACCACCGCCAGTTAGTTGTTTCGTATGGACTGGTGCGTGTGGAGGATGAATCTCCAAGAAAGCAAACCAAAGCAGAAATGTCTGAATTGGAAATTTTCCAAAGAAGGTGAGCGTCACAGCCGAAAGCATAGCACGCTTTGTAGTACGGTTTTTAAGCAAGCTATTTTCTGTTGAAGTCTACACAGGAAATGGTCCGGTTATAATCACGTCCTGTTCTCTGAAATGAAAGGCCCACCGCACACAGAACCTGAGACGGCAGCCAGTCTCCCCTCCCCTGGCGCAGGGGAAGCGGCGCTCGGGCAGGCCCTGGGCCGCTGCCGCGTCACCAGGTCTCCCTGGTTTTTCCGTCTCACGTTGCACATAAGCTATCTCCTGCTCAAAGAAAGGAACTCACATTTATAAATGACAGCTCTTTGTTTTGACTATGGAACTTTTTTGTATAAATGAAGCATGCAATGGTATCTGTGTGACTGTTCTGTAAACTTTTGTTACGATTTTTTATTTCAAAACATAAATTTTAACTTAAAATTACCAACATGGTCAAGTTTTTGTTGTCGTTTCTGATGTTGTACTACTGACTGTAGTTAAAAACATTTTTAACCAAGGAGTGCCTGGGTGGCTCAGTTGGTTGGGCGTCCGACCCTTGGTTTCAGCTCAGGTTGTGACCCCACGGTGGTGGGATCGTGTCTGGCTCTGTGCTGACAGTGCAGAGCCTGCTTGGAATTCTCTCTCTTCCCCTTCTCTCTCTCTCTCTCTCTCTCTCTCTCTCTCTCTCTCTCTCTCCCAAATAAATAAACTTAAAAAATAAAACAAAATGGCGGCACCTGGGTGGCTCAGTCAGTCAGTTAAGTGTCGGACTTCGGCTCAGGTCATGATCTCACGGCTTGTGAATTTAAGCCCCTTGAGCCTTATGTTCGGCTGTGCACTGGCAGTGTAGAACCTGTTTGGGTTTCTCTTTTTCTCTCCCTCTCTCTCTGCCTCTCCCCTGCTAGTGCTTTTTCTCTGTCTCAAACAAACTAAAAAAAAAAAAAAAAAGAAAAGAAAGAAAGGGCAAACATGCAGTTTTAAATTTCTTCCAGTATTTCTGTAATACACATATTACACTATAAGTCAGAAAACTAAATTAAATTATCCTAACTGGAAATAGGGGATTCCTATTTCCAAGAAATAGAGGATGGCATGAATAACTTTTTAAAGACTCTTTAAAGCTATAGTTCTGTAATGGGTTGAGAAAACGAGCCCATTCTAATCTCCCTACTATCCAAAGAAACTTGAGATGTTAAAAAGAAAAAAAAGACCAAGGGTGTGGACACAGTTCACGGAAAAAGAAAGACCAAATGTCCCTAACGCTCACATAAAGAGCTTAACCTCCATCATAATAAGAAAATCAAACATCTGTCCTAAAGTTTGACACCATTCTGTGGGCGAGGCAACAAGGAAATACATTCTCCCACTGGTTGAAGTGCAAAATGGTATAATTCCCTGTGGAGGAGAATCCAGCAATACCTATCAAATTATTTACTCTTTGAAGTAGCAATCTCATTTCTTAAGATTCAAACTACCCATACATCTGTATATGTACAAAGTTATAGGCATAATTATTCATCACAACACTGTTTTCATGGGTAAAAAAATGACAGCGACCCAAGCGTCAAGAAGACAGGTGAAATACACTGTGATACAACCACGTGATGGAACATGATTTGCTGTGAAAGAATGAGGAAGATCCTCAACTGATAGGTAAAGATCTCCAACATAGGTGATTAAGTAGAAAAGGATGAAACACAGAACACTATAGATAATATGCTGCATTTTGTGTCAAAAGGGAGAAGGGAGATAAGAATATGCATTTGCCTAAAGAAACACCAGCAGGATTTAAAAACAAAAAAAAAGAAGAAGAAGAAGAAGAAGAAACTAACAAAAATGTAAATGGTGGACGCAGACAGGAC